>NC_137773.1:108550511-108959241 GCF_963455305.1 Plecotus auritus
TTAATAAATCATAGGGAAGAGAAGATGCATTTACAGTATTTATTGAAAAAAAAAACAACAACCATATATACATGGACCCATCCAGTTCAAACCCATGTTGTTCAAGGATAAACTGTATATTAGGTTAAATATGTTACTAAACTAATGTTGCTTGTTTCTACTTTTTAAATATGGCTATTGGAAAGTTTAAAATTACATATATGACATGCACTATATGTCTATGGACAGCACTGTTCTATAGTAAATGCTTAATAAACATTTTCTAGCATAGAGCGGTGGGCCTCGACCAGAGGTGGCAGGGGGACTGATTTCGGCTCTCAGGAGACCTTTGGCACTGTCTGGAGACGTTTTTGGTTGTCACCACTTGGGAGGAAGGTGCTCCTGGCATCTAGTCTTAGAGACCATCTTACAGTACAGGACAGCCTGCCCCGCCCCTTACTGAACACAAAGAATTATCCACCCCAAATGCCGATAGAGCAGAGGTGGAGGCACACTGGTACAGAGGAAGTGCTTGTACACATCAGCTATCTGCAGCAGTATCCCTCCTCATGGTTTCTTTTGAAGACCCTGACAAGTCCCGCAGAAAAGAAACTTGTTTAATTTTTGTTGATGGGAGCAGGAAATGAGTAGGAGCTGGAGAGACAGGGAGGAAGGGTTGGCTTTGAAAGATGCCAGGAGGTCAAGATTGATTGAATGAAGGAGGGATGGTGATTTCTCACTGCAATGGGGACAGAGAGAAGGAACAGGTTTGAAGCAAGAAGCTAAGGATTATGGGAGATGCCAAGGCTACAGCAGGTGCTTGGATGATAACGGAGGCCATCATAGTGTGGGGGTGGGCATGTCCATTCACAAGGCTACTGAGACAGAGCTGTCAGGAGCTCTGCTGTGAAGGGGCAGGTGTGGAAGGGGCTTAGTTTGAATGCTGGGAAACTGGGAGACGCTCAGGGGAGGAAGGCTTCCAGAAGAAGGAGGCCCTGGGCAGAGAGCCCAGGCGAGATACGGGCCCACGGGTGTGTATTGGATGGCCCGTGCTGGCCTTGAGGAGGCTGGGAGCTGGCAGGGTAGGAGCCAGATCAGGGAGGTTGGGTGGGGGTGGGCTGGAAGGAAGTGAAGCCTGGAGAACTCGTCTTTCAAGGAGCTGAGCTGAGAGGGGCAGAGAACAGGCACAACTCTCCACAGAGGTGGGGCGCTATGTGGGAAGGTCAAGTGTGATTTTAGGGGGCGGGGAAAGAGCCCTGCCAGGGAGGGACTGGAGGCAAGGATGCCCAGGTCCTTGTGGATGGGAACATCTGGGAGCACGGCTGTGAAGAGGCACCAGAGGAAGGGCTGGCCAGGTGCGAATGTTCTAAGCAATAGAATCCTGCCCCTGTTCTTTCAAACACATATAGAACCCCAACACACAGAGCAGCTTCTCTGGTTGGAATAAGCCTTGGGCCTCCCTGGAAGAACCCCGTGAGGGCAGGTCCCCCTGTTGGCCTTCTTGGGGTTTTCTGGCAGTTTATTCTGATCTTTCTCCTCTCTACCCTTGAGGCCCACGTGGGGCTTCCTTAAGCCTCTCCCGACTCTGCTGTCTCACTCAGGGTTTTCATGGCTCTTCTGTGGCCTGATCTCCCTGTTCTAAGTCCCAGCCCCTCATACTCAGCCTCCTGTACCTCCATCTCAGTCACCACCCTCTCTTCCCCATCTTCCTCTCTGGCCGATGAGGCCTGGCACCTCCTCTCACTCCTCCCTTCAGTCACCAGTCAGACCTTTGACCCCGCCTCCCCTCACCCCCCACCCCCGCCCGCCCCAAGGTGTCTGCAGTCTGTCCACCTCACCTATTTGGTGCCCTGCCCGCTCATCCCACCCCAGCTTCCAAGCTGAGGTGAAGGCCTGGACTTGAGTGCCAGTTCCTTCATTGCCTGGCTGTGTGGCCTTAGGCCAGTTGCTGTTCTGCTCGGTGCCTGGGTTTTGGAGTTCCCAGTGGCTCCCTGGCTGCTGGTCCTAGGGCTGCAAGGTGTGAAGGAGTCTGCAGGGGTGCTGTGGAGCACCCAGGGAAGGCGGTTAAGCATATTGTACTGTTATTGTCCTCCCCCAAAGCCCCCCAAAAAGACCTCTCCCAGACAGCCCTCTGAGGTACTGCTGTCTTCCACGCCCTGACCTGTGCTTGCATAGCCCCTCCCTCCTGCCTGGAACCCCATCACCCCTTCCTCTAACAAACTCCTCCCACTTGCTCTCCTGTCCCAGCCAGGTCCCCGACTCTCCCATCTCGGTGCCATCCTCCCTTTATTGGAGCCATGTAATTGCCTGTGTGTGTGTGTGTGGGGGGGGGGGAGGTGGCGGTTCCTGGTGGCCCTGACCTGCCTTCACCCCTCCCGCCCGCAGAGCATGTGCCCTCGGAGCTGTGGGAGCCCTTCTACACGGACCAGTACGCGCAGGAGCACGTGAAGCCCCCGGTGACACGGTTGCTGCTCTCGGCCGAGCTGTACTGCCGGGCCTGGCGCCAGGCGCTGCCACAGCTAGAAGCACCCCCCAGCCCCTCTGCTCTGCTGGCCCTGCTGGCACGGAGGGGCACGGTGCCCGCCCTGCCGGAGCGCCCCGTGCAGGAGGCCGACCTGAGACACCAGCCTGTCCTCATGGTAGGCCCCGCCCACCAGGCTCGGCCTGGCTCCTCCCCCAAAGGCTCCTCCTACCAGGCCAGGTTCCTCCCATCAATACTCCTCCCACCAGGCGTGCGTCCCCCCAAAAGATACTCCTATAGCCCTTGAGGACTTGCCTACATGGCCCCCCAGAACCTAAGACCTAGCATATAACCTCAAAGCCCGCCCGACAGGGAGTGGCTTTTCCAGGACCCCTGACGCGGCTCCTTTCCTGAGGCCCCACCACCAGCCCTGGCCCTGCCCCTCAAGCTCCTCCCACTTCCAGATTCTTCCCCTTTATTCTGTTCCGTTCTCACCCTTCAAGACCTTGTCCCCACAGGGAGCCCACCTTGCTGTCATTGACGCCCTCATGGTTGCCTTCGCCTTGGAGTGGACAAAGACGCTGCCCAGTCCTTTGGCCCTGGCCAGCTTGGAGCACAAGCTCCTTTTCTGGGTGGACACGGTAGGTGGGGCTGGTCCAGGATGGGCTGGGGGCCAGGATTGCCCAGTGACCAGAGCACTGACCCCTCCTGGCCCCCCAGACAATCCGGCGGCTGCAGGAGAAGACGGAGCAGGAAGCAGCCCGGAGAGCATCTCCTGCAGCGCCTGCAGATGGGGTGGCCCCAGCGCAACCCTCGGTGAGGCTCAGGCAATAGATGGACGGAAGGACAGACAGTCAAGGGCTGGGTGGGCAGAGTGGGCCATTCCTGCATTGAGGGTGTTAGAGGTGACTCTCTCTGTCTTCCTCCCTCTCCCTCCTCTCTCCCCCTCCCCTCCCCTATGCCTGCTCCTCTCATCTCTGCCTCTCTGGCGTTAGTGCCCCACACGCTGGTACTGGAAGCTGGTTCCTGTAAGTGGGGTCCTCTCTGCCCCGTCTGCCTGCCCTGCTTGTCGCTCTGTGTCTGTCTGCCTGTCTACTCCTTCTCCTACCTCCCCCCAGCTGTGAGCAAAGGAGGTGTGACCCCCAGCCCTGGGGGACAGAGAACCCCTCTGTGAACCAAGAGAAGGGGGGAATCTCTGCTGTTTACTGAGAGGGCAGACCCCACCCATCAATCAAAGGGTAGATCTCCCTCTGTTAGCTTGTCAACCTGAGCTGAGGTGGGGAGTCCTCCGGTGTTTCTGAGAGGCGGACCCCAGCCCATCAGACACATGGCCCTGACCCTAATGGGGCAGGCACATGGATGAGACCTCTTCTAGCCAAGAGGAAGGCCCACACCCAGAAGGTGGCAGATTCTTCCTGAGACTCCAGCTTCCTGGGGATAGATCTCAACTTTGGGGGTGGGAGGTGACCATCCCTGAAGTACAAGGGGAAAGTGACCACTGAATGTGGGGGGAGGCCTTGGGCTGGATGGGGTCCCTGCCTTTTCTCACTCCAGGGCCTCTTCCCCCAACCTTGGGGCCTAGGTTGGGGGTTCCTCTCCTTTTGCTTACCTGCTTCCTTTCCCTGAGCTGGGCCTGGGTCTTTTGTGGGGGGAAGATTCCCTGCATGGAGGCTGCTCTGTGGGGTCCCTTCAGGCTGGGAGGAGTTGGGGTCCCCAAAGCCGGCCAGAGTGCAGTCAGGGAGCTGGATGGCCAAGGGCTCAGGACTGGGCTCAGGGCTTTCCTCCCCCTGCTCCCGGAAGTGTGCTTGGGTGCCCAGCAAGTCAGCACCCCTCCCGCCCCGCTGACGGCTGCTCCTCTCCCCCCAGCACGCAATTGCCTTCTGTTTGAAGGAGTCGGGGAGCAAACCCCCCATGGTAATGTATCCCCCACCCCAGGTCCCAGGAGCCCCTGCCCCAGCCCCCACTGCTGGCCTGGCTGCTCGAAGACACCTCCTCTGCCTTGCTGCTGCCCTTCCCCCGCTCCAGGCTGGCCCTCACTCTGGCTCTGGGACACCCCTCGTGGCGGAAACCCCAGTCTTCCCTGCCCAGCCTGCATGACCACTAACCTGAGGGCCAGCCTGACCTCTGACCTGACCTGACTCCCACCTGCAGATACGGTATCGCAAGGACCGCACTGTGGCCCGATGTGCCCCCTGCTTTCCCACCGTGACTGGCCTCCAGGACCTGGCCAGTGGGGCCGCATTGGCCGCCACAATCCACTGCTATTGTCCCCAGCTGTTGAGACTTGAAGGTAAGTGAATAGGTCTGGGCCAGACGCCCTCCCCGGAGCCCAGCATCCAGGCGTCGGTTCCCAGAGTGGTGCAGCCACTACGAGTGCAGCTTCCAGAATCGGCAGACCTGGGTTTAACCTCTTCCCCTAATAAGCTGTGTGACTTCACATAAGTGTCTAAACTTGTCTGTGCTTCATATGATTCATTCCTGCAGCAAATATTTCTAGAGTGAACTGTGTGCCAGACTTCATTTTAGAGGCCAGGGGTCCAGTGGCTCACACTCTAGTTTGGAGAGAAAGACAGCAAGTTCATCTGGAAGAACATTCCAGATGTCAGGTGCCCGGAGAGTGCTGGATAATCAGGAAAAGCTTGTTTTTTTTAAAGATTTTTAGAGAGAGAGGAAGGGAGAAGGAAACCTGGATGCCAGAGTGAGACTCCTGCACACCCCCTTCTGGGGATTGAGCGCACAACTCGGGCATGTGCCCTGACCGGAATGGAACCTTTTGGTGCATGGGAGGACACCCAGCCACTGAGCCACACTAGCAGGCAGGGAAAGCTTTTTTGAGTTCTTGGGGGACTGGTGCCCTAGGTTTTGGAAGTAGCCATGAAGAGACCTGTCCCAGTACCTATCTCAGTACCCACCTGGTGAAGGGTGCCTGGCACTAGACCCACAGGAGGCCTCCTTTTTCTGGGGCCCCTTTTCCTCCTCATAGACCGGGCATTCTGTCCCCACAGAGGTGTGCCTCAAGGACCCCATGTCGGTGGCAGACAGCCTGTACAACCTCCAGCTGGTGCAGGATTTCTGCGCCTCCCGCCTTCCTCGTGGTTGCCCACTGTCCCTGGAGGACCTGCTTTATGTGCCACCACCCCTCAAGGTAAGGCCATTTCAGGCATGTGGGCATGTGGGCATCCAGGACCATGGGTCCTCTGGGCTGACCCTGCCTTCCGCTTCCAGATCAACCTCGTGGTGCTGTTGGCTGAGATGTTCATGTGCTTTGAGGTGCTGAAACCTGACTTCGTGCAGGCCAAGGACCTGCCTGACGGTCACGGTGAGGCCTAGCCCGGGGTCCAGGTGGGGATTGGGGGCCAAGCTCTGACTGACCCTCCTCTCTCTGCTGCAGCCGCCTCCCCACAGGCCACAGAGGCCTCCACCCCTCAGAACAGCAGTGGCAGTAGGTACGCTTTTCCTATTGGGTGAGAGTCCACAGCCATGACGCTCCTCCTCCCGGCTGGTCACTGGGACAGGCCTCAGGGATGCTCTGCTGTACCCCGGGAGAGGTGAGGGAGGGGTCCCATGGCTGACGTGCATCTCTTGGCAGTTCTCCTGTCTTCAACTTCCGCCATTCACTCCTGTCACCTGGTGGCCCCCAGTCCCCACTCCGAGGATCCACAGGTGAGGGCACAGGGATGTCCCTGCAAACCCCCGCCCAAAAGACCGCCCTAGCTGAATTCATGTTGTCACCTTTGACCCCTCCATTGGGTCTCTTTGGCACGTGTAACACTCATTGACCCCCCACACTGATCCAGTGGCTCAATAGGACTTCCTAATAACATTAAATGGCCCCCAGCTATCCATCTACATAATGACCCATCGGTGACTCACCCAGTGAGACCCCCTGGCCTACCCCACCCATGGCCCCCAGTGACCCCACCCCCCTAGTGACCAGTGAGTGACCCCGCTCCCCCATAGTGACCACCAAGTGACCCCTCCCCAACCTTCCCCAGGCTCACTGAAGTCCTCCCCATCCATGTCCCATATGGAGGCGCTGGGCAAGGCCTGGAACCGGCAGCTCAGGTGAGTGCATCTCAAGGGCCTGGGCAGTGGAGAGGGCTGGGCCAGCTGGGGCTGGGGCTTGACCCAGGGGCTGACCCCTCCCTCTGGCCGCCCAGCCGTCCCCTTTCCCAGGCTGTGTCATTCAGCACCCCCTTTGGCCTGGACAGCGACGTGGATGTCGTCATGGGAGACCCGGTCCTTCTCCGCTCTGTCAGCTCAGACAGCCTGGGCCCCCCGCGCCCCGTGCCGGCCCTGGCCCCTGCCAACCCACCCCCGGAGCCTGGAGACCTGCCTACCATCGAGGAGGCCCTGCAGATCATCCACAGCGCCGAGCCCCGGCTACTCCCAGACGGGGCTGCTGATGGCAGCTTCTACCTCCACTCACCTGAGGGGCCCTCCAAACCCCCGCTGGTCTCCCCCTACCCACCCGACAAAGCACCTGCCTACTTGCCCCACGAGGCCCCCTCAAAACTGTCTCCCTGCCTGGCAGGGGAGGTACTGAATCCACCGGCCTTGTCTGAGGGCTCCCCGAAGGTGGGGCCTTCAGCCTCAGCTGCCAGCAACTCTGAAGTGAAGATGACCAGCTTTGCTGAACGCAAGAAGCAGCTGGTGAAGGCTGAGGCCGAGGCTGGAGCGGGCTCCCCGGTATCCACCCCAGCGGAACCAGCGGCTCTGAGCTCAGAGATGAGTGAGCTTGGAGCCCGGCTAGAGGAGAAACGGCGGGCCATAGAGGCTCAGAAACGACGGATAGAAGCTATCTTTGCCAAGCACCGCCAGCGACTGGGCAAGAGCGCTTTCCTGCAGGTGCAGCCACGGGAGGCCGGAGGGGAGGCAGAGGCCGAGGTGGAGGCAGAGGCAGAGGCAGGCCCTGCCCCTGGTGGGGAGCGGCCAGCGGGGGAGGGCCAGGGTGAGCCGTCCCCACGGCCCAAGGCAGTGACTTTCTCACCAGAACTTGGCCCAGTGCCCCCTGAGGGTCTGGGGGACTATAACCGGGCAGTTAGCAAGCTGAGTGCTGCCCTGAGCTCATTGCAGCGGGATATGCAGAGGCTCACAGACCAGCAGCAGCGGCTCCTGGCCCCGCCCGAGGCCCCCGGACCCACCCCACCTCCTGCTTCGTGGGTCATCCCTGTCCCCATGGCGGGTCCCAAAGCTGCATCTGCCAGCCCTACACGGCGAGCCCCCGCTGTCCGGCGCAGCCCCGGGCCTGGTCCCAGCCCAACACCCCGCAGCCCGAAGCATGCGCGGCCAGCAGAACTACGACTGGCGCCCCTGACGAGGGTGCTCACACCTCCCCATGATGTAGACAGCCTCCCCCACCTGCGTAAGTTCTCACCAAGCCAGGTGCCCATGCAGACGCGCTCCTCCATCCTCCTGGCAGAAGGGCCACCTCCAGAGGAGCCCATGGCCAGGCCGGGCCTCATCGAGATCCCTCTGGGCAGTTTGGAAGAGCCCTCGGCCGAGAATGAGGGGGATGGGAGCCCCCCTGGTGCTGACGATTCCTTAGAGGAAGACGGTTCTTCAGAGGGAGTTCCCCGCACTGGGCTGGGCTTCTTCTATAAGGTGAGCCACCTTAGCGGGTGGGGGCAGGGATGCATGGATGGATGGTCAGGGAGCGGGGAGGTCGGGGCGGGGGTGGTTTGCTGGACTGGTGGGTGGACGCATGGTCAGGCGGATAGACAAATAGATGGAGTTGGTGGATGGATAGAAGGTGGGTGGATGTGGGCTAGGTAGCCAGCCACATGGGAGTGGGCAAAGTGTGTGGCCAGATAGGTGGGGTGTGTGGACACACAGGGTAGATGGGTGGGTAGATGGGGGTGTGCAGATGGATAGATGGGTGGGTGATGGACAAATAGGGCAAGGCTCGTCAATGACATCTCCTTCCCCCTTCTGCTATCTCCTTCACACGCCCCCTTCCTTCCCAGTGGCCTTGCCAGTTCCCCTTCCTGACCCTGTCCTATATTCCATTACTCTTCATCCTCATGGCACCCAGCCTGGGCCACATCTCTCACCTGGACACCTACAGTCACATTTAAAAAATAGATTTTCTTTTAATTGATTTTAGAGAGGAAGGGAGAGGGAGAAACATCAGTGATGAGAATCATTGATCAGCTGCCTCCTGCACACCCCCACACTGGGGATGGAGCCCACAACCCGGGCATGTCCCCTGACTGGGAATTGAACTGTGACCTCCTGGTTCATAGGTTGATGCTCAACCACTGAGCCACACCGGCCAGGCTGCAGTTCTATTTTGACTGGCATGCACTGACCCCCTCTCCCAAATACTTGGCCATTTCCAACTGAGCAGCCAGAGATTTTCAAAAAGTGCAGATTGGTCCTTGTCACTGTCCTATTAAAACCCTTCTGGAGCCCCCCTTTGCTCTTACAATTAAATCCAGTCCTTAGGCCCTGCTCAATCCTGTGCAATGCCATCTTCCCAGCTTCTTGTCCCGACGAGCCTCCTGCTGCCCAGCATGCTTGCTGGGCTAGTTCTGCCTCAGGGCCTTTGTACTTGCTCCCTCTGCTCTTCACCCCTCCTCCTCCTCTGGGCCGCTCCTTCAGGAAGCCTTGCTTGGTGCCTCTCTACATGTAGACTGGCAGCTGCCGGTTGGTGTGATAGCATATTGCCTTCCCCACTGGGTTAGTGCTTTATGGGAGCAGCACCCAGGCCTGCCCTGCCCCTGTGTGTCAGTACCTAGCACGTGGGGCTATGCATAACGTGGGCGCCAACTAAATGCCTTTAGAACACTTACAAACCGAAAGTACAGGTGAGTGGCTGGCGGGCTGGGCTGACTGATCAGACTGTAGCTGTGCCAGGGGAGAGACACCAGCTGGACTCAGTGCCTGCCCCCAGGATGAAGACAAGCCCGAGGACGAGATGGCCCAAAAGCGAGCCAGCCTGCTGGAGCGGCAGCAGCGGCGGGCAGAGGAGGTGCAGCGCCGGAAACAGTGGCAGGAGGCTAAGAAAGAGCAGCAGAGGGAGGAGGCTGCACGGTGAGGCTGGGCACCGTCCAGGGACCCCTGCACCAGAGACCCCATCACCTGTCTGACTGCTTCCTCCCTCCCACCTGTAGGCTGGCTCAAGAGGAGGTGACCCCTGCACCCCTAGCCCCCAATGCCAGGGTCCCAGCTGAAGAAGAGGTGGGCTCCCGGCGTGGGGAGTTCACACGGCTTGAGTATGAACGCCGGGCCCAGCTGAAGCTAATGGATGACCTGGACAAGGTGCTGCGGCCGCGGGCCTCAGGAGGGCCAGGCCGGGGTGGACGGAGGGCCCCCCGGCCACGCTCTGGTTGCTGTGATGATTCTGCCCTGGCTCGAAGCCCTGCCCGCGGCTTGCTGGGTGAGGACCCGGTGGGGAAGGGGTGGATATATTGCAGGGGGCCATATGTGGGTGATGAAGGTCTCAGGTAGGACTATCCTGCCTGCTAGGGGAACACTTTCTGGGGGTGTGGGGGTTGCAGTAGGGTAAGGGCTGTTGGGCAGAGCTGGCTTAATAGATGAAGCCCCTTGGGTACATTTGGGGGTGAGATTTCTGCTCGGGGCTGCATAGGGTGAGGGTTTGGGGGCAGGGATGACCTTGCATTCCCTTCCCAGTCTGCCAGGCAAGGCCCCACTAGGCATTTCAGGAGATAAGGGGGCTTTGAGTGGGGTCCAACCCAATGCACTCTATCCCTAGGTTCCCGGCTCAGCAAGGTCTACTCCCAGTCTACCCTGTCACTGTCCACAGTGGCCAATGAGGCCCCCAATAACCTTGGTGTGAAGAGGTCCACATCTCGGTGAGTTTGGCCGGGGCGAGTGGCCTCTCAAAGTCTGTATGTGCATGTGTGTGAGCTTTTAAGTGTGACATGGCATGAGTGTATCTGCCACTAAAGGCTGAATGGGCACCTACAAGGACAAGTGGGAGTGTCTGTACTGAGTGACAGGACCTACGGATGTGCCTGAGGCTGCGAGAGCGAGGGCACTGCATGTACTTGGGAGTGTACAATGTACACGTACGTCTCCCACTCTGCAGAGGGTTGCAGGCTGTTCCTTCCCTAGTCCCACTGCATATTGGCAGCTTCACTTGCCCAGCCCCCACTGACTGCATCTCCACCCCATCCCTTTTTCCCTGTAGGGCTCCATCCCCATCAGGCCTCATGTCCCCAAGCCGCCTTCCTGGTAGCCGTGACTGGGAGAATGGCAGCAATGCCTCTTCGCCTGCATCAGTGCCTGAATACACAGGTGAGTGGGACTTCAGGTGGCCAGTGCTGGGCCCTCCCTTTCCCTGGTCATCCCTGCTGACTACCCTGCCCCCTAGGTCCCCGGCTGTACAAGGAGCCCAGCGCCAAGTCCAACAAGTTCATCATCCACAATGCCCTGTCGCACTGCTGCTTGGCAGGCAAGGTGAACGAGCCGCAGAAGAACCGCATTCTTGAGGTCAGTATGTACCCAGGGGTGGGGTCCAGTGGGAGAGGTGGGGGCCTTGCTGTACTGGCTGACTGCCCCCTGCCCACCAGGAAATTGAGAAGAGCAAGGCCAACCACTTCCTGATCCTCTTTCGGGACTCAAGCTGCCAGTTCCGGGCCCTGTACACTCTGTCAGGGGAGACAGAGGAACTGTCCCGGCTGGCAGGCTACGGCCCCCGCACGATCACACCCGCCATGGTTGAAGGCATCTACAAGTACAACTCAGACCGCAAGCGCTTCACCCAGATCCCTGCCAAGACCATGTCCATGAGCGTAGATGCCTTCACCATCCAGGGGCACCTCTGGCAGAGCAAGAAGCCCACCACCCCCAAGAAGGGGAGTAGTACCCCCAAATAGCCCTGCCCGGGTGGTGCTTGCCCACCACCCTCTCAGAGGACATTCAGGGGGGATTCCTGGGTCCTGTCTGTCCCTAACCTTGTCTGGGTGGGGCTGGAGTCCCCACCCTCTAATTTTCGTCTCATCCTGCTGTGGGGACTGAGCTGGGAGGTTCAGGGACTCAGGGCTCAGCTTAGTCCCCCGTCTGTCCTCCTACCTTCTTGAATAAAATAATTTAAAGTGACCTTGAGCGCTGGCGTCGCCCGAGGCTGGCTGGGGCACCTGGTGGTATCTGCCTGAGAGGGTTTTCCCGTTTCCTGTCTCCTATTCACTCCTGAACCTGTCCATCTCTTCAGCTCCCTTGCTGGCCCTGACACAGCTCTGGCCAAGGCCACGTCTTCCCTGCCAGCATCCCCACCCCATCCCTATAGCCATTTCTCAGCCCTTTCCTGACCTCTTGGACACAGGAGGCTTCTGACCAGCCCTCCTCTCCCCACGCCTTCCCCATCCCTGCTGTTTTCCTCCCCAGCGTGCCTGTTGTTATTTGCCTCTCCTGGCACTTGGTCTGTGGCCAACTGCTAAACTTGATCGTCTGTTCCAGCTGCCTGCCTACATTTCTAGGCTGGTTACCGCCCCTGAGCCAGGGATCCCAGTGTTGTCTTCTCAGAGTTCCTGGCATGGCCAGATGTCTGACAGGCCCTACCCCATAAGCTTGAGCCAGGCTGAGCTGTGTCTCCCTAGCTCTGGCATGTCAGGGAGGGACCAGCTTCCCAGTGCCATCCAATACTGCACACTTCACCCCCTAAAGCCTCTCCTGTGCTTTATCGCTTCTCTGTCCCCATGATCCCCCTAGTCCAAGTCAACAGCCTGGGCCTCCCCATACTCCCAGCCACCTCCTATCACAAGCCAACCCCCACAGCAGCCTGCATGGCCTATTCAGGACACAAATCTGATTACATCCCTAAATGCTTAAAATCCCTTAATAGCTTAGAGCCTGCTAATGGTTTCCCAGAGCTTAATTTAAGGGCACACCATGGCGTGGCCCAGGGCCGAGTTCTGGCTCCTGGCCTCTGTCGAGGATAGAGGTGCCTTGCTAAGTCTCAGGGACTATCTACCTCTCAAGCTAGCTGACCAGTCTTCCCAAGGAAAGCTGGGGATCTCTATCTGCTGACTAGGGTGGCAAAATAGACCTCAGGGGCAGGGGCTGGTGAGACCTGGGCAGATGGGGGCAAGGCCCCGCCTCTCCCAAGGCTCAGGGATCAAAGAGGCCTCAGGCGGCCCGCGTCCAGAACTGGCTCTGCAGGGTGAGGATGGGCATGTGCCCTGGCCCAAAGCCCAGTTGCACCACCTCCTACACCAGCCAATCTGGGAGTGGAGGGGGCAGGGCCAGAGTGAGAATGAGCTGGCAGTCCCTGCAGGCACCTGGGTGGCAGGAGGGGCAGGCAGGAAGGAGGCTCAGACCAAGTCATACAAACAGGCTTCATTGTGAGCGGGGGTGGGGGTGGGGGTGGGGGTGAGGGTGGGCAGTGCGCATCAGTCTTCCTTCAGGCTCCCAAACACAGCAGCTGGCACACTCTGCTGCTCCAACCGCACCTCTGGAAGGTGGAGAGGAATGGTCACTTGGCAACTCTCCAAAAGGGGGTCCAGCTCCTGCCTCCCCTTACTACCCTGCTGGGCTGGCTGGCCACTCACCATTGGGCTCCAGGTCCATCTCGTCCTCGTCCTCATCCTCCCCCAGCTCGATCTCCTCCGGGTTGGCCTGTTGCGCTAGCTCAGCCAGTTCCTCCCGGGACGCATCACTCCTGGGGTGGGTGGGAGTCACACTGTTCAGTGGGTCTGGCCACCTCTCTGGCCTCCACAGGAACCTCCCTCCTGAGGAAGAACTGGCTTGCTCCCACCCCACCCCCATCCGCCCATCCTCACCTCACGAACAGGATCTTGCTCTGGGCCCGTGGAGGCTGGTCGTGTTCGGCCTCGGCTGCCAGCTGCTCTGCCCGCTGCTCTAGTAGCTTCATGTCATCCATGCCACTCTGGCCGGGGGCAAGGTCAGACACTGGGAAAGCGGGGAGGGGCATCAGACACGGTGGAGGGCTCTCTCCACAGCCACACCTTGTGCTGAATGACCCCCACCTGTCCCCGAGGCTCCAGCCCTCAAGGAGTTCCCAGTTTCAAGCGGGGAGGTAGAGAGTTGAACCTGCTGCTCCCAGTTCCAGGTGGTCAAGGCTGGGTAGAGGGCAGAGGCAGGACCCATAGGCCCTGAGACAGGGGAGTGTGTTGCCCCAGGGTGGACCCAACCAGGGTGAAGGGTGGCTGCAGCTGCTCACCAGTGCCTGTAGCACTGCCCGACACCTTGAGCATCTGTGAGGCCATGAAGTTGACCTGTGTGTTGTAAGTGGCCTGCACACTTCGGCGGATACGCAGCATCTCCCGGATGGTGTCCTCGTTGCCATGCCGTACCTCAAAGTCTTTCCATGTTTGCCAGAAGGCCCCAGTTGTCTGTGGAGTGTGGGGGTGCCTGTGTAGGAGCTGGCTAGCTCAGCTGCCGCCTCCCCACGCTCACCCACCTGCCCTGGGTTCATGCCTACCCGAGGGTCACAGATCTGGGAGCAGAAGCTGTAGATGGCCCGGGCACGGTCAATCTCTCCAAGCTTGCACTCCATGTCCGCAAACCGCAGGCACATCTCCCGGGCGTGCTCGTCCGACAGCACCTGGGTGATGCCGATCACCAAAAACAGCATGAGGTGGGAGGAGAGCTGCCACAGGAGATCCCAATACAGCAGGCTGGTCCCTGAGCTTCCAGAATGCTCTCTGCCAGCCCCCAAGTCCAGGCATGCTCAGATCTGCAGCCTGCAGGACCCCTCCCATCTTCTAAGGCAGCGGTCGCCAACCTTTCGGACCTCACCGGTTGGCGACTGCTGTTCTAAAGGACCTGCAGCCCCCTGCCCCATGTCCCTGCAGTGGGCACCTCAATGGCCTTCTGGTAGATGCTACGGGTGTGGGTGACTCCATAGATCTCTGCTGCCCGCTTGATGTAGATATTGAACATCTCGTACTGCTGGGCGGGCTCCACGGCCTGGGTGGCGCGCTCGTACACAGCCATTGCGTGCCGGGCCAGGCCCCACTCCTCCTCCAGCTGTGCGTACAGCAGGTACAGAGCTGTGGTAGGACAAAGGCAGGTCAGAAGTCTGTGGCCTGGCCCCCCGCCCTACCACCCTCCACTGAGCCACCTGGCCCTCCTCACTCTTTGCATATTTGGGGGGGCAACCATCCAGTGCCTGCTCAAAGAGGTCCCGAGCCCGCTCCAGTTTGCGGCCCCCATAGCGGGCGATGAATTTGGTCAGATAGGTGCTCCAGATGTCAGACACATTGGGCCACTTGAACAGCGAGATGCCACGCTCGTATGCCTGCCCAGAGAGGGGGAGTCATGTGTGAGTCCTCAGGGCAAGGACAGCCCACATACCAATCCCAACACTCTCCCTCCCCCTCATACACACAGAGGCAGGACTCCGTGCTTGGGATGGAATGAACTATGACCCCTGAAATTCATGTTCAAGCCTAACTCCAGTATCTTAGAATATGATTATATTTGGAGATAAGGTATATAAAGAAGTAATCAAGTTAAAATGAGGTCATTAGGGTGGCCCCTAATTTAACATGACGGGTGTCCTTATAAGAGGAAACCTGGACACATGGAGAGACACCAGAAACATACACAGACACAGATGAACAGGTGAGCACAAGAACAAAGATGGTCATCTACAGGCCAAAGAGAGAGGCCTCAGAAAGAATGAACCCTCCTAACACCTTGACCTCAGACTTGTAGCCTCCAGAACCGCGCGATAATAAATTGCTGTGCGTCAGCCCATGGCACTTGGTTACAGAAGCCTGAGCAAACTAATACAGGGTCCACCACTGTGTTAGGGTAGGAGCACTGCTGTCTGGGATCTCCTGATGGGCTCTCTTCACCTTGAAGCTCTCCTCGAAGTACTTGTGCTCCTCCAGGAACATGGCGTAGTTGATGACAATCTGGGGGGTAGCGATGCGCAGGTCCAGAATACGGTCATACACAGCCTTGGTAGACTGCAGGGGCAGGGGCAGGTCAGAGCACATCCTGGGGCTGAGTTGGCAACCCCACCATTCGCGCATGATGCATTGGGCCCTGGCAGCTCACCTGAAAGGTGCCAAGGCTTTCCTCCAAGTCGGCAAGCATGGACCACACCTTTAATGATTTGTACACACGGTTCTGTACAGGCTCCGAGCCATCAAAATACTCAGCCCGGCGAGCGGGCAGTGCTGTTGCCTTCTGAGAAACATACCAGAGGAGGAAGCTGGGAGGGTGGGTCCAGACTGGGTCACACACCTGCATACTCCTCTCTCCAAAACCCCAGGGATGTTTACCCGCAGCAGCCTCAAGGCCTGGTCGTAATTCTCGTGCCGGAGCTCCAGCTCACCACACTCACACCACACACTTGCCAGGTCATCCACTTGCTTGAAGCTCACCTTGGTGGCCTTCTCCAGGATGATGCGGGCCTGATGAGGCAGGCAGAGGTCGGGCTGAGACCCTGCCCACCCACCTGCCTGAGTTCTCTGAACAAGGACGTATCTACACACATACACATTGCAAATGGACTCACATCATCCAGCTGCCCATTGTCCTCATAAAACTTGGCAAATGCAACCCACAGTGTATGGGGTTTGCCCGTAGCCTTGAAGGGGTCCACTGTCTGCACAGCCTCCGTGTACGTGTTGATGATCTGTGCAGGAGGGGCAGGGGTCAGGCTGGACAACTGGGGCCATGGCAGGCGAGGATGGGGTGGGGCTTTGAGGGGTCAGGGCCATCACGCACCTCCCGGGGGCGACCCTGGTGCAGGGCCACACGCTTGTGCCACTCATGGACATGGTGCGGGTTCTGGCGCAGCAAGACGCTGTTGAGGAGCAGGGGCCGCCGACTGATCAGCTGCTCAAAGCGGGCCAGGCGCAGTTCCAAGTCCACGTCATCTGGGACCATGGGGAGGGCCAGGGGAGTGGGGTTGAGGGACTCAGCACACACTCACTTCCATCTCCCAGCCCTCGGCCCAGTGCTCTGACCTTCCAGAGTCATCCCATTGTCCACTATGCACTCCTTCCCTGACCTGCCCCAAGGCCATCCTGACGCCAGACTCACTCCTAGCCCCCGTCATTCCCCCTAGCCCTCCTTCCCTGCTGCCCTCTGCCATCCTCCAGCCCTCCCTCTCCACCCAGCCTATGTCCAGCCCAAGCTTGAGATGTATCCTCAGTTGGGGTTACTCCTCAAGATCCCCCTGCACTGTCCACCCATCCTCCCTCCCTGCTGGCCTGACTGATCCCAAGACATACCTCTCCACTGCCCCAGCCCCTTGGATCTCCCCCAATACCTGAAGGCTATCCCAGTCCTCTCCCTACCAGCCCAGGACTGCCTCAGCAGCTCACCCTCTTCTTCCCGCCCCAGCTCCGAGGTGGTCTCCATCTTTGCTGCAATCATGCTCTCCTCGAACTGGGCATAGCTGTCAAACACCTGGGTGAAGTCCCGCACGGTCATCACGGTCCGGATGGCCTCCTCGTACACGTCCCGAGCCTGTGGGTGGGTGTCGGGAGGGGTGAAGTGCTGGCATGGAAGAGGCATGGGTCCCCGCCCCACAAATAGACACAGAGAATCCAGCAGTGCTGCCCTTGGCACTAGTCCCAAGTTGGGACCCTGGAGGGCCTTCCCCTGGGCCTGCTTGCTCCCTGGAGCCTGCTCAGCTCCATCAGGCTCTGAGCAGTGACGCTCAGCAGAGCCAGGTTGGAGCCGTCCCCTTCCCTGATAGAGTGATCTGGGGACCTTGGCTCCTCCTGAGAAAACCGAGTGACAGCCCCTCATGCACAGTCACTGTGAGGTGCAAGGAAGACACGTGTCAAGAACCTGGCACCCGGGTCCACATTGCAGGGACTCTAAACTCAGCTCAGCCACAGAAGGTTCAATTGTTGCTACTAAGCACCCGTTATGCCCACCTGACCCCCCTTCTCCAGCTCAAATTCTCCCAGACACCCTGGCATCCCCAAGCTCAGGCCCCATCTCTCCACCCTGCTCCTGACTAGTCCTGCTCCACCTGGCTGCTGGCTTGTCTCTTGCGGCTAGCCTTGGCCAGTGCATTCTACTGGAAGTGGCAGCCCAAATGGTCATTATACAATGGATACCTGGTTATGCTTCAAGACTGGCTGGTGGCTCCGAGTGGGACACAGCCAGTCTCTCCTCAGCCTGCAAAGCCCTTTCCACCATTCCTTAGCACTTCACCACCCACTTTCTCCACTCAGCCCAGCTCCCGTCTACTCCCTTTCCCCAAAGTTCCAAAACCCCACGCCAGTTCCTCTGGGGATCTCTCAAAGCCCTACGTTTCTCTCCCCAAGGATGAGGGCAAGATAAGATGGGCTCTGTAAAAAATAAATGGCCCTAGCCGGTTTGGCTCACTGGACAGAGTGCTGCCCTGCGGACCTTAAGGGTCCTGGGTTCAACTCCGGTCAAGGGCACTGATCTCGGTTGCAGGCTCCTCCCTGGCCCGGGCCCAGGTTAGGGTGGATGCAGAAGGCAACCAATCGATGTGTTTCTCTCATATCGATATTTCTGTCTTTCCCTCTTTCTTCCACTATCTCTAAAAATCAATTGAAAAATATCCTCGGGCCGAAATCGGTTTGGCTCAGTGGTAGAGTGTCAGCCTGCGGACTGAAGGGTCCCAGGTTCGATTCCGGTCAAGGGCATGTACCTCGGTTGCGGGCATGTCCCCAGTAGGGGGTGTGCAGGAGGCAGCTGATCGATATTTCTCTCTCATCAATGTTTCTAACTCTCTATCCCTCTCCCTTCCTCTCTGTAAAAAATCAATAAAATATATTAAAAAAAAAAAAAGAAAAAAAAAAAGAAAAATATCCTCGGGTGAGGATTAAAAAAAAAAAAAAAATGAATGAATGAATGAATGGAACCACTTTAAAATGGCGATGGAGCCTGGCAGCATGGCTCAGTGGTTGAGTGTTGACAATGAACCAGGAGATCACGGTTCAATTCCCAGTCAGGGCACATGCCTGGGTTGCAGGCTCGATCCCCAATGTGGGGTGTGCAGGAGGCAGCCAATCAATGATTCTCTCTCATCATTAATGTTTCTCTCTTTCTTTCCCTCTCCCTTCCTCTCTGAAATAAAAATTAAATTAAAAATAAAAATGGAGATGGAGCTTCCATCTCAGAGGAATTGCCTAGCACATCTCACTCCTCAAACCTTTGGAATGTTAAAATTGGGCAAAATAATGTTTGGATTGGGCCTAGAGCACAATTATATACCAAATAACTGTTTGCAAAAATAACAAGAAAGCAGATGTGATGACTACCAGACTGAAAATTAAAAACATTCTGTGGAATTAGCACCACTGTATTAGCTTATTTGCACCCTTTCTCAAAATACCCATTGCATGTCTCCTAATCAGAACAGTGGGTTTCTGCCCGAATCAGTGATTCCTGAATAGGTATTCTTTTGGATCTCAAATAAATGCTTGTTGCTTCTCACTTAGGCCTTTTATTCTTAGGTTTATATTTCTGGTGTCAGAAGTGGGATCTAAAGTGGCCTGACCTCCATGGACTGGCATTCCCTGGAAGAACTGGGTACCTACTGGGCCTAGTTTGCACACACTGCTTCCATGGATAGCTGCCTCCCCAACCATGAAAGCCTCTTTGGTGTGAAAATCCCTCCTTTTGATTGAGGTAAATGACTTTGAGATCAGGAGGGGTTTCTGCCCCAGGGATGACTGTCCTAATGCCAGCAGGAATTTGCTATTGCATGAGGGCTACAACTTGGAGCGTGCTACCACAAAAGAATATTTTTTCCTCTGGAAGGACTTTTCACGGCCCTGACACTTGTAGGAAGTGCCTGGGAGGTGAGCAGCCTGCAGGGATCCTTCCCTGATGCGTAAGCACTCATTTTGTTGCTCACTCATTTGTTTCCATTCCTTTTGTTTATTATGTTGTCATAAGGAAGATTTCATAGGGAAAGACACATGAATCCTATAAATCCTTGTCCAGGCCAGCCCTCCCAAAATGACGAGTTTGCAGACCTCCCAGACCGGCATCTACTTAAACAAACGACCTGGGCTTTCAGTTAACATCAGTTGTCTTTACGTTCCGCCACGGCGACTTTCAGGAGAGTTTGTCTCTACCACTGGATCTTCACCTTCCAAAGTCCTCAAAAAGCACCTTCCTTGAAGTTCTAGCTAAATATATAGAGAAATATTTGGTCCTTCGTCTTGTGCCTTTTGAATAAAATAGGCCAAATTAGCCAAAATAATTTGAAATTCTAACAGCCATTCAGGAAAACCTTGATTTTTAACTCTATCTCAAACTTCTCTCCTCTTAAAAGAGAAGATTCCAAACGTCTTGGGAACAAGAGAATACACTCTTTAGTTGATATACAGAAGCTTCTAAAGGACAAAACAGGGTCCAAAATGGCATGGTGTAGGAAGATGGTGAACTCACGTTCTTCCACGGTACACTGAAATACACACTATATATAGAGCAATTACTCCGGAGAGAGAACTGAGGGATGATTGAACAGCTTCTGAACAACAAATGAGAGAAAGAGACCAAATAGAGAAGGCTGGAAACCACAGTTCTTTGGGATCTGCAGGAACTCTAGAATCAGAGGTGCTGGTGAGTACCACTGTTTATGTCCCACTCTACCTCAGTAGAGCGGGCAGGAGCTCTAGCCAGGCACTTTGGCCTACTTCCAAGATTGCTGCAGCACATTCCCTGCCACACTGCCCAGAGCCCATTCTGGCTCTGAACAAAGGGAGTAAGCAGAATCAAGAGGGCATCACCACACCCAGCCTCCCTGCCTGAAGCTGCGCCAGCACTCTGGGCACTATAGGTACCTGCTCACCTCCAACTGGCTTGCAAAAAGCACCCAGCACACACAGCCTACCACAGAAGTTACTTCTACACAAAGTCACATTTTCAAGACTGGGAGAGAGCTATTATGTCTAATTAATATAAATAAACATAGAAAATCAAGCAATGAGAAGATGCCAGAATATCTTCCAAATAAAAGAAAAAAAAATCCTAATGAAATGGAGCGAAGTAATTTGGCCAATAAAGAATTCAAAGAGCCCTAGCCAGTTTGGTTCGTCGGCCTGCAGACTGAAGGGTCCGGCTCAATTCCAGTCAGGGGCACATGCCTACGTTGCGGTCTCGATCCCCAGTAGGGGATGTGCAGGAGGCAGCCAGTCAATGATTCTCTCTCATCATTGATGTCTCTATCTCTCTCTCCCTCTCCCTTCCTCTCTGAAATCAATCTATATTTTTTTAAAAAACTTTAAAAAAAAAAGAATTCAAAGAAAGTCATGAGGATGCTCACCAAACTTGAGAGTGAAATAAAGGAACTTGCAGATTAGCCAATACAGAAGAATAGATCAGTGACGTGGAAGACAGGCAAGCGGAAATAAACCTATCAGAAGAGCAAAAACAAAAAGAATTTTTAAAAATGAGGGTAGTTTAAGGACCCTTTGGAACAACATCAAGCACACAAATATTTGCATTATAAGGTTCCCAGAAGAAATAGAGAAAGGAACAGAACCTTTATTTGAATAATGGCTGAAAACTTTCCTAACCTGGGAAGGAAATAGACATCCAAATCCAGGAAGCAGAGATCCAAACAAGATGAATCCAAAGAGACCCACACCAAGACATATTGTTATTAAAATGGGAAGTTAAAGATAGAGAATCTTGAAGAAAGCAAGAAGGAAACAGTAAATTATGTAAAAAAGAAATGCCAAAAGGCTTTCGGCTGATTTTTCAGCAGCAACTTTACAGGTCAGAAGGGAGTAGCAGGCCATCTTCAAAGTGCTGAAAGAAAGAAATCTACAACCTAGAATAATTTACCTGGCAAGGTTATCATTCAGAATCGAAGGTTAAAGAGTTTCTCAAAGTGAAGTATGTTCCATTTCCTGCTATAATTATTTCTCAGTCAGACTGAAATGTCAACAGTTACTGCTTCATTCTTGTCAGCTTAAACACAAATGTCATCACGTTTTCTTGAAAAGCAATTTAAAACATAGGTATTTTGAAGTGCTAGGCTTATACTTCATTGGAATAGATGTGTACAGCAATAAGCAGGTTTTCAAATCCATTACTAGTTTGTGTACAAATGTAATTATGTTCATTTTGTATGTATTATACAATGAGCACATGTAAGTAGTAAACTTACTACTGTTTAAATGCAAATGATTGCATCACATTTCTTTTTTATCATCCTGTATAATAAAAGCCCAGTGACCAAGCGGCGGAACGACTGGTCAACCAGTCTCTATCATGCGCACTGACCACCAGGGGGCAGACCCTGGAGGAGCTGCCCCCTGGTGGTCACTGCACTACCACAGTGGGAGCGCTGCTCAGCTGACCGGAATGAGTGGCTGCTCCCACTGCAAACCCTGGGCCGCCAGGCAGGAACCTGGGCTGCGATCATCGCCTCCTTGCCCTAGGCTCCTCCTTCTCGCTCCCTGCTGCCTCCTCCAGACGCCCCGCAGAGCTAACCCCAGAGGCTGGGAGGCGGGTTCATGGGATTGAGGCCTACTCCGCCGCCTCTCTGTGCTATTGTCCCTGGGCCCAACCCTGACCGGGTCCCTGGAGAGGTGAGTGCTCCAGTTCCACAGAAGATGCCAGACCAGGGAGCAGCCACTTAAGAGGGCGGGTCCACAACTGTTCAGCTGACCGGGTTGAGCGGCGCTTTCACAGCAGGCCACGCCCCCCCACCAGTGCATGAATCCCGTGCACTGGGTCTCTAGTGTTAAATAAATGTTGAAGTTCTTAAAAAAAAAGTTTCCCAGACAGGCAAAAATGAATGGAGTTCATCACCATTAAACCAATTTTACAAAAAATGTTAAAGTCTTCTTTAAGCAAAAAAAAAAAAAAAAAAAAAAAGGAAAGGCCATAACCAGAAATAAGAAAATATGAGGGAAAAGATGTCACAGGGAAAGCCAAATATTCAATAAAAACAGCAAAGCACACACTTAAAAAGCTACTATGAAGGTCAAAAGACAAAAATAAAAACCTCAACTGAAACTACAATAAGTAGTTAGGAGATATACAAAACAAAATGATTTAAAATATGACAAAAAGCATAAAGCATGGTGGGGAAGTAGAATATTTGAACTTCAACGTCTATCAGCTTAAAACAGACTACAATATAGAATGGTATACATAAAAATGGTAACCAGAAACCAAAACTCTAAAGAGAAAGGAACTCAAATAAAACACTAAAAAACAAAACAAAAAACCCCAGCAAACCACATGGAAGAGATAAAGAGAAAAATAGGACCAGAAGAGAATTACAAAAATAACCAAAAAGCAATTAACAAAAAGGCAATAAATACATAGCTATCAATAATTACTTTATTCTTTTTATCTTTTATTTTTTTGTTAATCCTCACCCGAGGATATTTTTTCCTAGAGAGAGTGGAAAAGAGGGGGAGAGAGAGAGAAAAGTCAATGTGAAAGAGATACATCAATTGGTTGCCTCCTGCATGTGCCCCAACAGAGGCCAGAGATGGAGCCTGCAACAGAGGTACATGCCTTGACTGGAATCGAACCCTGGATCCTTCAGTCTGCAGGCTGACACTTTATCCACTGAGCCACACCGGCCAGGACTACCAAAAATTACTTTAAATGTAAATGGCTTAGGCTAGCCAGTGTGGCTCAGTGGTTGAGCATCGACCTATGAATGAGGAAGTCACGGTTGGATTCCCAGCCAGGGCTTGATCCCCAGTAGGGGGTGTGCAGGAGACAACCAATCAATGATTCTCTCTCATTATTGATGTTTCTATCTCTCCCCCTCCCTTCCTCTCTGAAATCAATAAAAATGTATTTTTTAAAAAAGACATGGGGTATACAAAATGATATTGAATGTAAACTGTAATTGAAAAAAAAATTTAAAGACACAGAGTTGAATGAATTAAAAACATTACCCATGTATATGCTGCTTACAAGGGACTCACTTCAAATAGAAAGACACATACAAATTAAAAGTGGAGGGATGGTAAAAGATATTCTGCTTAAAGAGAAATGAAAAGAAAGCTGGGGTAGCAATACTAGCAATACTCAGATAAGACAAAACAGACATTAAAACAAAAAACAAGTAAAAAAAAAAGATAAACAAGGACATTACATAATTATACTGGGGTCAACAGAAGAGAATATAACCATCGTAAATATCTATGAACCCAACACAGGAGCACCTAAATATATAGAACAATTACTAATAGACATAAAAGAAGATATTCACAATAACAATAGGGAATTATTTAATACACTTTAATCTAATATACATTTTTCTATAGTTATTAAAAGCATAGGCTTTGAAATAAGACAGATGTGGGTTCATATTTTAGCTTTGTAAATTTTTTTTTTCTTTGTAAATTTTTTTTGAGTCAGTTGTCCAACCAGGTAGATCTACCTTTTCTTTTTTTCTTTTTTCAAGAAAAACAATCTTAAATATAATAATGTTACATTATTAATAAACCTTAATATCTCAAGAAAAACAATTTTAAGTATGATGTTACATGCAACAAACTATTCAAGAAAAATAATCTTACATATATTACTGCAATAAACATTAACATTTCAAGAATAAAAGTTTAAAATATAATATCACCAAAACTGTACTATCATGGTATCACAAAAGTTGTAGGAAATATTAAAAACCTGCAAATAACAGGATTACTTCTATTATATTCTAGAATATTTTCCCACTCTGGCTCTATTTTTGTTCATCAGTTTATGTTGTTCATTATATTCCACAAATGAGTGAGATCATATGATATTTATCTTTCTTTGACTGGCTTATTTCGCTTAGAATGATGTTTTTAAAGTCTATTTTGTCGGATATGAGTATTGCTACTCCAACTTTATTTTCCCTTTTCTATTTGCATGGAAAAATTTTTTCTGTCCCTTCTTTCATCCTGTGTGTGTCTTTTGTTTTGAGATGGGTCTCTTATAGATAGCATATAGTTGAGTCATGTTTTTGTATCCATTCAGCTACCCTACACCATTTGATTGGAGCATTTAATCCATTTACATTTAGGGTTATTATTTCGAGGTACTTATTTATAGCCATTTTAATTCTGTATGACTAGGGTTCTCTCTGTTTCTTCTTCTCAGCAATCCCTTACAGCAGTGGTTCTCAACCTTTCTAATGCTGCGACCCTTTAATACAGTTCCTCATGTTGTGGTGATCCCCAACCATAAAATTATTTTCGTTGCTACTTCATAACTGTAATTTTGCTACTGTTATGAATCGTAATGTAAATATCTGTGTTTTCCAATGGTCTTAGGCTCTACAGCAGCGGTTCTCAACCTGTGGGTCGCGCGACCCACAGGTTGAGAACCACTAGCAGGGTCGCCTAAAGACCATCGGAAAACACAGATATTTAGGGGAACTGTATTAAAGGGTTGCAGCATTAGAAAGGTTGAGAACCACTGCCTTACAGCCATCCCTTTAGCATTTCTTGTAATGCTGGCTTGGTGGTGATGAACTCCTTTTGCCTTTTTTTTTTTTTTTTTTTTTTTGTCTGGGAAGCTCTTTATTTGAACGTCTATTTTGAATGACAGCCTTGCTGGATATAGTAATCTTGGTCTCAGATCCTTGCTTTCCATTACCTTGAGTATTTCATGCCATTCCCTTCTGTCCTGTAGAGTTTCTGATGAAAAATTAGTTGTCAGCCCTACAAGAACTTATGTTACTTGTAGGTAACAGTTTTCTTTTTTCTTACTGCCTTAAGATTCTTTGTCTTTAATTTTTGGCATTTTAATTATAATGTGTCTGGGCGTGGGTCTGTTTGGATTCTTCTTGTTTGGGGTTCTCTGTGCCTCCTGAACTTGTGTGACCTTTTCCTTTACCAGGTTAGAGAAGTTTCCTACCATTATTTCTTCAAACACCTTCTCTATTCCTTTCTCCCTTTCTGCCTCTTCTGGCACATCTACTATCCTAATATTGTTATGTTTCACATTATCCCACAGCTCCCTTAAGCTGTCCTCCTGTTTTTTAATTGTTTTTTCTTTTTGGTTCTCTAATTGAGTGATATTTTCAACTCTGTCTTCTAATTCACTGATTCGATCCTCAGCTTCCCCTAATCTTCTGTGTATTCCTTCCAATGTGTTCTTTATTTGTATTATGTCATTCTTTAACTCAGACTGTTCTTTTTTCATAGTTACTGTATCTTTTTTCATACTGTTGAGCATTTTTAATATCATTACTCTGACTCTGTTTCAGATAAATTTCTCATCTCTGCTTCATTTATCTCTTCTTCTGGAGAATTCGATAGTTCTTTCATTTGAGAATTGTTTCTTTGTTTCCTCATTTTGGTTGTCTGTTTGGGTTTGTGACTATGTTGTAGGTAGATCCTATATACCTCTCAATCTCTAGTGCAAGACAGTGTTAAAGGCTTTTTCTGACTTATTGGATCAAGCAAAGACTCAAAAGCCTTCAGGACCACCTCTATCTAAAGACTAATAGGATTCAGTCTTGAATTGCTCCCAGGCAATCGTCCTCAAGTGTAGGGAGAGTTTTTTCAACAGTGTGGGGCAATTGCTTCTGCCTGGAGGCTAACTGTTACTTTTAATCTCTTAAGTGGCCTCAGGGCAAGGTGTTTCCAATAGGGTGTGTCAACTGCCAGACAGGGCAAGGCAGATGTCTATATGGGAAAAATGTCCTCCACTGTGTGAGGGAATGACTCAGCCCAGGAAACTTGGGGTGTCTGCCTTCTGAGCTCTATCCCCCAAGTCCCAGTCCTGGGTTCTGCTCTTGCAGCTCCAGTCCACTTCACCCTCCCTCTGCCAGAGCACAAAGTGGGTGGCTCCACAGGGAACTTTTGTGCATTGGCCCTTTAAGAGGGTGCCCAAACTTTCAGCTGTCACTCCCTGGCAGACAGCACCCCACTGCTTTTCACAGCTAGATATTATATGGGTACCCTCCTCAGTTTGGTGCTCTCTGCTGAAGAGTCCAACTTCGGGATTAGATCCCAGAGTTCTCAGTGGCTCCCCCATAGCTGATATATCTCTCTGGGACTTCAGTTGCCATCTGTGGGTGCCCGGCCAGCCCTTTTGCACCTCTGCCCCTCCTACCAGTCTCTATGCGGTCTCCACCTTCCACAATAGGGGATTTTAATATCTCACTCACATCAATAGACAGCTCATCCAGACAAAAAATCTATAGTAATAAAAGCACAATATGCTAATTAGACCAGACAGCTGCACATCCTTACAGACGACCTTCCGGATGAAGCCAGGGCTGCGAGGGCCGAGGCAAGTTGCTGTGGCTGCAAGGGCCAAGTTCCTTGCACACATTTCATGCATTGGGCCTCTAGTTAATAATAATGGCCTCAAATGTTACTTTAGACCAGAATGACTTAATGAACATTTAAAGAACACTTCATACATAAACTGCAGAATACACTTTTCCCCCCCAAGGATACCCAGAACATTCTCCAGAATACATCACATATTAGGTGACAAAACAAGCCTCAATAACTTAAAAAAGACTGAAATCACATCAAGCCTCTTTTTCAACCACAATTTTATGAAACTAGGAATCAACTACCAAGCACACAAATGTGTGAAAAAAACAACATGCTACTAAACAACAAATGGATCAAAGAGGAAATCAATAACCTTGAGATAAATGAAAATAAAAACATAACTTTTCAAAGTTTATGGGATGCAGCAAAAGCAGTTATAACAGGGAAGTTCATAGCTGTACAAGCCTACATCAAGAAACAAGAAAAATCCCAAATAAACAATCTCTAACTTTACCAGCCCTAGCTGGTTTGGCTCAGTGGATGGAGTGTCAGCCTGTGGACTGAAGGGTCCCAGGTTCAATTCCAGTCAAGGGCACATGCCCGGGTTTGGGCTCGATTCCCAGTGGGGGGCATGCAGGAAGCAGCTGATCAATGATTCTCTCTCATCATTGATATTTCTATCTCTCTCTCCCTCTCCCTTACTCTCTAAAATCAATAAAAATATGTATCTTACCTAATAAAAGAGAAACATATAAATTAACCATCACTCTGCTATGCCCACAGCCAATCAGAGTGAGTATGCAAATTAACCCAACAAAGATGGAGGTTAATTTGCATATGCAGGCGAGGAGCAGCCGGAGCAGCCGGAGCAGCCGGGAGGGGCCTGACGCCTGCTATGAGGGGAAGGGGGGCAGTGGAGGGGACTACTGGAGCCGTGCTACGGCCAGAAGCGAGGACTTGCTGGCTCCGGGCGGGCGGGAGCAGGGACATGCCGGCTCCCTGGTGGCCCGGGGAGCGGGGACTTGCTGGCTCCCGGGTGGGCCAGGAGCGGGGACATGCCGGCTCCCGGGCAGCTGGGAGTGAAACCAGGGGAAAGAAGGTCTATTCTTGCACGAATATCATGCAACGGGCCTCTAGTATGTATGTATGTATGTATATATATAAAGAACAAAACTCAAAGTAAGCAGGAGTAAAGAAATAATTAGATTTTTTAAAAACCAATAGGAATGATAAATTAAACTAAGAGCTGATTCTTTAAAAAGATAAAACAAAATTGAAAATCCCTTAGCTAAACTCTTCAAAAAACAAAGTCCAAATAAATAAAATCATAAATGACAGAGAAGTTACAACATAAATACAAAGAATTGTTAGAGTACTACAGTTAAATTTAAACAAATTCAACAATCTAGGATAAATGGATAAATTTTCAGAAGTATATATCTTCCAAGACTGATCCAGGAAGAGATAGAAAATCTACACAGACCGATTAATAGCAATGAAATCGAAGCAGTAATAAAAAACTCCCAACAAATAAAGTGCAGAATCAGATGGCTTTACAGGTGAATTCTATCAAACATTAAACAAGAATTAATACCTATCCTTCTTAAACTATTTCAAAAAATTAAAGAGGGAGGAATACTTGCAAACTCATTCTACAAAGCCAGCATTGCTCTGATACCAAAACCAGACACAAATATTACAACAAAAGAAAATTATAGGCCAATAAACCTTGATGAACACAGATGCAAAAATTCTCAACAAAGTATTAGCAAACCAGATTGAAAAATACATTAAAAGAATTATACACCATGACCAAGTAGGATTTATCCCAGGGATGGAAAGATGGTTTAAAATCTGTAAATCAATCAACGTGATACATCACATTAACAAAATAAAGGATAAATATCACATAATCATCTCAGTAGGCACAGAAAAAGCATTTGATAAAATTCAACATCTCTTTATGATAAAAACTCTCTATAAGTGGGTGTAAAAGGAACATACCTCAACATAACAAAGGGCATACATGACAAACCCACAGCTAATATATTCAATGGTGAAAAGCTGAAAGCTTTTCCTCTAAGGTCAGGAACAAGACAAGGATGCCCACTATCACCCGTCTATTCAACATGGCATTTAAAGTCCTAGCCACAGCAATCAGACCAAAAAAAAAGGAAAGATAAGGCATCAGATAGGAAAAAAGTAAAACTCTCACTATTTGCCATTGATATGATACTATACATAAAAAAGACTCCACCAAAAAGAATTAAGAAAACACTCCCAGTTACAGTTGCATCAAAAATAATAAAATACCTAGGAATAAATTTAACAAAGAGGTGTACTCTGAAAACTATAGGACATTAAAGAAAGAAACTGAAGAAGACACAAATAAAAAGAAGGATATATCATGCTTATGAACTGGAAGAATTAATTGTTGTTAAAATGTCCTTACTACCTAAAGCAATATACAGATTCAAAGCAATAGCTGTTAAAATATCAATGGTAGCCGAAACCAGTTTGGCTCGGTAGATAGAGCGGCCACCTGTGGACTGAGGGGTCCCAGGTTTGATTCCGGTCAAGGGCACGTACCTTGGTTGCAGGCACATCCCCAGTGGGAGGTGTGCAAGAGGCAGCTGATCGATGTTTCTCTCTCATCGATGTTTCTAACTCTCTATCCCTATCCCTTCCTCTCTGTAAAAAAATCAATAAAATATATTTAAAAAAAAAAATCAATGGTATTCTTCTAAAAACTAGAACTAATCCTAAAATTTATATGGAACTACAAAAGACACTAAATAGCCAAAGAAACCTTGAGAAAGAACAAAGTGGGAGGTATATACTCCCTGATTTGAAACAAAGCTACAATAATCAAAACAGTATGGTACTGGTATAAAAGCAGATATATACTAGCAGATCAATGGAATAAAATAGAGAGCCCAGAAGTAAATCACCACTTATATGATCATTAATTTATGGGAAAGGAGGAAAGGATATACAATGGGAAAGTGAAATAAATCACACATTAAGCCACAAAACCAGTCTCAATAACTTAAAAAATAATGAAATCATGCCAAATGTCTTTCAGACCATAATCTCAAAACACTAGAAATCAACTACAGGAAGAACATTGGAAAGCACACAAATATGTGAAGAAAAAACAACATGATACTAAACAACAAATGGATCAAAGAGGAACTCAAGCCCTGGCTGGTATGACTCAGCTCTCTGAGCCTAGTCCTGTGCATCAAAAGGTCATGGATTTAATTCCAGTCAGGGCACATGCTCAGGTTGTAGGATCCTGGGAAGGGGTGCATGTGGGAAGCAACAGCTCAATGTTTCTCTCTCACATTGATGTTTCTCTCTCTCTCTCCCTTTTCTCTCTAAAAATCAGTAAAAAAAAAAAAAAAAAAAAAAAAAAAATATATATATATATATATATATATATATATATATATATATATATATATATTTTAAAGAGGAAATCAACAACCTTGAGACAAAGCCCTTCAACAATTGGTGCTGGGAAAACTGGACAGATACATGCAAAAAAGTAAAACTGGACAACTTTCTCACACCATATACAAAAATAAACTCAACACAGATCAAACCCTTAAATGTAAGATATGAAACTATAAAACTCCTAGAAGAAAACATAGGCCAATAAACTTTTTCAGTCTTTTTTTTTTAATAATTTAATCTTTTTAAAAATATATATTTTCATTGATTTCAGAGAGGGAGAAGGAGAGAGAGATAGAAACATAGATGAGAATCACTGATGGGCTGCCTCCTGGAGGCCCCCTCCTGGGGATTGAGCCTGCAACCCAGGCATGTGCCCTTGACCAGAATCTAACCCAGGGCCCATCAGTCCGCAGGCCGACGCTCTATCCACTGCGCCAAACCGGCTAGGGCTCTTTTTCAGTCTTAATGTCTTTTTGGATATGTCTCCTCTGGCAAGGGCAACAACAACAAAAATAAATGGGACTATATCAAACTAAAAGTTTTTGCAACCATCAACAACACAAAAAGACAACATACTGAATGGGAGAAGATATTTGCAAATGATACATCCAGTAACACATTATTATGCAATGCATATACTGTATATATAAGGAACTCATATAACTTAACACCAAAAAAACAAACAACCCAATTAAAAATGTGCAGAGGGCTTGGCTGGGCTCAGTTGGTTGGAGCATCATCCCATACACCAAAAGGTGGCAGGTTCAATCCCAGGTCAGGGCCCATAGGTAGGTTTCAGGTTAGATCCCCATTTGGGACTCATGGGAGAGGCAATCAATCAATGTTTCTCTCTCCCTTCCCTCCTCTGTCTCTAAGAAATCAATAAACATATTCTTGGGTGAGGATAAAAAAATAATTAGTAAATAAATAAAATTAAAAATGTGGACCTAAATACACATTTCTTCAAAGAGGACCTACAGATGACCAAGACACAAAAAAAAAAAATGCTCAGTATCACTATTCATCAGGGAAACATAAATGAAACTACAATGAGATATCACCTTACTCTTATCAGAATGACTATCATCAAAAAAATCAACAAATAACAAGTACTGGTGAGAATGTGGAGAAAACGGAACCCTCGCACACTCTTGGTGGGACTGTGAATTGGTATAGCCAATATGAAAAACAATATGCAAGTTCCTCAAAAATTAAAAACAGAACTACCTTATGAATGGGTATTTATCTGAAGAAAACAAAAACAAATTTGAAAAGATATATACTCGTGTATGTTCATTGTAGCATTATTTACAACAGCCAAGATACAGAAGCAACCTAGGTGTTAACTGATAGATGAATAAAAAGATGTGACACACACACACATAGTTGAATATTATTCATCAATAAGAAAATGAAATCTTGATATTTGTGACAGACCTAGAAGGTATTATGCTAAAGGTATTATGTCAGACAAACACCATATGATCTCATTTATGTGTAGGATCAAAAAACACCAAACATGAATAAACAAAACAGATACAGACGCACAATATAAAGAACTGACAGTTGCCAAAGGGAGGGGGGGTGGTCAGGGAATGGTTGAAATAAAAAAAATTAATTTTTAGAAAAGACAAAATTAAGAAAAAAAAAATAGCTCTAATAGGATCCTGAGTCATGTGAGTAGATGCTTTAAAATTTGTTTGTCCCGTCTGAAACCTGACAAGATATTTCAAAGTGTTTAATAACTCTATGATCAGAAATTTAACAGAATTCAAAGTTTAATAATGATTGTTTTAAGTCTTTTCAGCCACTTATCCTGACAATAATCAGAAATCTAAACACAGCTCACAACAGCCTGAGAATAAGGAAATGGGAGCAAAAAAGCCTAAAAAAATTTTTTTTTAAATATACCAGTATTTTTATTGATTTCAGAGGGGAAGGAAAAGGGAGAGTTAGAAACATCAATGATGAGAATCATTGATGGGCTACTTCCTGCATGCCCCCTACTGGGGGATCAAGCCCAAAACCTTGACATGTTCCTTGACTGGGAACTGAACTGGTGACCTCCTGGTTCACAGGTCGATGCTCAACTGTTAAGCCACATAGGCCAAGCGCAAAAAGCCTTTTAAAAACACAATTGAGCCCTAGCCAGTTAGGCTCAGTGGATAGAGCATCGGCCTGCGGACTGAAAGGACCTGGGTTCAATTCCAGTCGAGGAGACATGCTTGGGTTACGGGCTCGATCCCCAGTAGGGGGCATGCAGGAGGCAGCTGATCAATGATTCACTCTCATCATTGATGTCTCTCTCTCCCTCTTTCCACTCTGAAATCAATAAAAAATATTTTTAAAAAAACACAATTGGCTGAAAAGATTCCCTTACATAAGCACCTGTCCCTCAGCCTCACTAAAACTTATTTCTCAAGGACAAATAAAAATCTTAAATTTCTTCTCTAATAATAGTAAAAGCCTTACCTATCTGAACAAATTTATTCCAACTGTTACAAATTAGTGGGTTTTTCCTTTATTGTACCTGTCTCATGGCTGAATTTTAAAATTAAAACTATCAGATCTCTCTCATCATGGATGTTTCTATCTCTCCCTTTTCCTCCTTCCTCTCTGAAATCAATAAAAATATATTTTAAAAAATGATTTCCTGTGCTCTTCATCATATCTTAACTGTTTAAGTAAACAAAGTCTTCTTATTAAGAGAACTAAATTTTGCTTACAACTACCAGTATTTAACTTTCTGTATTTGCCTGTGTTATCTTTGTCACCATGATTAAGTATCCTTACACAATTACCTATGATTGTATTTGCCCAAATGTTTTTTTTGTTTTTGTTTTAAGACTTTTGATATGATGTACAATCTAATGAACAAAATAAACTGATGAACAGAACAGAACAGAGGCATGGGTACATGGAACAGACTGACAGCTGTAAAAGGGGAGGGGAGAGTGGTACTGGATGAAAGAAGGTGAAGGGAATAGCCAGAAAATATATACACATAGCACGTAGACATAGACAACAGTGTGGTGATAGCCAGAGGGAAAGGGGGGTGGGGACTAGGTGGAGGTGGGCAAAGGCGGGGAAATGGGGACGGAAAGAGACTTCCCTTGGAGCAATTGGTGCACAATGCAGTGTAGAGATGATATTTTATTGAGTTGTACACTTGAAACCTGTATGGTTTTGCAAACCAATGTCATCCCAATAAATTCAATTTTTTTTTAAAAAAAGTTCTTTCCACACCTAAAAAACAAACAAAAACTTTTGATATGTTTGACAAACTTCCCAAAATTCGAAAATTAAATAGAATTATTTTCTTGATCTGAAAGTGAGATTTTCCAAAAAAGCACTTTGGAACATTTCAAAGGATATCTCTCTCTCACACTCCCTCCTTATAAAAGAGAAATATTGCGCTGGCCGGTGTGGTTTAGTTGGTGGGGCACCGTCCCATGCATTGGAAGGTGATCTCCAGTCAGAGCATGTGTGAGAGGAGGGGATCAATTTATCTTGCTCACATTAATGTTTCTCTCTCTCTCTCTCTCTCTCTCTCTCTCTCTCTCTCTTATCTTGCTCACATCAATGTTTCTCTCTCTCTCTCTCTCTCTCTCTCTCTCCTTTCCTCCCTCTCTAAAAATCAATTAAAAAAAAAAGAAATATTAAACCAACTAGGCTTATTTGGTATATTAAATTACATGGGAAGCATTGTCAAATAAATGATGCTAACTAAACCTTTGATTATATTTGTGTAGATGTTATTAACATAAATATCCGAGAAATTATGTAAAATTCCAAAAAATCTGACATGTCTTAATATGTTAGAAAACTTACATTCTTTCTGTCTCAAAGTTGTCTTTCCAGTCTCTTAAAGTTGTAAATCTTACCATATGTTTCAACTGTAAATATCCAGGAGCTAGTCAAAACACTGCCTACAGAGACTGAAGGAAAAAAACTAGGGAGACTTTTTAAAAGTACAGACTACGATATAAGTTCCCTTGTCTAAACTGATTAGTAAAAGAGCTAAGGTTTGTGTTTTTTCACAAAACTATTTAAAAAAATAAAGATGAGCCCGGCTGGTGTGGCTCAGTGATTGAGCGTCAACCCATGAACCAGGAGGTCACAGTTGAATACCTGGTCAAGGTACATGCCCGACTTGGAGGCTGAATTCCCAGTAGGGGATGTGCAGGAGGCAGTTGATAGATGATTCCCTCTCATCACTGATGCTTCTATCTCTCTCCCTCTCCCTTCCTCTTTCTAAAATCAATTAAAAATACATATATTTAAAAAAATAATAAAAAGATGAAAGAAAAATGACTGCATATAGAAAGCAGGACATGTTTTCAATAAAAGAAGGTATGAGAAAGAAGATGCACTTTTGTTGAGGGAAAGGAAAATAGATGTGTTTTTTGGATAAGGAAAGATATGAAGGACATGGGTTCTTTGTTGTTATTTTTTTGGTAAAGGAAGAAAAAAGAAAGTAATTTTGTCATATTTTGTTTCAAAATAAGAATAAAAGTAGAACAAAAGCTGAAAGGTGTATGGAAGCTGCAGAAAGTTTATGGAAAAGGGAAGGTCAATGGTGAAAAAGGAGACATATGTAATATTTTAAACAATAAAAAAATAAATATAAATAAATAAAATAAAATACAAGTTTCTGATAAACTTCCAGATTGTACCATTAAACTGGGTGAGGATTTGCAGAACACTAAGAAAAACTGAATTCGTAAAACTGCTGACAAAAAGATCAGTATCAATAGGAATTGCCCTAGCCAGTTTGGTTCAATGGACAGAGCGTCAGCCTGTGGACTGAAGGGTCCCAGGTTCGATTCTGGTCAAGGGCATGTGCCCATGTTGTGGGTTCAATCCCCAATAGGGAGCGTGCAGGAGGCAGCCAATCAATGATTCTCTCCCATCATTGATGTTTCTATCTTTCTCCCTCTCCCTTTCTCTGTGAAATTAAAAACTATATTTAAAAAAAACATCTATAGGAATTAACAGCATGAGGCTGAATGAACTAGTGAGGATGAACATAATTTTTATGGTTTTTTATATGAAATATTACTGGGCTTTTTAAATCTTTGTTTTCCAGATATAAAATTTTTTTCTCCGAAGCTACCCATGACCTACAACAATTGAGTTAATTATACCTTTGGTAAGCAGAACTGAAACATCTATCTTTTTCTTCCTACGGGGATCCCTCTAAAATTTATAAACTCTTAGTATAAACCACACCTTCATTTTTTCTTTTCCCTTACTTTTACTTCCTTTCTAGTTCCTTTAATATGTCACAAATAATATGCATGGCCAAGCACTCAATATAAATATCTATTGTTTCCCCTTTTCCCTTAATTTCTACCTGGGAAGATAACTCAACCTACTTCACAGGCCAAAATGTGTATCTGGTTGCACACACTGTCAAGGATTTCAATGCCTGGGAATGTCAATTCCAATGAAGGTACCTAATTTGGAAGAATACTTTTTCCTTGGGCAGGTACTGCAATTAACAAATACACGATTAGAAACTTTTCACAAACCTTAGAGAAAACTGCTAGAGCTAGCGCCAAAGCAATAGCCAACCAGGAAAACTTTTTAAATTCCCTTGCATAAATTATACTAGATGATAAAATTGTGCTTGACTATATTCTAGCTGAGCAAGATGAGGTTTGCTGTGTTAATACTTCTTTGTTACACTTGGATAAAACACCTTTGGTAAAACAGAGATGGAACTAGATAAAATCTGGGCACAAGTCAAATGATTAACCACAGATACCTCCGGTTCTCTAATACCTTAGCTAACTTCCCTCAAGCATTCCTCCTGGCTAAGATCTATTCTTCAATTTGAACTTAGCCTTTTATTTATTATAGGCCCGTTGCAAAAAATTTGTGCACGGGGGGTAGGGGGGTGTCTGTAAGCCTGGCCTGCACCCTCTCCAATCTGGGACCCCCTCAGGGGATGTCCGACTGCCAGTCCAGGATCAGGCCTAAACCGGCAGTCGGACATCCCTCTCGCAATCTGGGACTGCTGGCTCCTAACCGCTTACCTGCCTGCCTGCCTGATCTCCCCTAACCGCCTCTGCCTCAGCCCCTACCACCGTGGCTTTGTCTGGAAGGATGTCCGGAAGACGTCCGGTCTAATTAGCACATTACCCTTTTATTAGTATAGATTTTTGCTGTTATAAACTTGTGTTTTGCAGAGCTCAATGTTTTAAAAATACCACTCATATACTAGTTGCTCAACATTTTGAAATGAGCACTAAGGTTTATGAGACTCCATATCAGAAGTCTCAAGAAACTACAAAAGAATTTGCCTGTGGAGGAACATGACAATAAAGCTTTCCTCTGTTCCTCTTGTTGCTCAAACGTACCTTAAGGCTCCTAAAAACAACAATTTCCCACCTATGTGGCATATGGCATACCAGCAAGAGCCTTCCTAGTGATGAGGGACTGACCATGGTATGACATGCTGAAAATGAGCCTTCTCAGCAATAAGGGACCAACGGTGCTTTTAATAACTGATCAGTACTGTTTTCTAGCAATTGATCAGCAATGCTTTCAAGGAAAGATCTCAATCTAAAGGAAGAAAATGTCAAAAATAATATAAACTGAGCCAATTTAAAATGGAGTTGGAACTGCCATCCCAGAGGGACTGCCCTGCACGTCTTACTCCTCAAACCTTTGGAAGGTTAAAACAGGGCAAAATAACCTATGGACTGGGCCTAAAGCAACTTATTTTCTAAACAACTGTTTGCAAAGATAAGAGAGAAGATATGATGACTACCAGACTGAATATTAAAAACATTCTTTAGAATTAGCACCATGTTAACTTATTTGCCCCTATAGATATTACTCTCGTCTACTGACATAGTTGTTCCACTTCCTTTTCTCAAAAATACCCCTTGCCTTCACTCCTAGTCAAAATACTGTTTGGATTTTTGCCTGAATCAGTGCTTCCCGAATAGCTATTCTTTTGGATCTCAAACAAATGCTTGCTGCCTCTCACTTTTGCCTTTTATCTTTAGGTTAACAACACCAACATCTCGGGAGTGGGGAGTGATCAGCAAGTCAGGCACCTGGCTCAGCACCTGATTCCCCACAAGTGAGGATATGACTGTTACTCAATTCAATTTTTCAAATTGAGGCTTAGGGGATCCAGAGCCACACAGCCATGGAGAACCCAGGTCTGGCTGACTCCAAAGCAGATGCACTTGCCAGCAGGCCTTCGGCAAGATAAATATGTGCATGAGGTGCACATGTGTGCACGCTGGCACAACCACACTTGCAAGTGTTTCCTGCTCACGCCATGTCCACATGTGGCCTGAGTACTGCACTTTGGTGGGAGACTCTGCCCTGTACCCAGTGTACCCACGCACCTTCTCAAAATGGCCACTGCGGATGTAGTAGTCGGCCAGTGAACACCAGAGCTTGCCCAGCTGGTCTGTGAAGCGGGTAAGGCCCCCTCGGATGATGGCGTCCACATTGAGCGACTGCACCTTGTCTGGGTTCTGGGAGATGAGGTCACAGAGCTCGTGCCACAGCTGCAGGGTCCAGGAAGGAATCTCAGCCTTAGTCCCTGAGTGGGTAAGCCCTCCAACCTGGCCCCTGTCTCCCCATAGGCCCACCTGGTAGTTGGACTTGCCAGCCTTGGAGACGAAGCGCTCATCATTCACCACGGTGGCCAGGCGCTGTGCAGCCTCGTCCAGCCGGTCACTTGACTTGAGGTACTCAATGTATTCCTCTGCGCTCTCAGGGCTCAGCTGAGCACCCACACACCATGTCGGCAGTCAGTGGGGCGACAGAGCCACACTGCTGTGCCTACCTCCCCACTCAATGGCTCTGAGTCACCTGTTAGTCTACTACCACTGTCCTGGCCACACCTGTCCACGCTAGGCCCTATTGCTCTAGCCTCAGCCCCACGGTTTGCACCTTGACCTCCACACTGCCTGTTATACATTTCCATAGCTGTATGTCTCCCACGGCTGCAGTTTTACTCTGGTTTTCAATATGGTCAGCTCATGTGAATCTGTCTATTCAGTTAGACTAATAGCTCCCTACAGGCAGGGACTATCTTAGTCACACTACCCTAAACTATTTAAAGAATAAACATATAAACTACAAACAAAAGCCTGCCTGTCTCAAGGAGCCTTTTTCTCATTTATATCTGTTAAGCGACATCCTGCATGGGACTAGTATCCCAGTGAGCCAGTGGGAAACTCTTGACCTGGGGAACTGGCCCATCTGCCTGAGGCTGATCCCACCTCACCCCTCCATGGGCTTACCTTGAGGAAGCGCCGGTAGCCCCTCACGGCTGTCTCAGGTAGTGGATGTGAGCGCAGGAAGCGCAAGTACAGAGGCCAAATACGAGAGTGCTGTGTGATGGGCAGCGCCCGGAGGGCACGGTCGAAAGTGCGGCGTGTGTGAGTGATACGGCCTTGGTCCACCAAGAACTGACAATAATCTAGCCATAGACGTGGCATCTAGAAGCATGAGGAGAGGCAGGGTCTGAGTTGCTGGCTCTATAGCATGGTTACAAAAACACTAGATGTCCTATGGCCAAGCCAAAATGCAGCAGGACCCAGAACGCTATCCCTCCAGGACTAAGTCTAGCTCAACCTCAAGTGCACAAAGGCAATAGGACTCCAACCCTCCTGCTTCATCCACCTCCCTACTCATCCCGTGGCCCAGTTCCCCCAACCTCCAACCTTGTGCATGAAAACAAAGGCCCTCTCGTGGCAGTTGTTGACATCTTCATAGGCAGGATCAGTCACACAGCGATGCTTCACCTGTGCCCTGCGTGCTTTCAGGTAGCGGTACCAGAGTTTGTAGCTGGAGGAGGCAGACATTGGTTGGTCAGCTTCATGGAGCACCAGAATCCTTCACCCTACCCCATAAGGTAACTGCTGGGAGAAAGAACCTGGGAGCAGTGACAAGTATCAGCAATGGGGGGATGGGCTGGGATATAAGGGAGGGTGTGCTGACCCATCAGAGGATATATACTCAGTGACAGAACACATAGCAACCACTTGGGACCTACTGGCCAGCTCTGTTACAACTGGACAGGTGGGGTAAGGGTTGGGATAGGTAGGGCAGCTGAAGCCATTCTCACCTGCAGGGCAGCAACTTCAGCGCTCGCTCGTACAACTGATTGAGCCTGGGCTTTGGGGCCCCCTGCTTGAACTCAATGTAGCGGAGCCAGCATTTGACAGAAAACTGGTTCCGCATAATTTCCTCCTCATAAGGGAGGTCTTCTTCATCCTGACAGGACAGGTAATGGGGAGAAGGAAGAATTGCCCTCAGAACCTCAGCATAGCACCATCCACTCCAAACTCCAGACCCTTACCCAGATCTTGGTGCCCACCCTCAGAGCCAGGTCCCAGATGCCCCAATAGGACTCTGGTCCAGACTTAGCCTTCAGAATTCTACTGCCACAATATAACCCAGATCATCAGACTCCTCAGTCATAGGATTCCAGGACAGATATAGACTGTCACCCAGACTTCACTTTTTTGGTCTTCCAAATCAAGTTACCCCCTCTCTGGCCCAGATACCAGACTCCGTAGGCTGTCTTGTCCAACACCAGCCCTCTGCCCTCACAACATGCCTTTCCCTAGACATGGTACTTCTTCAGGCTCCCACTAGCCAGAGTCTAGCTCAGCTGTGCCCCAGAACTTGGAAGCTAGACCTTTACTCAGAAGATAGATATGGACCAGACACAAAGCTTTTAGCCCTAGACACTGGGGAAGAAAGTGAAGAAACAGTGAAATAAATTACTCATTAGGAGACAAAACAAACCTCAATAACTGAAAAAAGACTGAAATCATATCAAGTGTCTTTTCAGACTACAACTTCATGAAACTAGAAATCAACTACAGGAAGAACATTGGAAAGCACATAAATATGTAAAGACTAAATAGCATGCTACTAAACAATGAATGGATCAAAGAGGAAATCAACAACCTTGAGACAAATCCCTTCAATAACTGGTGCTGGGAAAACTGGACAGATAAATGCAAAAAAACTGAAACTGGACCACTTTCTTTTCTTAAATATGTTTTTATTGATTTTAGAGAGGGAGAAATAGAAAACAGAAACATCAATGAGAGACAAACATCCATCCATTGGCTGCCCCCTGCATGCCACCTACTGGGGATCAAGCCTGCAACCCGGACATGTGTCCTGACCAGGAATCGAATCCCGGAGACCTCTTAGTGAATGGGCCACCCTGGCAAGGTGAAACTGGACCACTTTCTCACACCATATACAAAAATAAACTCAAAAAAGATTAAACCTTAAATGTAAGACATAAAACTTCTAGAAGAAAACATAGGCAGTAAACTCCTTGACATCAGTCTTAATATCTTTTTGGATATGTTTCCTTGGGCAAAGGCAACAACAACAAAAATAAATGGAACTACATCAAACTAAAAATTTTCTGCAGCCCTAGCTGGTTTGGCTCAGTGGATAGAGCATCAGCCTGCCGGCGGGGGGGGGGAAGGGGGAGCGGGTCCTGGGTTGCGGGCTCCATCTCCAGTGGGGGCCGTGCAGGAGGCAGCCAATCAATGATTCTCTCTCATCATTGATATTTCTCTCTCTCTCTGCCTTCCTCTCAGAAATCAATTTAAAAAAATCACACACACACACACACACACACACACACACATAAAGTTTTTGCATAGCAAAGGGAACCATCAACAACACAAAAAGACAACATACTGAATGGGAGAAGATATTTGCAAATGATACATCAAATAATGCATGAACATCCAATAGGAACTCATACAACTGAACAAAAAAAAACCCCACAAGCAATCCAATTTTAAAAATGTGCAGAGGACATAAACAGACATTACTTCAAAGAGAACATACATCCTGAAACACCAATCAGATAGAATATATGCACCTTTATGTTCACAGCAGCGTTATTTACAACTAGTGGCCCTGTGCACGAATCCGTGTGCGAGTAGTTCACTGCTGCTTGCCTCAGCTGGCCGCCCCGCCCACCGCTGCTGTAGCTCTCCGCTGCAGGTAGCTCGCTGCCCCGCCCTCCTGTAGCTCTCCCCCACTTATAGCTCGCTGCCCCACCGTCCTGGTGATGGGTCGTTCTGCATCATGGAGTAACGACCATTTGCATATTACCTCTTTATTAAATAGGAGGATAGCTAAGATCTGGAAACAGCCCAAGTGCCCATCAGTAGATGAGTGGGTAAAAAAGCTGTGAAATACTAAGCAGCTGCAAAAAAAAAAAAAAAAAAAGAAGGATCTCTTACCCTTTGAGACAGTATGGAGAAACCTGGAGACTATTATGCTAAGTAAAATAAGTCAGTTGGAGAAAGACAAATATCACATGATCTCACTTATATGTGGAATCATGGAACAGACTGACAGATCTCAGAGGGAAAGGGTGGGTGGGGGAGAAGGTTAACCAAAGAACTTATATGCATGTATGCATAGCCCATGGGCACAGACAATAGTGAGGTAAAGGCCTGGGGTGGGACAGGAGCCAGGTGGAGGGGGACAAAGGAGGAGAAATGGGGGTCATTTGTAATATTCTCAACAATAAAATTTTTTTAAAAGAGGCCAATAGACATGAAAAAATGCTCAGCATCACTAATCATCAGGGAAATGCATATCCAAACCACAATGAGATATCACATCTCTCGTCAGAATGACTACCATAAAAAAATCAAATTGCCCTAGCCCCGTGGTTGGCAAACTGTGGCTCGCGAGCCACATGCAGCTCTTTGGCCCCTTGAGTGTGGCTCTTCCACAAAATACCATGGCCTGGGCAAGTCTATTTTGAAGAAGTGGCGTTAGAAGAAGTTTAAGTTAAAAAAATTTGGCTCTCATAAGAAATTTCAATCGTTGTACTGTTGATATTTGGCTCTGTTGACTAATGAGTTTGCCAACCACTGCCCTAGCCGGTTTGGCTCAGTGGATAGAGTGTCAACCCTCAGACTGAAGTGTCCCAGGTTCTATTCTGGTCAAGGGCATGTGCCTCAGTTGCAGGCTCAATCCCCGCTCCTTATCGGGGCCCATGCAGGAGGCAACCAATCGCTGTGTCTCTCTCACATCGACGTTTCTCTCTCTCTAAAAAATCAATCGAAAAATATCCTCAGGTGAGGATTAACAACAACAACAATAAATCAACAAATAAGGCCTGGTGAGGATGTGGAGAAAAGGGGACCCTTGCACACTCTTGGTGCAAGGGCACAGCCAATATGGAAAACAGTATGAAATCTCAAAAAATTAAAAATAGAACTACCTATGACCACCTCTGGTATTTATTTGAAGAAAACAAAACCAAATTTGAAAATATATATGCACCTATACATTCACTGTAGCATTATTTTCAAAAGCCAAGATATGGAAGAAACCTAGGTGTTAATAGACAGATGAACGGATAAAGATGTGGTACACATATATACAGTTGAATATTATTCAGCAATGAAAGAGAATAAAATCTTGATATTTGTGACAACATGGATGGACCTAAAAGGTATTATGCTAAGTGAAATAAGTCAGAGAAATATAAACACTGTATGAACTCACTTATGTGTGGAATTTAAAAAAAAATAAACAAAAAAGGTTATAGACCATAGATGTAAAGAACAAGCTGATAAAACACACACACACACACACACACACACACACACACACACACACACAAGCTGATAGTTACCAAAGCAGAGAGGTAGGGGGATTGATAAAAAAGAAAGAAAAGATATATCCCCCAAACAAGAAAAAAAGTAAATAAAGTTGGAGTCACTAAAATCAAGCTGCTAAATTACTAAAATCAAGTAGGTTGAGACATGAAGAAACGTTCTATTCTTCTTTTAACTATTCTGGGAACTTGACCTTTTGAACTTGCCAGTCCTGTGCCATTGCCTAGATAGACATCAGTTCCCTGGACACACACCAGACCTCCAATGCCCCTCTTACTACCCCCTGAAAGACTCATTATCCAGATCACCTGACATGACCAGACCTGCCGCGGGCACCCATACTCTAGTGCCCATCACCCAGACCATCTGACATCTGACAGATAACTGTTCTCTTATCACTCTTTGACTCTTCTGGATCCCACTGGCCATCGTCTGACCTGCTCCACACCAGCAGGTCTTTACTTATGACTCCAGGGTTCTCCTAAGCCAGACACCAAACCTTTCTCCCAGATACTGTTACGCTCAAGACCGTTACCCAGAACACCAAGTCTTTACCACAGAAACCAGAGTCTTGGCCCGGTCACCTGGTTTAGTGCCTTTAATTCAAACACCAGACCTCTCAAGATTCAGCAATTCGAATTCTATCCTCTCCCGCTCCCCGCGCGCTCCCATTTCCGCGCCAGGCCGGGGACACCAGGCCCTTCACCTCCACAGCAGTGCTTCACTCAGGCCGCCCGGGCTCTGGCACCAGAGGTCTACTCCTGGCCAGCCTGGTCCGGACTTCACCTCGAGCCCGTTAGATTCCTCCTGCCCTTGGGCCGACATAGCTTTGGCCAGAACCCCGCGCGGGGGTCAGGCCCCGACCCCCTGAAGCATTCAGGCTCTCTGTCCCCAGTTCCAGCGGACTCACAAAGACAAGGTCCGGCCGCTCCTGCCGCGAAAGTCGCGCCATGACCACCATTTTGCCAGCAATCCAGCTACAGCCAGAAGTCGCGTTATAATGACGTCTCTATCTGAAGACCCGCCCTCCCCGAGCCAGACTCATTTCCTATTGGCTGACCACGTTCGGAGCGTGCAGTCGGGTCCCGACTTTCCCTCAGTCTTCTTCAGCGACCGGAAGTAGAGAGTGAGAGCCGGAGATGATGTCATTAAACGCGAGAGCTCCTCGGCCAATCAACTTCTGCGGTCGAGCCCGTGAATTCCTAATACGCTGCTGTCTCTGGAAGGTTGGCTTTGGAGCGGAGCGACTTTGTTGCCTCAGGGAAGCGAAATGGGAGTGAAGTTGGAGGTGTTTCGGGTCAGTGGGCCCCGGAGCGGGTGGGCGGGGCGGGGCGTCTTCAGAGGAAGCTCTGAGAAGGAGGTATGCCAAGAGAGAGGGCTCTCTGGGGAGAAAGATCCTGGGATTTGAGAAGGCCCTTTAGGGTTGGAAACCCAGAGAAGGGGGCTCCTGATTAGGGCCACTCTGGTAGGGCTGGTGTGAGGAAGGGCCTCCTGAGAGGGGTGACCAGAGGAGGGGGCTCTTGAAGGAAGAAGGCTCCAGACTCGAGAAGCTCTTGGGCTTAGGATGGTGGGTGGGTGTCTCTGGTAGGGATACTCCTACACTAGGGAGTAGACGCTGAAGAATGAGGGGTTCGGAGTGCTCCCGGGATCCGCCTTTGGGGGCGGGGGCAATGAGGTAGGAGCTCTTGTGTTCCTGGGGCCAGGTTGTGTGTGGCCTCTGAGAGGGAATCTCCCAGACTCAGAGGAAGCTTTCAGAAATAAGGTCTCTTGGATTATGGCGACCAGACTCCCATAATCCTGGGGTTCTTGGGAGGCCCTGAGGAGGCGCTGCTGGGCTGTGCTAGAGGATGGTCTGCAGGCTCTGAGCAACCTCTGCTCATTGCCTTCCCCCTTCCAGATGACACTCTACCTCACCTTCCCTGTGGCTATGTTCTGGATTGCCAACCAGGCCGAGTGGTTTGAGGACAACGTCATACAGCGAAAGGTGGGCACTGGGAGAGTGTTCATGGGCTTATAGGGGTGGGGGAGGGCAGGGGACACCAAGGTCTGCCTTCCATGAGCTGACCTGTCATAGGTGTGGGGCTCTGGAGGCTCCTGGTTCATCTGTGACTTTATCCCCACAGAGGGAGCTGTGGCCACCTGAGAAGGAGGATCAGGTAAGTGACATACTCTTCCTCCCACCAGAGGGACAAAGGGGCCTGGCTCTCTGTGACCAGGATGGGTTGGAATGAAAATGTTACCTGGTCGTGAGCAGGGAACTGAGAGCAGAGGACCATGAGGTTTCCTTACTGTCCTCTCCCCAAATGATGAAGCTGATCCCACTTGGACCCTGCTTATAATTGGCACAGGGCTTCCAGTGTAGACACTGAAGTCTAAAGCCATGGCGTGGGGGAATGGGAGGCAGGATGATGGGAGAGGGGTCCAGGCTCCGAAGTGTGTCCCACCTCTTCTTCACCATTAGCGCCAAGAACTAGAAGAATTCAAAGCGAGGATACGGAAGCAGCGGGAGGAGAAGCTCCTTCGCGCTGCCCAGCAGAGCTCCTGAAACCCCCAAATGCCTGAGTCCCACCCATGAAACAACACACACTCAGTTCTTTCTTCTGGAAGTGTTTTATTGTCTGCTTTTGGGGGGCATGAGTGGGGTGCAAGATGGCTCAGGCCCTCATGGGGCTTGTGTCTGGGGCTGCGGGCTGCTGTTCCGACGGAAGCTGAGAGCAGAGGGGTCCGGAGGGGTGAGGAGGGGTTGGGGGCTGTGGGTCCCAGCTCGTTTCTGCACTCCATCCTGTGGATGAAGAGGGGTCAACCGGAGGGAGAGGCCAAGGGCAGCGCTGGCCCGAGGTGACACAAGCATTGGAAGGAAGGTGCAGGTGGGAACCGTTGTTGCACCTCCCACCATCTGCCCCCACCATCCTGGAGCTTCTACATACCTTATTTACTCAACACTTAGGGTGCTATTTGGGTGTGAGGTGGGGGATCTTGGGGATCCCACTGGAGTCTTGATCAGAACGCAAGCTGTGCATGATTACACGTGACATAGACACACGTGAGTGTATGAGCTCGTGTGCCCTCCTCCCCGAGGATGTCTTCCCAGGAGACGGGTTTATTCTATCAACCCTCCCTGACACCCTCAGTTATGGCAATAGGAGCCATGAGTTCCAGCCATGGCTCTGACTAAATGTGCCCTCTGCATGACCTTGTGGCCCTCTTGACCTTGTCTGGGCCTTCGTTCTCTTGTCTAAAGTCAGGTATTGGATTGGCCAGGGCCTTGGGACTGGCAAGGACACAGGCAGGCACTCATCTCTAAGGAGCACATGACAGACCGGTGGGGGTGGGGCCCCATACCCTCCGACTCGGGGTGAGAGGCAGGATTGGGGTGCTCAGCATGGCTGGTCTCCCTCAGCCCCAGCAGAATATCACCTACCTTGGGGCCCACAGGCTGGAAACCAGGCAGGGTGCTGACTGTCACACGCTGGTCATTCATGCGGCGACCCTGGGTGCTGGCCAGCATGTCTATGAGATTGTCCATCTCCGGCATGGGGCCACTCTCTGCAGGGAGCATAAGCAGGTGAAGATGAACACACACACAGATGCCAGGGAACACAGCCCAGCTGGAGCCCTCGGCCCACCCTTCCCTCCTAGTTCTCCAGGAAGCACGCTCGGCTCTCCCCTGCCAAGCCTTGCCCCCAGCCAGTGGTCGGCAAACTGCGGCTCGTGAGCCACATGCGGCTCTTTGGCCCCTTGAGTGTGGCCCTTCCACAAAATACCACAGCCTGGGCGAGTCTATTTTGAAGAAGTGGCATTAGAAGAAGTTTAAGTTTAAAAAATTTGGCTCTCAAAAGAAATTTCAATCGTTGTACTGTTGATATCTGGCTCTGTTGACTAATGAGTTTGCCGACCACTGCCCTAGACCCACAAGCATCTGTGTCCCCAGGTGCCCGCTCACTCTCAGAAAGACTCTTGCCTAGATGGTAACTTGCCCTGTACCGCTACGCCCTACCCCATTTACTCCTCCAGACAGCACACCCGCCCTACACCCCACTGCCCACTCTCACGGCTCTTGGAGGTGGTGCCTGGCTCTGCCTGCAGCGAGCAGCGCTGCTCCTCCATTCGGTCGCCCTGCACATGGCTCAGCAGGTTGAAGAAGCCTTCTTGGTCTGGGGAGCCTGCCTGGGAGACAGACACATCTGGTCCAGCTGGCCCTTCAGTTGTGGGACCCCTCACTAGCTCCCACCTTGACCCCGGCACCTGCCCGCCCCTCCGTAGCTCTCACCATGGTCCCCGCTGATGCGCTGCTCTGCAGAGCTGCCTGAACAAGACAAGAGTCTCCTTCACAATCCCAGCCCCCATGGTCCGGCCATCAGTGCCACAGCACGTGGTGCTGCCTCAAGGGAGAAGCTTCTGTCATTCTAGATTGGGGCCTGGCTATAGGACACCAGCCAGGAAAACATCCCAGGGGCCGCCTAGAAACCCCAGCATCCCCCCAGCTCACCGGACCATCGCTGAGCGCACTGACCTCTGCCCTGAGGCTGTGTTAGGCACTTGGACCCTCATGCCCACCAGTACGTCCTTGGGCAGCAAACTGGGTCAGGGATCCCAAGAGACTCAGTCACTAATTAGATGCCCTACAAACTAGTTATTGTCATTCATTGCTCTTGAGTTGAGAGTACGTGTGTGTGTGTGTGTGTTGGGGGGGGGGGGGGGGGAGACCTGCTTACCTTGACACAGGGAGCTGAACCCCCATCCACCTCTTCCCCGTCCATATTTGCTTCTGCTTCCTGGACCCCATCCATTCTCTGCTGGCCTCTGGCCCAGCCCTGTGCCAGAAAAGGCTTTTAAAAAGACAGACGTGGGGGCAGTGGATACCCAGCCCCAAATCCCCAGCTCACACTCCATCTGCTCCCACCCAAGCTTAAGCCCCATAAAGATGATCCAGATAATTGTTTTTGCTGTGCACTGCTGGGGCTGCTGTGGGGGTAGGAAGCCAGGTGACCTGGGTTGGGACCTTGCTGACCTGGCAGGACTCCCTTTGCTTCAAGAACTCTCAGGTGGGATACAGCAGGCCAGAGCAGTGCCCCCACAGTGGGTCGTGGGGGCTGGCTGGGCCCCATTAGGAAGAACAGGCTAACAGGGCCGCTCAGGTGGGGTCTGCAGCCCAGCAGCGTGAAGCAGTACAGGTGGTCTCACATGGCAGGAAGGCAGTTGCCATCTGCAGGCCGCAGGGTAAGTCGGACCTAAAGACCCCTCAGGCACTACTTGCCGCCTAGCTATCTCTCTGTCTCCTGGCAACCTCTGCCCCTACTCACTCCCTGGGTCTGGTTGCCTCCCATAGGCCCCCAAGGCAAGGTTTGGGATCTCCTGTCTCCTCGACACCAACGCCAAGTTCAGCTGTCTCTGTTTTGTACGCCCAGCTCTGCCTGGGGAGGGAGACGAGTGGGAAAGCCCTGCCCCTGCTCCCCACCTCCTCCCACCCCCACAGCTATGGCTTCCTGTCCTCTCAGTGGCCTGGAGGGGATGCCCCTGGGAGGCTCCCATCCACACCCCGCCCCCCCCCTCAAGATGCCTTTCTAGAAACTAGTGAAAGTTTCTTCCTGGAGTAAATGGCCACATTGTCACCACCCCTGCCTGAGTGCAAAGCTTGGTCCCCCTCCTCAGGCAGCCCTTCCCTTATTCAGGGTCACACACTCTCCATGGCCTCAATCCTCGATGCCAACGTGATGTCCTACTCCACCACGGGCGTGTTACTCTCCTGGGGCTGCCCTGTCACAACCGGGTAGCTTAGAACAACAGACATTTATTGTCACACAGTTCTGGAGGCCAGGGTCTGAAATCCTGAAGCTTGTGGGGGAGGGTCCTTCCTCGCCTCTCCCTGCTTCTAATGGCTTGCTGGCAGACCTTGGTATTCCTTGGATTGTAGCTGCAGTACCACACTTTCATCCTGTCATCACATGTTGCTCCCATGTGTCCTTGTCTTCACATGGCTGTCATAAGATATGGATCCCAGTCATTGCATTAGGGTCCCACCCTACTGCAGTACAACCTCATTTTAACTCACCTGCAATGACCCTATTTCCAAATACGGTCATATTCTGAGGTCCTGGGGGTTAGGATTTCTTTTTTTCTTTTTATTGATTTCAGAGAGGAAGGGAGAGGGAGAGATAGAAACATCAATGATGAGAGAGAACTATTGACTAGCTGCCTCCTGCATGTCCCACACAAGGGTTTGAGCCTGCAACCCGGGTATGTGCCCTGACCAGGAATTGAACTGGTAACCTCGTGGTTCATAGGTCAATGCTCAACCTCTGAGCCACATCGACTGGCCGGGCTCAACATACTTTTTTTTAGGGATGAAGGGGACAGGAGCCCATTCAGCCTGTAACAGCTGAAAAGCCTGGTCACCCTCACAGAGTATAGGGTGGGGTGGCAGGCCCTACAGACTCTCACCCCTCGGGGACAGGTTATGAAGCTGGAGTTGATCCCAGCTTCCTCATGGTCTCCCAGTGACCCCCTTGATCCTGCAGTTTGTCCTCCCCCACCTAGAAGCTGCAGGGGTCCCTCTTTTCCCTGCTCAGAACTCTCCCGTGGTCCTCATTGTCCGCAGGAGAAAGCCCAAACACCTTGGGGTAATGGACATATTCTAGAATGGACTGATGATGGCCGTGCAACTCTGAATATGCTAAAAGCTGTTTAACAGTAGTATTAATATGTGATATCATAACTCAATAGAACTGTTAAAGAAAAGGAAAGGAGAGAGAGGGAGGGAGGGAGGAAAGAAAAACAAGGAAGGGAAGAAAGAGAAGAAAGAATGAAGAAAGGAAGGAAAACAAAGAAGGAAAGGTGGAAAAAGAACCCAAATCTCTGTCTGGAGTGGCCAGCCCTGGTTTGCCTGGAACTGTCCCAGTTTATCAGGGTCCTGCACCCCAAAACCCTCTCAATCCCAGGCAGATCATGCTGGCTCAGTCCTACACTGTCCTACAGAAAGCTGGCCTCTGCAGCTCCTCCAGCTCACTTCTGCCCAGCCCCCTGCCCCACCATCACCTGCTCTTCTCTGCCTGGATCACTGCATGGCTGCTGCCTGATGTCATTCAGGTTAAGTCTAAAGGCGACCACCTCAGAGGGTTCCTCTGGCTGCGACTCTCATTTCCACGCAACAGTACCACCGCCAATAAAGAACCCCCTCCCCCACATGGCATTGCTACTACTGCACATCTCTATTTGTTTCCTTTAGGGCAGAATTGGTTATTTTCTATCCCCTCCCTCCTGAACTCAAGGGTAAGTCCCACATGGCAGACCTTTTGTTGTCTGCCCCATGCCTGTCCCATGTCAGTGGCAAAGGGCCGGGTACCTGGTCGGCTGAATAAACACTAAATGGAGGAACGGTTCAGGGTTCTGCCTTCACACACATGCATCACACTTTAAATCTGAGACCTCATCCATATGGGTGCGGCTGGACTGTGTCCTGTCTGAGACAGGGTCAGCCTTTCACACAGCAGGAGCCGGCCCGAAATTTCCAGTCAAGTGTGAATTGAGGTGTGTGTGAGCGTGCCATTCAACCCACGTGTCTCCATCAGCCTACGAATGTGATTGTCACCTCTGAGGGGGGTGCAACCAGGGAGCACCAGGCTGTGAGGAGCACCTCCCGGGACACTCTCCCCACTTTTTCAATCCTCACCTGAGGATGTTTGTGTTGATGTCAGCGAGGGAGGGAGCGTGGTGAGTGTGGAGGAGGGTCCTGCGGCAGTGCGGGCTGTTTGGGCACATCCACTACCTTCCTCCTGAGGAGCCGGGAGGGGCGGGGCCCACGTGGGTGGTGCGCGAGGCCACGCCCCCACCTTTGACAGACCCGGAAGCGGCGGTGCCCCTTGGGGAAGATGGCGCCCTCGGGGCTGAAGGCGGTGGTGGGGGAAAGTGAGTGTGGTCCCGGGCTCTGGCGTCCCCTGGGGGGCGGGGTCCAGGGGCGCACGGACTCTGGGACCCTGGCGGTGGCAAGGTGGGGGCCGGGCCGGGCGTCGCACCTGATCCTCGAGGGGGCGGGCGGGAACTGTGTTGCTGCCGGACAGCCCGGCTCTCCCAAGCCGGAGTCGAGCAAACCTGGAAGACTGCGCTCTGGGAGCCCGAGGGGCGGCGCAGGCCACAGCTGGGAGTCTAGGCTCCCGGATCTCCGAGCGGGCAGCGTCCTGGCGGCTGGGATCTTGGGGCCCAATGTTACAGATTGGGGCCGGGCTGGGTGCTCTGACCAGCGACCCCAGCTGGTGGGAGTGCTCAGGGGTGTGTTCAGGGGGGGGGGACCTTCCTCTGAGCCCCATGCGACGTGAGGACCCAGGCGTCCAGGCCGTGCGGGTCTGGACTTGGGGGAGGGGGTGAAGATCGCCCGTCCTGAGCCTCGGGTAGTTCCGGCCTCAGCTGCTCCTTCCGCCCTGGCTGTCCAGATAACAGTGGTGACACTACGGCAGGGTGGGGCCATTCCTTCCCTTGTCCCCCTTCCGCTGGGCAGGCAGAGTGCGTTCAAACCCCCAGCGCCCCAAGTGAAAAAGGAACCTCCAACATAGTGGTTGAAGGAAGCCGGGAAAGCCACTGATTCCATTTTACAGATGAGGAAACTGAGGCTGGAGGTTGGGTGATGAAATGACCATAGCCAGGCACATTTAAAAGTGGGGGGCCAGGGGCTCCTGCATTCTAGCCCAGTGGAAACTGATGGAGGTGGAGTGGGGACTCTAGTAAAAATCTCCAAACCAGGAGAAGTTGAGGTAGCCCATGGTGAAGTCAAGTCCATTTCTGGAGGCAGGAAGACCTGTATCGAGTCCTGATTTTGCAGTTATTGCTCATCTGAAGTATAGTTTCTGGCTACTTATATATATAACAGGCTCTGGGCCACTCAGTCATTCAGGGTGCGTAGTCTAGTCACTTGCCCTCTTTGAACCTCAGTTTCCCTGTTTATAAGTTGGGGGTGACACCAGGAGCTACATCACAGAATGGGGGCGGGGGGGTAAACAGGAGTTAAGATGGAAGTCCAGCCTGGAACCTGGATGGTTTAAGGTGTGTGTCGGGGCAGAGGACCCAGCATCCTAAGCCCACCCTCCCCTACAGAAATTTTGAGTGGAGTCATTCGGAGCGTCAAAAAGGATGGCGAATGGAAGGTAGGAGTGAGGCAGAATGGTTTGTGCAAACAAATGTGGGGTGCCCTGAATGTGAGGCACCCCCAAACTCCCTGAGGGGTCTGGGTGGGTCTGATGAGTGGGGGTGGGGTCCTGGGTCCTCCCATCCAGCTCTTGAAGCTGACAGTCCTGCTCACCACCCCAGCCTCACCTCTGGGGCAGCTTCAGCCTCTCTTGCCCACTTGTCTGCCCAAAGTCCATCTCTCCATCCATCCGGACAGGTGCTCATCATGGACCACCCAAGCATGCGCATTTTGTCATCCTGCTGCAAGATGTCAGACATCCTGGCTGAGGGCATCACCAGTGAGTGACACCCCCACCCCATGCTCTCCAGATGGGACCTGAGTGTGGGAGCCGAGGATGGGCAGACCCCCACACAGGACTCCCCAACTGTGCAACCCCTGTGTGTGTACTTGTGGAGAACCCTCAGGGTGAACTCAGTGTAGGGCCCCCAGAATGCATAGCCCCTGGGGTGTGGCTGTGGGACCCTGAAGTGCAGAACACTGCCAATGTCTGACACTTGCTATGCGCTGCAGTCCCAGGGCTGCCTTCATGTGTCCCTTCATTCTGTTCCTACTAGTTGTGGAGGACATCAACAAACGGCGAGAACCCATCCCCAGCCTGGAGGCCATTTATTTGTTGAGCCCCACGGAGAAGGTGCCTATGTGAGCGAGTGTGTGAGTGCATGGGTGCATGCCTCTGCATGTCTGCAAGTGTGTGGGAGCACAGGCAAGGCTGAGGGGCTGGGGCAGAGGACAGGGGGCCCCAGGGGGCGCAGGGCCAGGCCTGGAGATTGATCTGCATTCCCCAGTCGGTGCAGGCCCTGATTGCAGACTTCCGGGGGACCCCGACCTTCACCTACAAAGCGGCACACATCTTCTTCACGGACAGTGAGTGAGGATAACCTGAGGAGAGTGCAGGAGAAGGGGCTGAGGCTGGGGTGTGGGGCGGGCTCTGGTCTAATGTCCCCTCTTGCCCACCCTAGCCTGCCCTGAGCCTCTGTTCAGTGAGCTGGGCCGCTCCCGTCTGGCAAAGGTAGTGAAGACGCTGAAAGAGATCCACCTTGCCTTCCTCCCCTATGAGGCCCAGGTACAGCCCAGCCTAGTCCTGGGCAGGTTGTGGGGGGTCTGTTACCCAGCAACCCAGTTTCCCTCAGAGACAAGTCAAGGGGACAGCGCGTCAGAGGAGAGGAGCCAACATGGAGTGACTGGGGCACCTGGAGCTGTGTCCACTGGGCAGCTGCAAGGGACAGATAGAGCAGCCCCTGAGTTGTCCTGCCCCGGGGGCGGGGGGTGCTGGGGTATTTCTCCATCTCCTCCTCCAGGCGGGTGCTGGTGGCTGGTGTTGGCAGGTGCACGCTTCCGGCAGCGCTGGCACCGGTGTCCTTGCAGGTGTTCTCCCTGGATGCCCCCCACAGCACCTACAACCTCTACTGCCCCTTCCGGGCAGGGGAGCGGGCACGGCAGCTTGAGGCACTGGCCCAGCAGATTGCCACACTTTGCGCCACACTGCAGGAGTACCCAGCCATCCGCTACCACAAGTGGGGGCCCCACCCTGATGTTGCCCCCTGACCCTGACCCCATCCTGCATCCCACCTTTCACCTCTTTTTTGACCCTAGCCCCAGTCCTCACCCTGTTACCTGACTCCTAGCCCTAGCCCCATCCTTGACCCCCAGTCTGTGCTTGGCCCTCCCCAACACCACTCCCTCTGGCCCCATATCTGCTCATCCCACCCCCAGGGGACCAGAGGACACGGCCCAGCTGGCCCACGCAGTCCTGGCCAAGCTGAATGCCTTTAAGGCAGACACTCCCAGTCTGGGCGAGGTAAGGGGGTGTGCTGGGGAGGTAGGGCGAGGCCCTAGCCAGGGTCAGGGTTAATGTCCTCATCCCTGTCCACCCCAGGGCCCTGAGAAAACCCGCTCGCAGCTGCTGATCATGGACCGGGCGGCCGACCCCGTATCCCCACTGCTGCATGAGCTCACGTTCCAGGCCATGGCCTATGACTTGCTGGACATTGAGCAGGACACGTACAGGTGGGTGGTTCCCAGAAACCCCTTTCCCCTATCACAACTGACCTGGGTCCCTGGGTCCCTGGGTCCCTGGGTCCCTGGGTCCCTGGGTCCCTGGTCCTCAGCTCGTGCCCCTTGACCTTTGTGTCTCCCTCCTGCAGGTATGAGACCACCGGGCTGAGCGAGGCGTGTGAGAAGGCTGTGCTGCTGGATGAGGACGATGACCTGTGGGTGGAGCTGCGGCACATGCACATTGCAGATGTGTCCAAGTACGTGCATGTGGGAGGGCAGTGGGGGTGGGTTCTTCTGCACCGTGGTCCCCGCCTGTATCCCTCCCGCCAGCATCACCATCCCTCCCCCCTGTGGCCTGGTACAGGGCCTTCCACCTTTGGTGAGTGCTCCCCTCTCCAAGCCACGCCCCTCAGCCAACTCTCCAGGTCCCCAGTGTGGGCTTGCACACGGTGCAGCCACATGTGTCCCCTGGCTCCCAGGGCCCCCCCCGCCCCCCGCAGCTGTGTGACTCCCACGCTGCCCTCAAGCTACATTCTCGGCACCAGCCCCAAACCTCACCCCTACCCACCCTCACTGCCAGGAAGGTCACGGAGCTCCTGAAGACATTCTGTGAGAGCAAGAGACTGACCACCGACAAGGTACAGCCGGCCTGCCTGAGGAGGGGCCGCTTGGGGGTGGGGCCTCAGCCTGGATCCCAAGCCTGGAGTGGGAACCTCACCCCCACTCCGTCCCTAGGCCAACATCAAAGACCTGTCCCACATCCTGAAAAAGATGCCACAATACCAGAAGGAGCTGAACAAGGTGAGCACAGGCCAGTACCTGCCCCCCACACCTGCCCCCCGTCTCCCCTTGACTCAGTCTCTGTCACCCCTGACTCCCCCCACACCTGCCCCCTGTCTCCCCACAGTCTCTGTCACCTCTGACTCCCCCTACACCTGCCCCCTGTCTCCCCTCAGTCTCTGTCACCCCTGACTCCCCCACACCTGCCCCCCGTCTCCCCTCAGTCTCTGTCACCCCTGACTCCCCCACACCTGCCCCCCGTCTCCCCTTGGCTCAGTCTCTGTCACCCCTGACTCCCCACACCTGCCCCCCATCTCCCCTTGGCTCAGTCTCTGTCACCCCTGACTCCCCACACCTGCCCCCCATCTCCCCTCAGTCTCTGTCACCCCTGACTCCCCCACACCTGTCCCCCGTCTCCCCTCAGTCTCTGTCACTCCTGACTCCCCCCACACCTGCCCCTCGTCTCCCCTCAGTCTCTGTCACCCCTGACTCCCCCCACACCTGCCCCTCGTCTCCGCTTGGCCCAGTCTCTGTCACCACTGACTCCCCCTAAACACCTGCCCCCCGTTTCCCCTTGGCTCAGTCTCTGTCACCCCTGACTCCCCCCACACCTGCCCCCCGTCTCCCCTTGGCTCAGTTTCTGTCACCCCTGACTCCCCAACACCTGTCCTCCGTTTCCCTTTGACTCAGTCTGTTATGCCTGACTCCCACTCCCCACCCCGCAGTATTCCACGCACCTGCACTTAGCTGATGACTGCATGAAGCACTTCAAGGGTACCGTGGAGAAGCTGTGCAGTGTGGAGCAGGTGGGCCCGCTGAGGGGCTGGCAGGACAGGCTGGCCCATGGGAAGGGAGGGCTTGTTGGTGGACCGGGCAGAGCCTTCAGAGACCAGGCACTGGAAGGAAGCAGGCCCCAAGGGCTTAGGAGGACCCTGGGATGCTCCTGCCATGCCCCTCCCCCCACCCAGGCGGCTGACAGGACCCCTGCCCTCCACTCCCCACAGGACTTGGCCCTGGGCTCCGACACAGAGGGTGAGAAGATAAAGGACGCCATGAAGCTGATCGTGCCAGTGCTGCTGGACGCCGCCGTGCCCGCCTATGACAAGATCCGGGTCTTGTTGCTCTACATTCTCCTACGGAATGGTGGGTGGGGGGATGGGGTCTTGGGTCTTGGGGTACTGTGATTCATCAGGGTCTCCAGGGGTCCTTGGAGGCTCTCGACTCCGCAGTTCCCTGTCCTTGTGATGTCCCCACTGGCCAGGTTCACCAAACCTCACAGGTACCCCTTCGGATCCTGGGACCTCCCCCTCCATTGACCTGGGAACCCTCATTGACATGCGAGCTCCATTAACATGGAGGACCCTAAAAATCGATGACTCCTTCGAACTTGGCCCCTCAACTAATTCCAGGGGACCCCCGTCTACCCTGCGAGGCTCCATCACCACCCAGAATTCTAATGTCAGGCCCCCGCTGGCACTGCAGGCCCTGGGACCTCCTCACACACCCTAACCCAGGAGGTCGCATGGCCACCTTCTGTCCCCCCACCTTCTGTCCCCCTGCCCTCCCAGAGCCACCTCCATGAGAATTCCACCCGTGAAAGCCCACTCACCCCTCCACCAGGTGTCAGTGAGGAGAACCTGGCCAAGCTGATCCAGCACGCCAATGTGCAGGCCCACAGCAGCCTTATCCGGAATCTGGAGCAGTTGGGGGCCACTGTCACCAATCCTGGGGTATGCGGGGGGCAGAGTCTGGGTGGGAAGCAGATGTAGGCTGAGTGGGGGCGGTGCCTGTGGAGAGGGCATGAGTCAGCCTGAGCCCTGCGGGGTGGAGGGCGCCTCCAGGGTTGGGGTCCACAGGGTATGGTGTGGTTTGGGGCGGGGTGGGGGGCGCAGAGAATGCTGTGCAGTGATTGGTCTGTCCCCAGCGCGGTCACCCGTTAAGCAGGGTGGTGAGGTGTGGTCAGAGCCCAGGTCCTGGTGGCGTGGAGAATGTGGTGAGGTCCCCACGGCGGGTAGCTCGTTGCTAGCCCTGGGGTGAGAACACACAGTGGGCCTGGGCTTCTGGGTGTCTCACAGGACTCCTGTGCACCCAGCACACACACAGCAGCTTCCTCTGTTCAGCCTTCTGCTCAGCCCCTCCTGTCTCTCTCTGGCCTACACATCCTGCACACCCCAGTGGCGCCTCTCATTTCCCATCTCTCCTGGTCCCCTAGCTCCACCTCCCACCCCTCCATTCCCCTGTTTCTCTATGTCCTCCCATCTCTGTCCTCATTTCTCTCTTTGTCCTCTTTCTCTTTGCTCCCTCTTTGTCTCACTGCCTCTGTATTTCTCTCTCTCTCTCTCTCTCTCTCTCTCTCTCTCTCTCTCTCTCTCTCATTCTCTCTCTAGTTCTGTCCATATCCCCATCTTTCTGCAACCGCCCAAGCAGTAGGAGCCCCCAGCCTCCTCCTCAATTGCCCCACCGCCTGCCACCTTCCGCCTGCAGGGCCCTGGGGTCTCCAGCCGGCTGGAGCGGAGGGAGCGCTTGGAGCCCACCTATCAGCTGTCCCGCTGGACTCCGGTCATCAAGGATGTGATGGAGGTACCATGGGGGGCAGTGCGCACTGGGAGGATAGCGGCTGAGGCCTCACCTCTCCGGCCCCCACCAAGTGCTGCATTGATCCTGGCATCAGCTCAGCCCCCTTCATGCTCACAGCCTTGGGGCATAATGAAATATCCCTTATTACAGGCATCTCCAGCATCTAGTCTGCTCTGCCAGGGGGGTACCCCAAACCCACACCCAAGGAATTGGGGCAGCAGAAGGGCCCCTTGTGGGAAGGCTCAGTTCCTTTCCACCCACCGGTGCCACCTGTGACCCTCTCCACCCCCTAGTCTCTTCCCCTGTCTCTGGGAAAGCCCCCCTTCCCCCCCTGCCCATCCTAGGCACTAAAAGCAGCAAAAAGAAAAAGGGCCAGGTCAGGAGCCCGCTTCCTGGCTCCCAGCCTACTGTCCCTGTGGAGTCCTGGCACTTCCACATGCTCGGAGCCTAGTGACCTTGGCTCCTCCAAGGACCATGAACGCCTGGATGCCTGGGTCTCTGAGGGGCACTGGAGTCCAGCAAGGAGGGTCCAGACTCCTAGGTCCCCGAGAAGATGGAGATGCAGATGGTGGCTCCCATCCACCAGGATCCTGGCTCCTGAAACACCTGATGAGGGATCCTGAGCCTGGGCCCCATCGCCTGAAGCTTCTCTCCTAAGCTTCCCTTTCTGGCCCCAGGATGCTGTGGAGGACCGGCTGGACCGGAAGCTATGGCCCTTTGTGTCTGACCCCACCCCCATACCAAGCTCTCAGGCTGCAGTCAGGTGAAGGTCCTGGGGATGCCCCCTAATGGTGCCCAGGCCCATTAGTTGAGGGGTAAGGGGGGTGTCTCCTGCCCATACTGACCTCTGCCCTCCCCCTGTTCCACCCACACAGTGCCCGCTTCGGCCACTGGCACAAGAACAAGGCTGGTGTGGAGGCCCGGGCAGGGCCCCGGCTCATCATCTACATTTTGGGCGGCGTGGCCATGTCAGAAATGAGGGCTGCCTATGAAGTGACCAGGGCCACTGATGGCAAGTGGGAGGTGCTGATTGGTGAGTAGCCAGCACTGGGGTCCCTGGGCTGGGGTGGGGCTGGGAGCCTGACTCCCCCATGCCTGGGTCCCTTGGGCTGGGGCTGGACTCCAGGTCCTTTAGGAGGGAGGGCCTGACAGCTGGATTCCTGGATGCTTAGCGCCTGGGAACTCTGCAGAGCTAGCACCTGAGAGCCCTGGATGAGGGAAGGGGACTGAACCTGGCTCTCACGGGGCTGGAGCCTGGGTTCTCCAGGAGGGGTCAGCTGGGGCTGGGTGCCTATGTATACCCGGAGAGCTCAGAGTCAAGGCCTGGTCTCCCAGTGACCCTGGCTGGGAGGTGGCCGGGACCGAGGCATTGACCCCAACCCTCCCCTCCTGCCCAGGCTCCTCACACATCCTCACTCCAACTCGCTTCCTGGACGACCTCAAGATGCTGGACCAGAAGTTAGAGGACATTTCCTTGCCTTGACCCTTCCACGCCCACCCTGACCTGACCCTCCCTTTCCAGAAAAATAAAGTCCTCTCTTCTGTCTGGGGCCAGCACCCATCTGCTTTCTTTCCCCGGGAGCGGTGACAGGCCGGCCTCCCGTGACCTGTGCCTCTAGCCCCATCACACCCTGCTGTCCTGCCAGAGGACATCTGAAGCCAAGTGGGGATACGGAACTTGGGCTCTGGTTTGAATATCACCTCCCAGACTGACTAGTTGTTAGGTCCTGGCCAATCTGCTGGGCTCCCCTTCCCAGAAACGGGGCTGGTAATGCCACTGCTCTGCAGAGGAAGTAAGAGATGGCGGCAGAAAGCTGATGGGTGGGTTGCTGTTCCTCCATTGTCACTAGAGTAACCTTGACTGATTCAATGGGAGCAAACACAATGCTCCCTCCCAAGCCCCTAGGAACTGTCCTGAGAGGCTGCAGCCCCACCGGCTGAGGGTCTCCTCCAGCTCCCAGGACTAGACTGCATTTACGTGAGGACAAGCACGCAGCAAATCATGCCTGGTTCCCACCCCAGCAAGTTAGAACTCTCCCTGCTCATCCTCCTCCTTACCCCAGGGCAGTGGTCGGCAAACTGCAGCTCGCGAGCCACATGGTTTGCCGCTCTGTTGACTAATGAGTTTGCCGACCCCTGCGTAAGGCATTACCCTTACCCAGAAGTTTTGACTTCAGGTTAAAGATATTAGTACATTATTAAAATGTTTTTTAAGTGTTTTTCCCTAAGGCAGTGGTCGGCAAACTCATTAGGCAACAGAGTAGCAAACCATGTGGCTCGTGAGCCGCAGTTTGCCGACCACTGCCCCAGGGTGTTCCCAGTGCTTCTCCAAATCACCTAAGCTCGCGGTACAGAACTTATCAGAGCCTTTACTGGAGGTGTTCCTTTTCTAGGACTGCCAAAACGAAGTACCACATTCCCGGTGACTTAAACAACAAAGTTGTTTTCTCCCGGTTGAGTAGGCTGGAAGTACAAATGAAGGTGTTGGCAGGGTTGGCTTCTCCTGAGGCCTCTCTCCTTGACTCATAGACAACTATCTTCTCCCGTGGTCTCCCTTCTATGTGTGCCCTAATCTCATAAAAGGACACCAGCCTTATCAGATTAGGTCCCACCCTAAATGACTTCATTTTAACTTGTCTCTTTAAAGGCCCTTTAAATAGTCACATTCCAAGGTACTGAAGGTTGGGGTTTCACCATATGGATTTTAGGGGGATACAGTTCAGCCCAGAACACTCAGCTAAAGTGAGATGTGAACCCAGTAGCACTAATAGGACAGATGAAGACACTTGCCTCGGCTACAAATGCACAGCCTGGCAGACACCGCGGCAGAGGGGTCTGTGGGAGGCCAGCCCCGCAGTCAGGGAAGGCTTCCTGGAGGAGGTAAGTTTGAGCTGAGAATGAAGAGGACATTTCACCCCTCCTCCTCCGTGGGGAAGGGAGGAGAGGGCACGGTGGAGGCAAACGCAGGAGAGTGGAATGAAGCCAGAGGGACAGTATTAAGAGACCAGGGCCTGGCGCGGGAGGTGAGAATCCCGGTGCTGAGGGAGGCGGGGAGGGGCCCTGGTGGGTGGCTGGCGAGTTGGGTGTGGCTGCCCCTCCCCGCGGTCACCTCTGGGATGTAGCCCGTCCTAGGCTGGGACCAGGCGGGCGAGGGCTGAGACGGGACCCCCAGGACCATTCTTTCCTGCTTGCTGAGGACTTGGCCCTGGTTTTGAAGCCAACTATTCAGAATTCTGGGGAACCTAAGGACACTTTTCCTAGAAGAATCGCACACACACTTCGTAGGTGGGGGCTTGGAGAAGCACTGAAGCCTGCTTCAGCAATTCTAGGATTTATCTGAGACTCCAACCAGGGCAGGAAGATGGTGTACAAAGTTGTTGCGTTGTGGGGGATGTGGGAAAGTGGGTCGGTACCAACCCCTGAGACGGCTCTCCGTGGATGCTCTCCGTGGCTCCTGGCGAGGCTTCGGCATGGAAGCGATTTAACCGGCGGGAGGCGGGGATTGGGGCGTGGGGGGAGACGTTTTAAAGTGAAACATTTAAATTCGCCTCCCTGGGAAGGGGCAGTTTTCCTCCAGGACCCGCTTGTGTAGGTAAGCGCTGTGAACACCAGGGGGCGCTATGCCTCAACTTTCCGGTTTCTTTGCCCCTTCGCGCCTGTACCGGGAGCTTAGGTGACTCCAATTAGAAACATCGGGTAAGAAGGTCAAGGTTTACTCAGTAATTAAGCCGCAACAAAACTCTGTTGCATAGCCGCCTTGACCTTGTCCTTTATTTATACCCAGATATGTTTCCAACCTAAGGACATTTTGATTATACGAGCATTCATGAGCCCCTATGGGCCACAGCAGCCAGCCGTATCAGGCTCTGACAGCATCCCAGGTGTCATGCCAAGCCCTCCACACCCATGACCCAGAGTCCTCAAAACGTTCCTATGAGAATAAAATCCAACCTCCCTCTGTCTGCGTCATATGAAGGCCCCTCCCCAACTCCATTTCCCACTTAGTCACAGCTGCTCCAGCAACACTAGTGTTCCTGCCACAGGGCCTTTGCACCTGTTGTTCTCCTTGCCTGCAAGGCTGTTCCTCCAAATTTTGCTGTTCCTCCTTCCTCCCCATCTTAGTTCCAATGTCACCACCTTCGAGAGGCCTCTGCTTTACTTCCTCAGGGGCACGTTTTCTTTGGGGTTCTCCTCCCATCCTGGGGAATGGGCCCCTTTCAGGACTTGACTGGTTGCTTCCTTGTGATCTACAGCTTGTTCCTTAGGATTTCCCCATCCCAACCGATGAAGAGGTAGCTTTAGTCTCCACCAGCTCTCCACATGGGGATGTTAGCAGCCATCCGTTCTTGCCACTGGGCCCATGATCTCTTGAAGATGATTTCCAACCTTACATTCCTTCTGCTGGAATAAATGAGGTCCTTCTCAAAAGAACTGCCTCTCAGCAACTAGTGGATTTGTATGGAAACCCGCTAGTTGTATGATTTATTTTCTTACTATTCAAGATCCCCAGGAGGCAACTGGACACATGAGCTCACCAGGGAGGCCTGGGGCGGGGGCATATCTCAGGGTCTCCAGTGGTCACATTGTAAGCATATAGGAAGCACCCAGGAACTACTAGCTGACATAGTAATAATATAATAATGTAGATCAGTGGTTCTCAACCTTTCTAATGCCGCGACCCTTTAATACAGTTCCTCATGTTGTGGTGACCCCCAACCATAAAATTATTTTCGTTGCTACTTCATAACTGTGATTTTGCTACTGTTATGAATCGTTGTAAATGTCTGTGTTTTCCATGGTCTTAGGCAACCCTGCTAGTGGTTCTCAACCTGTGGATCACGACCCACAGGTTGAGAACCGCTGCTGTAGAGCCTAAGACCATCGGAAAACACAGACATTTACATTACGATTCATAACAGTAGCAAAATTAAAGTTATGAAGTAGCAACGAAAATAATTTTATGGTTGGGGTTCACCACAACATGAGGAACTGTATTAAAGGGTCGAGGCATTAGAAAGGTTGAGAACCACTGATGTAGATTATAATAATATATCCTTGAGATAATAATGTTATGATTATTTAGCACTCTAATGGGGGCAGCCCTGGGCTGGGCAGTGGTTCCCAATGTGCTATGAAGTAGGCCCACAAGTGAGAAGAAAGGTTTACTCGGGCTGATGTCCACGCTGTGGGCAGTCTGAAGGGCTTCTGGGATGGAGCGAGCACCTATGTTCTTGAGGTCAGGAACACATTCCAGGATGGGAGTGCCCCATCTGTGCTGTCTATGCAGGGGCTCCTTCTAGAATAATATCCAAGTAACAGGAGGGAAAGATTTGTGATCTTGAACTGCTCGACCTGAAAAATGTGAGGGTCCTGGGCCATATGGAGCTGCCAGATGTGCCAGGTGATGGGATGGGGAAACCTGGGAGGGGCCCAGGGGAAAGGGAGCAGAAAAAGACATGCACAAAGTCTGCAGGGAAAAGAGGCTTTGTGGCCCCAGGGCAGGAAAAGGAAGTGACTGTGAGCTAATTGTTAGGGTTTTGGCCCAGTGACTCAGGCTGTGAAAGAATTCACAGCTGAGAGAAGAGATAGATGCAGAGAGAAAGTTTACTTTACTTTCCCTGAAGAGAAAGGGCCAGTGTATTGCTAATCAATACAGAGGCAGGTAATAAACAGAGGCCTACTCTTTTATTTTTTTTTTAAATATATTTTATTGATATTTTACAGAGAGGAAGGGAGAGGGATAGAGAGCTAGAAACATTGATGAGAGAGAAACATCGATCAGCTGCCTCCTGCACACGTCCCACTGGGGATGTGCCCGCAACCAAGGTACATGCCCTTGACCGGAATCGAACCCGGGACCCCTCAGTCCGCAGGCCGACGCTCTATCCACTGAGCCAAACCGGTTTCGGCCAGAGGCCTACTCTTTTAAAGAGTAATGGCAGCTGTTGCTAGGTGACAAGGAAGGGAGGAGGATTTGGGGCTGAGACAGTCTGGCAGATGTCCTAGGGCAGTGGTCGGCAAACTCATTAGTCAACGGAGCCAAATATCAACAGTACAACGATGGAAATTTCTTTTGAGAGCCAATTTTTTTTAACTTAAACTTCTTCTAATGCCACTTCTTCAAAATAGACTCACCCAGGCCATGGTATTTTGTGGAAGAGCCACACTCAAGGGGCCAAAGAGCCGCATGTGGCTCGCAAGCCAGTGACCACGGTCCTAGGGAGGTGTCTTGTAAGTATTTTTCCCAAGCCTGTAAAACATGCTGAGAGTAAAAATTATGAAGAGTTCAAAAGAGGCTTGTTTGAAGGGGGGTGGGGGAAGCTTTCTATTAACTAGAGACTCCTTGGTGCAAATTATCCCTGAGTTGTAAAATAGCAGGGAGGAGGGGTATGCAAGAATGTAGCCTTGAGAGTAACTTATCTTGTCTTACAGTTTGAACTGAGGGGCTGTTTGAATCAGAGGAGCTAACAATCTTGGGGTTTAATTACCCACGTGCTTCTCATAAATTGTGGAAGGCCACAGCAAGGGAAAAGAGGCCTTTTTCTTGTCCTCACACTCACATGAATGAGCCAAAGAAAGCTTGTGGAAGTGAAGAGAGGGAGAGGCCAGGGTCCCAGGGGAACCCAGACATCCAGGAAGCAAGGCAAACTTCCTGTTGTTGTTTTTTTTTTGTTGTTGTTTTGTAAAGTTGCTCAAAATCTTTTTTTAAAAAATATATTTTATTGATTTTTTACAGAGAGGAAGAGAGAGGGATAGAGAGTTAGAAACATCGATGAGAGAGAAACATCCATCAGCTGCCTCCTGCACACCTCCCACTGGGATGTGCCCGCAACCAAGGTACATGCCCTTGACTGGAATCGAACCTGGGACCCTTCAATCCACAGGCCTACGCTCTATCCACTGAGCCAAACCGGTTAGGGCAAGTTGCTCAAAATCTTAAAACACAAGTTAACCAACAGTTACTGCCAAGGACATTGTGAAAAGGGTCTAGGGTGAGGAAAGTGCCTTGCTAGTGGGAACGTTCTGCCCCAGTGAGGCCAGAGATGGGGTTCCCTGAGGCTGGAGCATTGGGGGCACAGAACAGGAAGGGAAAGTCCTGACTGGGGTGACTACAGTTCCCTCTTGGACCACCAAGAGCCTCAATCCCTGGGGAAATTTTGGGAAAATAATGATGCAAAAAGGAGACATTTATGAAGCATTTACTATGTGCCATACCCCATCTGTATAGTCTACAGATTCACATAAAGTGCTTAAGGGAATAAGACAAAGACAAATCCTTTATGATCTCACTTATATGTGGAACCTATTTCCCCCCTCCAGCTTTACTGAGATGTAATAGACATAAACATCATGTAAGTTTAAGTTGTACAGTGTAGTGTTTTGATATATGTATATGTTGCAAAATGATCACCGCAATAAGGTTAGTTGGCACATCCATCCCCTCACATAGTTCCATTTTCTTATGTCTGATGAGAACCTTTAAAATCTATTGTTAGCAACTTTTAAACACACAGTACGGTATTATTAACTATAGTCACCATGCTGTACATTAGATCTCCAGAAATTATTTATTTTAAAACTGGAAGTTTGTACCTTTTGGCCATTTCACTAATTTCCGCACCACCCAACCCCTGGCAGCCACCAATTTGTTCTCTGTTTCTTCAAGTTTTTCTTTTTTTATGTTTATATGTGGAGTCTAAAAAAGCTGAACTCGCCTTGACAGTGTGGCCCAGAGGTTGAGTGTTTACCCATGCACCAGAAGGCCCCAGTTTGATTCCCCATCAGGGTACAGGCCCGGGTACATGTTTGATCCCCAGCAGGGGGCGTGCAGGAGGCAGCCAATCAATGTTGATGTCGATGTTTCTTTCTCTCCCTTCCTTTCTCTCTAAAATCAATAATAAAATAAAATAAATTGAACTCAGGAACAGAGAGTAGATTGGTGGTTACTGAGGGCTGGGGGAGGGGGAAATGGGGAGATATTGTCAAAGGGTGCAAACTTCCAGTTATGAGATGAGTAACTCATGGGACCTAATGTACAGCATGGTGATTATAGTTAACTAGAGGCCTAGTGCATGAAATCCGTGCACTCGGGGGGGGGGGCGTCCCTCAGCCCAGATTGTGAGAGGGCGCAGGCCCGGCTGAGGGACCCCATGGGTGCACAATCAGGGCTGGGGAGGGACGCGGGAGGCTGGCCAGCAGGGGAGGGACCGGGGCCGGTGGGGGGGCTCCAGGGTGTGTCCAGTCTGTCTCGCTCAATCCTGATCAGCCAGACCCCAGCAGCAAGCTAACATACCAGTTGGAGCATCTGCCCCCTGGTGGTCAGTGCACGTCATAGCAAGCGGTTGAGCGGCCTTAGCATATCATTAGCATATTACGCTTTGATTGGCTGAATGAATGACCAGACAACTGGACACTTAGCATATTAGGCTTTTATTATATAGGATAATACTGTATTGTGTGCTTGAAAGTTGCTAAAAGAGTAGAACTTAAATGTTCTCACCACAAAAAGGCACTGGTAATTATATGAGGTGATGGAGGTGTTAGCTAACCTTATGTGGTAATCCTTTCATGATATGTACATGTATCACATCATCTCACATCACATGGTATACCTTAAACCTACACAATGTTATATGTCAATTCTACCTCAACAAAGCTGGAAAACTCTTCCATGAAAATGAATGAAATCTAACCATTTGTGACAACATGGATGGACCTAGAGGGTATTCTGCTAAGTGAAATAAGTCAGTCAGAGAAAGATACAGTAAATACCATATGATTTCATTTATATGTAGCATCTAAAGAACAAAATAAACAAAACAGATACAGAGAACAGACTAATGATTGCCAGATGTGAGGAGGGTTGAGGGAGGATTGGTGAAAAAGGTGAAGGGATTAAGCAGTTCAGATTGGTAGTTACAGAATAGTCACAGGGATATAAAGTACAGCATAGGGAACATAGTCAATTATATTGTAACTAGAGACCTGGTGCACGAAATTCGTGCACTTGGGGGGGTGTCCCTCAGCCCAGCCTGTGCCCTCTCACAGTCTGGGAGCCCTCTGGGGATGTCTGACTGCCGCGGAGGTGGGAGAGGCTCCTGCCACTGCCACTGCACTCGCCAGCCATGAGCCTGGCTTCTGGCTGAGTGGCGCTCCCCCTGTGGGAGCACACTGACCAGCAGGGAGCAGCTCCTGCTTTGAGCATCTGCCCTGTGGTGGTCAGTGCGCGTCATAGTGACAGGTCGTTCCGCCATTCAGTTGATTTGCATATTAGCCTTTTATTATATAGGATAACATGGGTAAAGAAAAATGCACAAATATTATAAATGAATTTGTGTGGTATGTTCTTTTGTGTCTGGGCTTTTTTGCTATTATGTTGGTGAGAATCGTCCAGATTGTTGTATGTAGCTGCAATCCATACACTGATCGACCAGGATGGGGCAAAAGTTTTTTTCTGTAAAGGGCCAGATAGTAAACATGTTTGATTTTGTGGGCCATAGGTCTCCATCACAACTACTCTACTCTGCCACTGACATGCCAAAGCAGCCACAGATGATATATTAAAAAGTGGGCATAGCCCAGCCAGCATGGCTCAGTGGTTGAGCATCGACCTATGAACCAGGAGGTCACAGTTTGATTCACGATCTTGATCCCCAGTGTGGGACGTGCAGGAGGCAGCTGATCGATGATTCTCTCTCATCATTGATTTTTCTATCTCTCTCCCTTCCTCTCTGAATTCAACAACAACAAAAAAATATATATATATTTTTAAAAATGGGCATGGCTGTGTCCCAAGAAAAATTTCTTTATGCAGACTGGGATTTGAATGTCATATACTTTTCATCTGTCACTAAGTATTATATATTTTTTCAATGACATAGAAATGTAAAAACTGTCCAACAGTTCCTGAAAAAAGTTCAACATAGAATTGCCATATAATCCAGCAATTATACTCCTGGGTACATGCCCACGAGAATTAACAGCAGGGACTCTAGGAGATATTTGTACACTAATGTTCATAGCAGCATCATTCATAATAGCCGAGAGGTGGAAACAACCAGACTGTCCATCAATAGATGAATAGATATCCAAAATATGAGATAAAATAGAAGTTCACAGAGACAGAAAGCAGAATACACTTTAAAATTCCCCTGCTGCCCTAGCCGGTTTGGCTCAGTGCATAGAGCATCGGCCTGCGGACTGAAAGGTCCCAGGTTCGATTCTGGTCAAGGGCACATGCCCAGGTTGTGAGCTTGATCCCCAGTAAGGGGACGTGCAGGAGGCAGCCGATCAATGATTCTCTCTCATCATTGATGTTTCTATCTCTCTCTCCCTCTCCCTTCCTCTCTGATATCAATAAAAATATATTTTAAAAAATAAAATAAAATTCCCCTGCTGGATATCCTGGCACAGGTTAACTCTGAAGCTCTCTCTCCCTTTTACTTTGTTATGGCTTTCCAGAATTTATGAGAAGCACCTGGCAATTAAATCCCGAAACTGCTGGCATCTCTGTTCCAGGGGTGGGGAACCTTTTCTCTGCCAAAGGCCATTTGGATATTCATAACATCATTCTCGGGCCATACAAAATTACCAACTTAAAAATTAGCTTGCTATATTTGATCAAACATGTAATTAACTCACCCCTGATGCCTTGACTGGGCCAGACCAAATGATTTTGAGGGCCTTCTACTGGCCTGTGGGCCTGATGTTCCCCACCCCTGATACTTCAAACAGTGGGATGAGATAAGACTGCACTCCTCCTTCCCCTCCCCCGCCCTGTCAGTTTCAGGGTGATTTAAGCTATGTGTTCTCTAGTTGCATTGAGGTTCCTTCCCTTCTCCCGCTTCCCTTCCTCTCCTCTCCAGCGTTCTTTGGAGAGACAACCATTTGCTCTCAAGCTCCCTGGCTAGGGGAAGATAAGGGCTTGCTATTTACCAGCTGGTTGCAGGCTGCCAAACTGTTTGGCCTTGTTTAGTTTTCTTGTCTCCGTTTCCCTGTTCCTCCTGCCCTGAAATTTTTCTAGCTTTTCGCTGTCCTGTAACAGGTCATATGAAAATAGATGGTGGGCTGGATTTGCCCACAGGCTGTAGATTGTTCTATTGAGGAAACAAACTGCAGTTTCATTTACCCATTCTCTGCGGATGGACACTTGGGTATAAACATAGTCTGCAGCCGAAGCCGGTTTGGCTCCGTGGATAGAGCGTCGGCCTGGGGACTCAAGGGTCCCAGGTTCGATTCCGGTCAAGGGCATGTGCCTTGGTTGCGGGCACATCCCCAGTGGGGGGTGTGCAGGAGGCAGCTGATCAATGTTTCTCTCTCATCGATGTTTCTGGCTCTCTATCCCTCTCCCTTCCTCTCTGTGAAATATCAATAAAATATATTTAAAAAAAAACACAAAAAAAAACATAGTCTGCAAGCCTCACACGGGGCGTTACTCTGGTCTTGTTTGCAATCCCACTCCTACATGCTCACTCATTTCTCTACCTGTCCCTTGAACTGTGGCGTCTGGAATCATCCCCAAGCACTACCTCCTGGACCAGTCCCAACCAGAGGTGGGAAGGGAGAGTTGTCGAAGGGGAAGTCTGTGGCAGGGAGAGTGACAGCTTCCACCCCTGGTCCCTGCAATCTGCTCCAGGGCTTCCTCTTGGCCCCGGATGTGGGCAGGGAGGGCTAGGGGGCCAAGGGACATATTACCTAAGACAGGAAACCCTATGCGTAGAAGCCTTAAAGGGAGAGAGATGTCAGCAGCATGGAATTTGTGTCCAAGATTTGGCTTACTGAGTCTGCTGGAAGGATAATGACATGTTCTGGGGGCCTGACCCTCCCAGATGGACAGGGGCTGACCCAGCCCTTGCAGGATTAAGGCTCTCTCCCTTCCCACCTCCCTATCCTGGGGTTGCTGGTGTGGGTCGAATTGCTGTGTCCGTGCACGAAGCCATCGATGAGAAGATCCAAGATGTTGTCAGCTCCCTGAGTAAGGACTTTAACATACAACCCCAGCAGGGGCCTTAGAGGCCCCTCTGATTCCTGACCTGGAGGGAAGGTCAAGCCAACCCCAATCCTAACCCAAACCAGAGCTCCATCCCAACCCAACCTAATCTTAACCTCAATCCTAAATAAACCTCAAACTTGAGCCTAAACAACAGTAAAGTTCAAACCTCAAACCCAACCCAACACCAATCCCAACCAAACATTAACATCGAGCCCAATCCCAACTAAACCTCAAATTCAAACTCAACCCTAAAACCCAACCCCATCCAGCTCCAGCTAAATTTAACCATAGCTCCAAGCCTTCCTTCCTCTAAAACCCCACCTCCAGACAGACCCCAGATGAGCTCTCTGTCACACCTTCCCTAGGGGGGTTTTCTCGACCCCCTTCCCTATCTCCAAGCCACCAGGGCCCAGGCAACACGAGAATTGGGGAGAGGCAGTATGATCTCACAGAACCCCTACTCCTGCAGGCCTGAGGTGATAGGAAATATTTGAACTGGAGGAAGGAGCGTTACCTTCGGGGTCCTGGTCACCTGCGGGCAGATGAGCACAGAAGTCCGTTTTCCATGCTCTCAGTTCTGTGCCCAGTGTCCTGAAACCCCTTCCCCATGTCCAGCCTCTATTTCTCGAAGACCCTGGATCCCCGGCCTCTACTTCCCTAGGGTCCTGGTCCCCATGCCCAGCCTTCTCCCTGCCCCTCTGGAGGGATCCATTTTCTTAGGACACCGATGTCTAGGCCCCCAGCCTCCAGCCTCCTCACAGCTCATGGACCTGGCTTTCATTCCCTGGTGTGGGAGCCTCCAGCCCCCTCCACCTCCCCTCCCCACCCCTCACCTCCCCAAGCCAAGTTCCCTCCGCTACTGCTACTGCCTCGGGCTTCGCTGTCACCGGCTGCACGTGTGATTCTGTCTGGTCCAGGGGTGGGCAAACTTTTTGACTCAAGGGCCACAATGGGTTCTTAAACTGGACCGGAGGGCCGAAACAAAAGCATGGATGGAGTGTTTGTGAGAACTAATATAAATTCAAAGTAAAGGAGCGGAGGGGAGAGCAAGAGAACCCTCCACTCTTTCGGCTCCGTGGGCCGGATAGAACAGCCGAACGGGCCAGATCCGGCCCGCGGGCCGTAGTTTGCCCACAGCTGGTGGCTATTGGGAGGTGCGTTCCGAGACCACCTGCCACTTTCCAGGGGGCCCGCGGGCGTGGGGCACGTGGGCTGGACAGGAGCGCACTGCTGGGCATGCGGCCACCTACTGAGGTCGCTCGGGCCGGGGAGCATGTCCAGGCCTCATAGGGGTGAGTCTAGGCCTTGGAGGGGTGGGGCTGGAAATAAACCCTGAGAAGAGGATGAAGAGGGTGTGGGCACTGCGCTGAGCTCTGTGCGAGGGAAGACTGAGCCTGTGTTCCCGAGGAGCCAGGTGCTTAGCAGAAGGGAGGCGTGGGCAGCAGGGATGGAGGTGGGGGAACTCCGCTGAGACTTCCTTCTGCCCTGTCCCCCCTCTTCCCATGCTGACCCCCACCTTTAGCCCCTAGAATGGGGCCTCAGCGTTCTCTAATGACCCATACCCAAGGCTTACGGCCTTCAGGAGGGGAGTGAGTGCTACCTCTGAGGCACCTTGACGGCCTCCCTGGGTCTTGGGTTTCCCAGGAAGTGTTGGTCATTCTCTCTCATACCCTACAGTGAGGCTTCATCAGGCGGCTGGGTCTGGATGAGAGATCCCTGCCCTCACCCCACATACTCCAGACCTCTAGCAGCTCCCGAGTCAGTATGGACCCCTGAATCATCTCAGCCCAGAGCCCTGAGCCCTGTCCTCACTCCCCATCCCATTGAAGGAACCCCAAGGTGCAGGCAAAGCTGGGCCATGGACAGAAAAGTCTCCATGGGGCCTGCTGAGCTCTGCTCTCTGAGGCCACGCACTGCTGTCTGTTTCACACGGGCAGGCACAGTTTCCAATAGCTAACAACCACGATCCACAATGGCACATGCACCCTCATGAGCACTCAGATATGAAGACACAGGGCAGGGAACTTGATTGTTTTTGGTGTGTCTTTGGTACTTAAAGGAAACTGTGGCACATAGTAGGCACTCAGGAAATATCTGTTGAATATATAGCCACATAACACACACGAATACACCACCCATACACACTATGTGCACAGTTACACATGGCCACGTGCACACACAGAGTACATAACCCAGTTACCGCCGTCACACAGAGACACTGTGCCCACAGACACACATGGACACAGGAAGGCACCCCTGAAATACAGAGACAAGCCCACAGCGGGTGGGGCCATAGTGACACATAGACACATACACCCTGGGCAGACTCTAGTACTCCCAACATTAAGTCCCACCCCAGCCTGGATGACACTCATCCCTGTCTGGATTCAATGCCCTAAAAGGCAAACCCCCTGGGAGCACAAATCCAGGTGATTCAGGGTCCAGTTTCTTAGAAGGCTAACCTACTGATTTTGTTACAGGACTCCAGGGCAGGAGGAATAGGGAAACTGAGACAAGAATGTGAAGCCACGGCCCGGGTGGCCTCGGGTTCAAAGACTTGGAGAAAGGGCTGATGCGCAAATTAATACACAAGACAAGAAATATAAATTTGGAAATTATGGGGGAAGCCAGGGAAAGCTTAGCTGTAGTAGCCAAGTTCCACCGAGTCTCCATTCCCATCTGCTTTTATTTACTAGAATACACAATTGCCTTTTAGGAATGCAAACAGACATATCAATGGTAATGTTTAGTAAACAGTATGATTATCAGGTTGGGGGAGTTTGCTTTAGGCCATTGAGTAGCAATAGGTAATAAAATGCAAATATTCACCTTATGAATATCAAAGAGCCCAGTTCAGCCTTTATATTAATTACTGTTGATCTTGATTCTCAACACAAGAACCTTAAAACCAGGCCAGCCCTGACTGATTTGGCTCAGCTAGAGCGTCGGCCTGCGGACTGGAGGGTCCTGGGTTCGATTCTGGTCAAGGGCATGTACCTTGGTTATGGGCACATCCCCGGGAGGGGGTGTGCAGGAGGCGGCTGATCAATGTTTCTCTCTCATCGATGTTTCTAATTCTCTATCCTTCTCTCTTCCTCTCTGTAAAAAATCAATAAAATATATTAAAAAAAAAAAAAAACACAAAAAACCCCAGGCCAAACAGTGTGGGCAATTTGCAGCCAGCTTATAATTAACAAGCCATTATCTTCCCCAGCCAAAGACATGAGAGCAAATGTTTAAAAAACCTTCCTAATGAGAGAATGCAGAAAGGGAGGAGGGAAGGGGAGAGGGAAAAAGTTGGTTTTTTTTTAATGTATTTTATTGATTTTTCACAGAGAGGAATAGAGAGCAAGAAACATCAATCAGCTGCCTCCTGCACACCCCCTACTGGGGATGTGCCTGCAACCGAGGTACATGCCCTTGACTGGAACCGAACCTGGGACCCTTCAGTTCACAGACCGACGCTCTATCCACTGAGCCAAACCAGTCAGGGAGAGAGGGAAAAAGTTTTACTCCTTAAGCAGAGAAGCCAGCATCTCAAGTTGGGCAAGATAAAGTTGCAGGTGCTTCTCATGAATTCTGGGAAGGCCACAACAAAGTAAAAAAAAAAGGGGGGGGGCCTTGAGAATTACTCTGCACCAAAATAGTCAGCAGAGGAGTTTTGAAGCCTATAGACAGGAGGGTGCATAACGCCTCAGACCCCCACCCAACTCACTCTTCAGATGAGCTGAGAGCCCGTCTGCACATCATAAGCCAGATGTATAGGTTTGCTGGCTTTGCTTTTTCAATAAAGGTGCATGCATTAATTGCTTTAATAGATTGGCTTTTCACAACACAGCCAAGGTCTCTTGTATAAATGCATTTATATGAGAAGATAAGGATCACCCTAGCTGGTTTGGCTCAGTGGATAGAGCGTCGGCCTGTGGACTGAAGGGTCCCAGGTTTGATTCCAGTCAAGGGCACATGCCTGGGTTGCAGACTTGACCCCCAGTGGGGGGGGTGTGCAAGAGGCAGCTGATCAATGATTCTCTCTCATCATTGATGTTTCTATCTCTCTCTCCCTCTCCCTTCCTCTCTGAAATCAATTATATATATATATATATATATATATATATATATATATATATATATATATGATAAGGATCGAGGCTGGGGACAGCCCTCTCCCACTGACTCAGGGGGCTTTCTGGTAACACCTCTCTGGTGTCGGTGAGAGGTGCCTATTACAGTTTTAAAATCCAGCCCCTGAGAGATGCATATTTTAGAACCCTTGGTGCCCAGTCTTTAAAGGAACCCCAGACTCAACAGTCACAGCCCCCAGCGGCATGCTCCAGGAGCATGGGTGATGCGGTGGGGACCTGGCTTTCAGGATGTCTTGGATTCTCCTTCCACTGCCACCCACCCCCTGTCTGATCATGCTGGCCGTGAGCTGAGGTCACAAACACTGTTGGTGCCCATAGAGCCCACTTAGATTCCAACCCAGGGATTCCCCTCTCAGGTCCTTCCTCCTAACTCTACTGTGGCCCTAGGGTTGGAGTGAGACCACTGAGTCAAAAGTGTGTCCAGGACCAGAGAAGGTGAATCTGGTGTTTTGTTGTCTCCCTCACTGATTTGTGGGTGGGGGCCCTGATGTGGATGCCTTTGTCTTCAAGTCCCACCCAATTGTCCCCCTGTAACTGGACAAGAAGGGTCCCCTCAGAGCCCTAAATTCCAACACAGTCACCCTCCTGTCCCAGAGTGAAGACTTGGGAAAACATCTTACTCCCTGTGACCTTAGCCTGGCGATCCCCATTCTTGAGCTTCTATTTTTTCATCTACCAACTGCCCAGCCCCCTAAGGTAGTCAAGATCCTTCCAGTTGCAAGCTCCACAGACCGCACTTCAAGCTAACTTGAGCAAAAGAAGGAAGGCTCTGGATTATGTAACGGAGAGGCCCAGGGTTAGAGCAACAGGTTCAGGTATGGTCAAACCCATGGACTCAAATAATGTCTCCAGCACTCTAGTGTCTGCTTTCCTCAGTGCGGTCTCACTCTCAACCAGGCCCTTCCCTGCTCAGCTCTAGGCTTACATTCTCCCAGTGTGACAGCCCCCGGGGAGAGGGGGTAAAGAGAGGGTACCTTCATTTCTTGGATAACCCAACAAAAGTTCCAGGTCTGAGTTTCATTGGTTGAGTCTGACTCATTTGTTTGCCCTTGTGCCAAATCTTAGACTCTGATTGGCTGGGCCTGGATCATGTGCCCACCTTAAACCAATCCCTGATTATGACACATTTTCTTTCTTTAAGAAAAAGAAAACTTTACCCCATGAAAGGGGCTGGTCAGGCAACCTCATGGAGCCCTCTCAAGCCACTGTGGCATGATTGGTGGGTTTCCAATCACAGCCGCCTTTTTCTCAACTTCCAGAGGGCTGGAGCCCAGCCTTAGGCCACCTGAGCCAGGGAAATGTGCAAGTCTGTGGCCCTACCCCCTGCACCTGTCCTTCAATCAGAGCCAGCGCTCCTTTTGTCTGTCTCCTCTGTGGCTATCCTATATAATAAAGATGTAATATGCAAATGGTCATTACGTCATGAAGCATAACGATGGACCGGGTAACAACTGGATCACGGATCAGCAGGAGGGTGGGGCAGCGAGCTACAAGTGGGCAGTGGAGAGCTCCCGGAGGGAGCAGGGCAGCAAGCTATGCGGGGTGGGGGTGGGAGAGGAGCTACAGGAGGGCGGCAGTGAGCTACTGACGCACGGATTCATGCGCAGGGCTACTAGTTACATCATAAGGGGGGCGAATTGCTCAATGGCTGGCTGCTTTCTGCCACCAGCAAGGAGCCGGCATTTCACCACTGCTAAGTCGATCTTCCTGGAGCAGACAAGGTTGGCAACAGTTTAGGAAGGAGAACGTTATCCTCACCGGATCTTGGGGGACCATTCCAAAGCTCTCTTGAATTTAATCATGTATTTTAAACAGAGAACATCACACTTCCTGCACATTGTCAGAAAACTTTACCTTTTTCCAAAAAGAGAAACCTCTAACACCTAGACCAGTGCTGTCCAACATGGCAGCCATTAAGCAGCTGAAATGTGGCCCCTTTAAATGGAAAGGCACCTTACGTGTAAAAACACATTTGATTTTGAAGTCTTAGTACCTCCCAAAAGGCGACATATATCAATAATATTACAGTAACACCTATACGTTGAAGGGCTAATATTTTGGGTATATTATGTTAAATAAAAGGTTATTAAAATCAATTTAGCCTGTCTCTTTTTATCTTTTTAATATAGCTGTTAGAACCTTTTAAATAAAAATGTGGTTCATATTATATTTCTCTTGGAAGGCACTAGCCTTACAGAGAAAATTCCCTGCACACATTGTCTCATTTTTATCCCCCATTTTCAAGGTCAGATAGACACAAAGAGGGTTCTAAGACACCTAGACAGAGTGGAGGCATGTGAATGCATGAGTATGTATATTTCTCTGAGTGAGCATGTGTGGAAGCATGTGAATGGGTGTGCTCTGTGTATATGTGACTGCGGATATTTGGGAGTGTGTGTGCAAGTGTGTGCGTGTGAGTCTGGGTAGGTGAGCAGATGTCTGAATGAGTGTGCTTCTGAGTCTTTCTTTGAGTGGGGTCTCTGGGTGGAGGGAAAGTGGTTCCAGGGAAGGTCAAGGCGTGGACCTGCCTCAGTTGCAGATGGGAGTTGAAGTTCTGGTGGTTAGCACGGCCGGTAACCTCCGTTGCCTCAGATCCATTCTTTTCCTCCAGGGGGCCTTGACGAAGCAGCATTTCTTGGAGTGGAGTGGAGGGATGCATTGCGGCAGGAGGAAAGCAGGAAGGAAGGTGTGGGGACTCAGGAATCCTGCCTCTAAGACGGTGGCCCCTACCCCTAAAAGGTGGGAACCTGAGGGGCCACAGTTTCTCTCTTGAGAGAGAGGAGACAGGAGGATGAGGTTCATCCAGATAGACACACACACACACAGACACACACACACACATGCACACACACAGCTTCCTGTAAAGTTCCTGTTTGTTTAAAAAAACTTCTTTTTATCTAATACTAGAGGCCCAATGCACAAAATTCGTGCAAGGGGCTCGGCCCCCACGGTGGCGGCCACCTCTGCCTCGGCCCTTGCAGCCCTGGCTTTGTCTGGAAGGTCATCTGGAAGGACGTCTGGTCTAATTAGCATATTACGTTTTTATTATATAGGATAATTGACACACAACTTTATACAAATTTAAGGTGTACAATGTGTTGATTTGCTGATATATTTCAAAATGATGCCTGTAGCATTAGCCAACTCCTCTTTCACAAGTTCTGGACCATTCTGGCCTGCCTCCAGGTTTACGGGCTTCTTTTCCGTCTTTCCTGAGACCTCTGGCCTCCTAAGACCCCTCTTGATCTGGGGGTATGAGGATGCCCCAGGGTGGGAGGTTCTGGATCCCTGAAATTAGGAGGCTGGCCTCTCCTTCCTCCCCTAGACCCCAAACCCGAGATTTCCTCATCTAACGAGACACCTTCCGGTGGGTGGGGTATGTGTGGACAGACTGGCAGACTCGGGACCATGGAGGCTGAGGAAATCTACATAAACCAGGAGGCCAGTATGCAGGCAGCAGCCTTCAAAAACAAGCAACGGCGGACACCAGCCAATAGAGAAGGTTAGGCACCTTGGCATGGGGGTCGGGGAGCCAGGAGGGAGAGGTTGGGATGGGAGAGGTAGGAGCTGAGAGTAGGGGTCAAAGGGCTTCTTCCCCTCCCCAAAAGGTGTGAGTGAATGTGTAACACACCCTCTTCTCTTAACCAAGAAGCAAATCTTAGTTAACTTTTATCCCCAGAAATGTGTTGTGTGCAGGGGTTTGGTGAACCAAGACTTCTGAGCCCCCCTCCCATCCCTACCCTGACCCCAGAGCTCCAGGAAGGTTTCCAAACCCTTCCCACTGACCCGCCCACAGGTGTAGATGACCCCAACTATGAGAATATCACCGTGACCTTAAGAAAACAGGATCATCCAAAGGGCAGTCACTCACCCCCCAAGAGTGAGGGTAAGCGGCCCTGCCAGCCCACATCCCACAGCTTTGGGAGGGGCCTGTGAGAGGGCATTGCAGGGACAGTGGGCAGCATTGGAGGGCAGGATCAGTGGTGTAGGGTGTGGTGACGTCAAGGCTTGTGAGACAGTGGTGGGGGCAGCTCTGTAGGTGGTGATGATGATGGCATGGTGCTGATTGTGTAGGGGGAAGTGTTGGTGAAGGTTTGGGTGATGGTGTTGGTGAATAGGTGACAATGTAGTGGACCGGGAAGGAATCACTCAGACAGAGTTGATGAGGGACAATGCCGACAACAGTGAGCATTGATGCTGGTGGCTGCTGACAGTTACTGCTGATACTGGCGATTGTTGGTGATGGGGATGGGAGGGGGCTCAGATGGTGCTGGTGGTGCAGGTCAGGGTGCATGTTGGTGGCAGTGTTGTTGATGGTCACAGCTGCTAATGGCATTGGGAAGAGTGGGTGAGGTGACAGAGCTATTATGGTGTTAGAATCAGTACTAATAGTTGAACCCTGGAGGTCACCTGCTCTGCCTCTGTCCCAGTCCCAGCCCCGTCCAGGCCATCCTCGGACTCTGCCCAGGCCCCCCAGTGGTTGCACAGAGCCTTCACCAGCCTGTACATTCTTCTCGCCCTGATTGCCATCATTCTGTTGGTTTGGGTTCTGGTGAAGAGTGAGTGGGCTTTCGGTTGGGGGGCGGGCAGGGACTGGGGCAGTGTGGAGGGGTCCACAGGAGCTGGGAGCCCCAGTGTTCCCACTGTTCCCTTTCTCCTAGTTTCTATCCCGCCCCCCTCCCCCTGCTCCCAGGGTTGCAGAACTGGGGCAATTCAAGTGTTTTCCTACCCTCCCCCATCCTGAACAGATTCTGAGATGTCCCAGGAGCTGCTGGTCTTGAAAAGGGAGATCTGGAATAGTGAGGGGAGGCCCTGGGGGAGCCCAAGGGGTCGGGTGGGGGTAGAGAGAGCAGCCGTGACACAGACACCCCCACCCACACCCGCAGTCTCTATCTCCACACGTGAATGCGAGGAGGGGCAAAGGCAGGGCTGGAGCAACATCCAGCAGAGCATCAGTAATGCCAAACTGCACATCAACTTGGCCAACCACAATGTCCAGGCTGGGAACGCGAAACTGAAGAAGCTGACAGAAGGTGGGTGCCCTGTGGACCTCACTCGGGGACTGTGGTGCTGGGGAGTCTGGGGAGGGGACAGCAGAGGTCCTCCCTCCCAGGGTTTGGAGGGCTGATGGATGTCACCTTTTAGTAATGTGGGGGTATTTAAATGCTGCTGGGAACCCCAAGTTCAGGGCTCTGCAGCACCCCAGCCTGGGGGTTTGGGCAAAGTGGGGGCCTTGTCTGAGGCTCCACCCCAGTTTTCTCCTGTCTCCTCCCACCCCCAGACGTAAGCAGAATCAAGACTCAATTACAGAAAATCTCTGCAATGCTGCAGAAAATGCAAAATCAACGTAAGCTGGGGCCACGGGCGGTGGAGCCCTGGATGTGACCCTAACTTCTCCCCCAGGGGGATCTGCCTGACCTCGGATCTCTACTTCCCTTCTTCACAGAGCCCACACAGCCCACACCTCAGTAATCAAGAAGACATGGGAGCCTGTGTGCAGCTCGGACAGGGTGGTACTTCCCAGTATATATGACACATGGGGGCCCAGCCTTGTCTGAACTTGTTCATCATCCCCACATATCAAGTCATATGTCAGGGGGAATGATTGTTGTGGAGTTGCCTGTGCGCATGTGTGTGTGTGGGGTAAGCATTTCATGGAGGGCAGGTATTGGGTGAATGTTGAATGTGGGAGTCACAGACGGTGTGGTGTGCACCTGTCACAGTCCATGTGATACGTGTGTATCATAGCATGTGGTGTCATGCACATCACAGTGGGTAGCTGTGTCAGCAGGGACCACAAAAGTGTGTCACAGTGAGTGTGGGTATTGGTGACACGTGCTACCCATGCATGTTTCACTGTTGGTGTGAATATGCATGAATGTCCTGCAACATGTTGTGTGTATAAACGTGTCATGGTGGAAGTGTGTGGGAGCACACCGTGGGAATGCATCGTTGTAATTGCGGGTGTCACGGTGTGTGCCCTGTCACTCCCTGTGCCCCCGAGAACAATGTGTGTCCATGTGAGTGTGTCTGTTTGTCACCGAGGGTGCTGGGAGCACATACACACGTGTGCCTGTGTTTCTGAACTCACATTTTGTGATTTGTGGAAGTAAAGGCCAAGGGAAAACAATGTGGCTTTCAGATCTGTTATTGGGGCGACTGGGGACTTTGGGGAGGGTCTGCAAATGTTTGGACTTGGGGGGTGGGGAAAATCACACCGGGAACAGGTGGACGTATGCCAGAAACGCTGGGGACACGCGGGTGTGTGAGAATGACGTCTGGAGTGGGTCCCGTGTCCAGGAACATGTACCCAGGGAGTGGATGAGACCCTGTGTCCTTGAGTGTGTGCCCCAGGGGTGTGGCCTGAGATGTACATGTGTACATATGTGCCCAGAGACAGAAACGTGTGCCCATCGCCAAACGTGCACCCTGAGCATGTGACCATCGGTGCTACTGTTCCCCTGAACAGGGGCCTACCAGGGCCAGCGAGACCCCAGGCGCGGACCGACCTCCCGGGCCGGCCTCCGGGACACGCGCGCCCCCGAGCGGCGGGTCTGGGGAACTGCGGCGCGCGGCCCGCCCCCGCCCCCGCCCGCCCGCCGCGCCTGCGCACACGGGGCCGCTTACGACGCCGTAAAGCAGCTCGGCCGAGCCGGAGGCCGCAGTTCCCGGTGAGACCTTGCCCGCCCGCACCCCTTGCCCGCCGGGCCCCGTGGGCTCCGCACCCCTCCCTGCGGACCGATGGGTCCTGGGCCGGTGTCTCGGCGTCCGCGCCCCCCGCCGCCGGCTCCCCCACAGAAGGACGCAAGGAGGCTGGGCTCCGCGGCCCTCCCTCCGCCCGCCGCGCCGGGGTCTCGGGTCCCTGCCTTGCCGCGGTTCGGCTCGCCACCCCATCACAGCCCAATAGAGGGGTGTCAGCACAGCGCTCCCGTCCTGCTCGCTGGGCCCTCGCCCTGTAGCGGCTGGACCCTGCTGGGCTTCCCATCCCCCACGCAGACCTGTCGGGGGGCGTCTCGGCACCCCAGACCTGCCGGCCTCAGCCCCGTCCCGCCCGATGGGGGCTGGGTTCTCAGTTTTCCCTTCCGACCTCACCCTGGGCGGCGGCTTCTCACCTGAGTGGGTGAGGGTGGAGGAGAAGAGAGGGTGCCTCGGCGCCCTTGGGGTCCCCCCATTCACTCCCACCCCACCCCCACCGCAGAGCCACTGTGGAGGTCTCAGCAAGCCCTCGGGGTTTTCTCCTGTAGCCCCCTTCCGAGTCTCCCCCACCGACGGCTCTGGCTCCTAGCGCTGGGATGGAGGATCAAAGCGCCCCCTTGGGGCTCCCTTAAACCCCGGGTCTAAGGTCAGCCTCCTCCCTCCGGTCCCATCACTTTTCTGGAGAGCATGGGGTGAAGGGCTCCCAACTCCTCCTCCCCCCACCCCCCAGTCTTTCTTACAAATGCAGGTCAATCCTTGTCCCAAGGAGGCATGCTCCGTGCATGCCAAGTTGGCGCTGCCTGCGCGCAGGCCAGGGCCCTCTCACTGTCCCCGTCCTTCCTTGTCCCCAACCAACCCTAGGTCTGACCTCCCCACCGTCCGGCCCTAGTTTTCTAGTTGCTGCCACAAGTGGTGGAGGGGGTACAAAGGTGCTTTTCACGCCCAAGAAATTACCTGGGAGGTGGGGTTTCTTGTGTCCCCACCTTTGTCCCCTCCCCCCTTACCCGTACCCTTAACCCTCTCCCCCTATTTGTCCTTCGCTGGATAGGGGTCCTGGAGACTAGATTTACGTCCAGGCGAATGCCCCCTTTTCCTTCCCTATCTCTTCCCTGGGGGGAGGTCCATGACAGCACATGGGGTGGGCTGGGGTCCCAGGGTTCTTTCTCCGGCCCCTGACCCTGCTGCCTGGTCTCCCCCGCAGGGAAGCGGCTGCGGGATGGAGGCGCGCTTCACGCGGGGGAAGTCGGCGCTGCTGGAGCGCGCGCTGGCGCGGCCCCGCACTGAGGTGAGCCTGAGTGCCTTCGCGCTGCTCTTCTCGGAGCTGGTGCAGCACTGCCAGAGCCGCGTGTTCTCTGTGGCCGAGCTGCAGGCGCGCCTGGCCGCGCTGGGCCGCCAGGTGGGCGCGCGCGTTCTCGACGCGCTGGTGGCTCGCGAGAAGGGTGCCCGGCGCGAGACCAAGGTGCTGGGCGCTCTGCTCTTCGTCAAGGGTGCCGTGTGGAAGGCGCTCTTCGGCAAGGAGGCCGACAAGCTGGAGCAGGCCAACGACGACGCGCGCACCTTCTACATCATCGAGCGGGAGCCGCTCATCAACACTTACATCTCGGTGCCCAAGGAAAACAGCACGCTCAACTGTGCCAGCTTCACCGCGGGCATCGTGGAGGCGGTGCTCACACACAGCGGCTTTCCCGCCAAGGTCACGGCACACTGGCACAAGGGCACCACGCTCATGATCAAGTTTGAGGAGGCTGTCATTGCCCGAGACCGGGCCCTCGAGGGCCGCTGACCCCGCCGGAAATAAAGGATGAGAGCGCACCCTTCCCAAGTGTGTCTTGTGTCTTGTGTGGGTGCCTCCCAGATCCACTCAGCAGGACTCAGATCCGTGCCCCAGGCTGCGGGAGGCCAAGGTCCAGGCTGTGTATACCAGGGGGAGGGCCAGGTTGGATCCAGCTTGGGCTTTCAGATAGGGCTGGGGGAGTTCAGGGACAGTGGGAGGTAGACCAGGCAGAAGGAGCCGCTGGAGTGGGGAGTTGCTGGTAGATTTTGGAATCACAATTGGAGGCTAACTATAGGCTAGAGAGGTGTGGGGGGAGGACCGGCTAAGAGACTCCCCTTATGCCAGGGCTAGCACACTTCTTTCGCAAAGGTCCAGGTAGTGAATAGTTTGTGCCCAGTAGTAGGTCAGCGATTGGGTATGGCTGTGCGCCTAGGAAACAGGCTGACCACTGCTTTAGACTTGCTACTCAAAGTGCGGTCCAGGGACCTGCAGCATCAACAAATCTGGGGAGTTTGTGGGTAATACAAACACAACCCCACTTCCCAGGTAATTTCATGTGGGAACCCCAGACCCACTGCCACACAGACTGCATTTTAGCAAGACACCCAGGGGGTTCCTGTGTACCTTAGTTTGAGAAGCAGTGTGCTAGGGCACAGAGTATTAAAACTTGGGTGACTGGGTGCCACCACCCTCCCCTCCCGCATTTCAGATCCTGCAGGTTGGCTGGGCGGGGAGATTTGCATGTCTAATAAGTTCCCAGGAACTGCTGATGCACCATGGGCTACCCTTTGGGCACTAGGGGCCTAGACACCTGGCTCTCAAGGGGAAGTGGGTGGGCTCACTTCAGAATCATCTGGACGCTTAAAATAGTTTGCAGTTAATTTCTAAATACGCTCTTGGTGCACAAACACACATCCATTGTTTAAAAAAATACTACACCTCAGGCAACCCTTTCTCTTCTGCCCACTACCCTGAGACCCTAGTCACTCCTCCCTAAGGGAGATCATGCCACTCGTGGGGAACCTTGTTCAACTTTCCACTGTCCCCTTACCCGACAGCACCTAAACAAGTCTGTTTCCAAAGGGGACCTCAGGTGCTTCTGGCTGGGCCCCCTCACTGCCTACAGAGGGTGGGACCCAGCACCTGCCCTTTGGCCACTCAGGCAGGCAGCATCCCTCATTTAACAGGCCACAAAGCAGGTTCCCAGGAAGAGATCATTTATTTACCCACGGTCATGCATTAATTAATTTGACAAGTATTTATTGAGTGCCTGCTATTTGCCAGGTGTTGGGGACACAGCTGAGAACAGCTCTGAAGGTAGAAGCTCGTGTTCTAGCCAGCAGAGATGGGCATCAAACATCAGTAAATTCAACATTTTGTTAAAAGAAGGAGTGCCATGGTGAGAAAATACAGTGGGCAAAAAATCAGAGTTGGGGTGTCACTTTAAATGAGGGAGAGAGTGCTCAGGATGGGTCTAGCTGAAGAGTGTGGGGAGGGGACAGCCTGCCGAGGCCCTGAGGCTGGAGTAAGCCTAAGTGTTTAAGGAACAGTGAGGAGGCTGGGTGGTGGGAGGAGAGAGGCGATGAAGCTGGGGAGGTGAGGCGCGTGCGAGGGATTCTGCGATGGCAAAGGACCTTGAACTTGGCTTTTTTTCTGAGCTAGAAGGGAACTTCTGGAAGGTTTGGGACAGTGAAATGTGAGACCACAGCAGTTCAGGTGGTGTGAGGAGGGGTGAAAAGTGGGCGGGTTCTGAATATGGCGCAATGGCAGAGCCCATGGCCTTCCTTATGTATTAAGAGGGAAGGGATGGCGGGGATGACCCCACTGCTGGCCCGAGGGACTGGTAGAGTGGAGTCATGAGTTCCCACATGGACCATTCTGAGGAGGGGCCTGGGGAGACAAATCTGGGGGTGGGCAGCAGGGGTCTAGCTCTGTCCCTTACTCTTCTGAGCCCCAGAACTCCCAGGTGCCAATATAGTGCCCTCCCCAGGCCCCTGGGTCGTGGCTGGCCCTTGGTCTGGCCCTTGACTCCCAGGGTCCCAGGTGGCACCTGCCATGATTCGTCCTCCTCCTCCAGGGGACCTGAGAATCACATGAGCATGCCTGGCTCTTCTCTAGGCCAGGAACGAGGTGGGGGGGCCTTAACAAGGGGTGGCCTGAGATTCTGGCCTGCCTCCCTCCTGCCTTCGGTGCTGGGCTGACCTTGGCCAAGCCTGGGCCTGGTGCTGCCTGGGCCGCTGAGTGGGAGTGGGGCTGGAACCTCTGGACCTCAACGGGCTGCCGGGTGACCAGGTCACCTCCCCATTGGTCTCTCCGGCTGGCTAGCACTTAGCACCTTCTGTGTACTGGGCTTGGTGTGAACCTAGGTCTTTTCTCCAGCAGCCTGGGAAGGGGCAGGAGGCTCAGTGCAGTCAGTCCACAGCTTCACCCTGCAATGTTCCGGGGGATCAGGGTGTTCTGTGCTCCACTGTACCACAGAGTCCTCATCTCCAGCCCTGACTAGTAAATGCTTCTTGTAATGAAGTAGGGGAAAAAGGTGTGGAGGCCCTGGCTGGTGGTTCAGTGGTTAGAGCACTGGCCCATGGACCAAAAGGTCATGGGTTCAATTCCCTGTCAAGGGCCTGGGTTGCAGGTTTGATCCCTGCGCAGGAGGCAACCAATCGATGTGTCTTTCTCCTATTAATGCCTCTCTCCCTCTCTCTCTGTCTCCCTCCCTCCCTTCCACGCGGTCTAAAAATTCAAAATATCCTCAGTTGAGGATTAACAACAAAAAGGTGGGGAGGTGCAAATGCCACTTCAGCTGTTCCTGAGACTCAGAGGGCCTCAGGCCTTAGGCTCTGGAATTCCCAGCTCCCACCTTCCACACCTGGAAACCAGAACTCGTGAGGCCCCTGAGGAGGGGCATGCGTGAGGGGCTGCCTTCACCCCATTTTCCTGATGCGGGCAGGAGGGTGGGAGGAGCCAGGACACAGGGCCTGCATCTGGGGCGGACGAAGGCAAGGTCCAGTCCTGACGCCAGCAGGTGGTGAGGTGGGGACAACGGGGTCCGGGATGGCCTCTACTGCTCCCCGGAAAGCGGGGCTGCCAGGCCCTGTGCCCATCCGGGAGGGAGCGCCCAGCACTCAGGCTGATGGGCAGGGGTTCTTGAGGTGGGAGCTCTGAGCACTTGAAGGCAGGGAGGCGGCGACAGCAGGTTGGGTGGAGGGGCAAGGGACAGGCTCTCCGGGGAGGTGGCAGGAGCCAGGGACGGGTCAGCTGTGCTTTGGGCGGGGGAAAATGTCAGCAGGCTCTTCAGCCATAAAAGAGGAAGCCAGGCCTCGGGTGGGGTCCTCAGGGTCCCAGTTTGGCCCTAGCTGTTCCCATATTTGAGGTGGGGGAGTCACAAGGAGGGGTACATGTGGAGGGTAGGCAGGGGGCTGTCAGGGTCCACATCTGGGGGACTGAGGTGCAGGCGGGCAGTCAGCAGGTGGCCAGCTGGTCACAGACCCAGCCGTCGAGATAGCTGCTGCAGAAGGCATCGTTCCACTGCCCGGAGCCCAGCAGCATCACGCAGTCCTCGCCCTGGCCCCCGTTGTTGGGCTCCCCTGGCCGCCAGTTGCTGGAGCAGAAGGCTCAGGTTGGCGTAGGGGGAAGGGCCCCACTGCCTTCAGCCTTTACTCACCCCTCTGAACCTGGGTCCTCTCACCCCACCCCGTCTCAGTGCAGCTCAGACACACACCTGCCTTCTCTCATCCCAGTCCAGGCTTCCCTCCCAGCCCTGACCATCTCCCGCCATGACAGTCCAGAAGCTCCCCCAGGTCTGGGCCTGGGGCACGTGCCTCCAAACACCCCCCTCTCTATCACAGAGACACCCCCTCTCCGAGTCAGCCTGAGGCCATCTCCCTTTCCTTCCCCTTCTCACCTATAGTCCAGGGGGCTCTGGTCCATCCAGACAAATTCTCCCTCCATGTCCAGGTCCCGAAGGCCAATCCAGGAGCCCTTCTTGTTGCTGTGTTTGGCCAGGAAGTCCTGAGGAGCAGGACAGGGCTGGAGGGCTGCGGAGCTGAGCTTGGGGTCCCTCCGCCAGCCAGGAGGTTGTGTCGGGGCTCCCCCACCCCCTGATCACATGCTGGCTGCACCTTCTGCAGAGCCCAGGCCCACCTGCTCCTCCTGGCTATGGATGCTGACCAGCCTCCCCCCGAGTCTGCTGCAGGCATGCCGCGCCTGGAACCACCGCTTGGCGCCCTCTCCGAAGTAGTAGCACTTTCGTTGGAAACTGACCCACTTCTCAGGGCACGTGTTGCACACGGAGCCTGCGACGGAGGAGAGACTCAGAGGGCGGTTGTGGTGGACACCAGAGTGGGTGTTGTGGCTGGTGCTGTGGCGGGCACCGTGGCAGGCACGGTGGTGGGCAGCCTGGTGGGTACCTTGCTGGGTGCCCTGGGTACAACGGGCAGAGTGGGTGGCAGCATGTCTCCTGGAGTTACTCTGGGGATCCGGGCTGAAAGCAAACCCACCCGGGGCCTAACAGAGGGACACGCCGGTCCCCTGCTTCCCTGGGACTCGGATACGGACAGGTAAGACCAGCCCCCACGCAGGAGCACCTCAACTGCCAACGCCAGCGCCACAAAGGGCCCCCAAGAGCCGAACATCAGCCACTGACACAGCTGCCATAGACCTCTCGGCCACCAGCATGTCAGTCATCAATGACGCCAGCACAGCTGCTGCCGCTGCACGGCGCTCACCCACGCTGCCACCGAGTCGCCAGCACAGGCCGCAGCACCTCCGTCACCCGTGTCCTGACCACAGACATTCTCATGGCCAGAAGCACTCAGCCACCAGCACCGTGACCACAAATGCCTCCAGAGTCAATGGCATCTCATCTGCCACAACATGTCCCCAGACGCCACCTCTGCCAGCAACACCTTCATCACTAGCCTCACCACAGCACTGGCACCCACCATGGCAAGCAACATCTGTCCAACACCAACACCAACACCATGGCCGGCACCGTCTTCACCAACACCAGACCAGCCATGTCTTTTTTTTTTTTTTTTTACAGAGATGAAGGGAGAGAGGTAGAAACATCAATGAGAGAGAAACATCGATCAGCTGCCTCCTGCACACCCCCTACTGGGGATGTGCCCGCAACCAAGGTACATGCCCTTGACCAGAATCGAACCTGGGACCCTTCAGTCCGCAGGCCGACGCTCTATGCAGTCAGGGCAGACCAGCATGTCTTAACCACCAGTGCTGACGGCAGGGCTGAGACCAGGCTCCTGCACTGTCCTCACCAGCTGCTCCGAGGACAGCCCTGCCACCATCACTGCCAGCACCCCCAAACCAGCCCTTGGCCATTTTCAGGGATATTTTGATTTTCTTCTCATTGGCCAGGAGAGGCTGTGGGAGGCGGGAAGGGGCTGAAGGATTGGGTCCCATTGGCCTCGACCGAAGGCCACCTTGGTCTCTCCCCTTGCTCCCGCCCCAAGGACACACTCAGGCACTGTCTCTGCCACCAGCATTTCCAGGGGGAGGGTTGAATCCACTGTTACTGGGCCCACTCACGCAGGATCTTAATCGATTTTCTTCGAGTGGCATTTGGGAGGGGTGGTGTAAGGAGTCTGGGGTCCACAGGAGGTTGTGAACCCTGGGAGGAGCAGAGCTGGGTGTGCGTTTCGCTCACGAAATGGCACCCAGTACAAAGCCCTCAGGGGTGCCATGTGAAGACAGCAAGAGAACATCGCTGGTCCCTTCAAGGAAAGGTTGGGGAAGGTGTCGTGGCTGTGTGTCACCTCGTCATTGAGAGACAGCCCTGGAGCTGGTGATCCATCAGAGGTAATCCTTCAGAGTGAGCGTGGCCCAGACCCCTCCTCCCAGCCTGCCCCGGGGGCACTGGGGCTTCCTGCTGGAAATCCCACAGCCGCACCATGTCCCAGGGGACAGCACTCCTTCCCACCAAGCACAGAGCCTTCCTCTTCTCTCACTCAACTGGGGCAGCGGGGCTTCCCAGAGGTGAAAGACCAAGAGTCAAGGGGGGTGGGTAGAGTGGGACTTCAGGTTAAAGGCACAGTGACTGAATATTGACTCCCCCTGCAGTCGGCTGGCCTGCTGGGGCCACCCCATGGCCCTGTAACTGCCAGCATTGCCTCCATCACTGCCACCTCCGGGGCTAATGCCAGGATGCTCGTCATCCCCACTGCTGCAGCGGTGACCCCGCTACACCCTCGGGCTGGGTCAGACCATCTTCTTGGGGGGGGCTGTGGCTGAGGGCATCCTACTCATGACCCTCCACTGAGCCATGGTGGACAGAGGACTGGTCAGTAAAGAGAACCCAGTGACTGTTTTTACCTGGAGGAAAACATGTGGGACCCCCACCCTCAGGTGTGGAGGGGTGCAGCTGGACTCAGAACCGGCTTCCTCATGTGCCCTCCATTGGCCCTGCCACATATACACACACATACACACATACCCCTCCACACTGTCACTCACACACCTGTTCTTCACATTCATGCACCACCACCACACACCTGTGTTGTCACATGATTATATCAACACACCTGTGGCACAGACGCACACACTCACCGTTGGACACTCGAAGCTCTATCCACAGCTTTGCCACCTCCTCCTGGAGTCTTTCCAATGAATTCAAGGCCGTGCGTCTCTCATTTAAGCCTTGGGTGGTAGGACGGGGGCAGTGGTCACAGACAAACTTGTGGGCCTCTCCTGGTCCCGCCCGTCCCCAGACCCTCCCAAGCCTCACCCTGGGACTTGAAGTTGCTCAGGTCCTCTAGAAGTCCATCCAGGTTCCGAGAGAGCTCAGAGTCTGATGTGGGGGGGTGGGTAGGGGAGAGTGGGCAGGACGGGTGTCAGAGTGATGCCTGAGGGTCTCGAGGTCCCCATGGCTCTAGGACACCCCCCCCCCGCCCCCCGTCCCCAACTCTCACCTTGAATTTCCATTCTCTTCTGTTCTGCTTGGATTTCCTCCATGCTCTGCAACACCTGGGCCACTGGTTTCAGGGCAGAGGGCTCAGTGGTGAGCAAGTCTGTCAGGGCCACACATTCCCCACACAGGCCCCTGGGCTCCTAGCCAGGGGCTTAGGGCCACCTGCTCACTGTGCAGCTCACGGGTGGCCTGCAGCACCGTCTACACGTGCTCACCCAGTTCCCTTCCTCCCTTTCCCCCAACCCCCCCGCTGAAGCCACTCACCCTGGGACTGCTGGGCCATCTGGTCACCCTTATGTCTTTCCATATCCTTGGAAACCTGAGAGACTGGGGAGGGGCGGGAACGTGTGTCCTCAGGAGCCAGGCAGGCAGGTCCTTGAATCTCCCACCTCTTCCCCCAGCCCCAAGTGCAGGGACCCCCTCACCTAGTCACAGTGGCTGCAGCTTTTGGTTTTAATTCTGGTGGCAACAGTACTCAGGAAAGTGCCGGCAGTAGAAAGAATTTGTGTGCCTTTCCTCCCTTCAGAATTAAATGTCAAAGCAGCAGGCCTCTACTGCAAGCTCACTGGATGTTAGGGGCCTTCTAAGTGCTGCACAAATCTCAGCTCGTTCCCACCTCACAGCGCTGAAATGATGCCCATTTTGCAGGTGACTAAGCTGAGGCATGGAGCAGTTATGTAACATTTCATCAGGCGCTTCTCAGGGCCCTCCCCTGCCCTCCAAGAGTCACTGGGCTTACCCCCCACATGGGGAAGGAGGAACACAGGCTGACCCTCGAGTTCCTGGGGGGACACTGAAGCCCAGTTCTCCTCCCACATCCCACAGTGGTCAGTGGCAGAAGCAGGACAAGAGCCTTGTTTCCTAGCCCTTCCCACGCTGCCCTCCCCCACCCCCCCACATACCGTTCCGGGCAGCGATGTCCTCCAGCTGTCTCAGGCCCTGCACAGTGTCCCGGTCTGGGCAGGGGAGAGGGGAGGAGAGGAGAGGAAGGGGTTTCATTGTGTCCCACCCGCCCACAGCCTACCTGCCAGCTGGGGATGGAGGCCTCTGGGATATCATGTGGGAGGTGCCCAAAGGGTGGGAGATGAGGTTGCCGAGTGGGAGTGGGGCCTGTGAGAGTGGAGCAGGAGACATGAGAGGGCCTGGCAGGGGCAAAGTGGGAGACGTGATGGGAGAACTGGCTCCAAGGGATGTGTTGGGCCCCCAGGATCTTGGAGTGGGTGTCTGGGAGGGAACATGAGGGGTGGCCCATGGGGCTGGGGATGCTCTCACGCCACAGGAGAAGCAGGGTCAGCAGCCCAGCCCACAGCATGGCCGTCACCAGCCCCAACAGCACAACCTGCGTCCAGCGCCTGCAGCACGGCCGTCGCCCTCTGCGAAGCTGCAAGACATCTGCCAGGAGTGGGGCGAGGAGGGTCGCAGGTGAGGCTGAGCTCCCGCTCTGTCCCTTCCCCAGGGTTCAGGGCCCCAAGGCCTGGGAGCCTGCCAGAGCCCACCCCTTCCCCTCACTCTACATTCGTGTCCATCTGCGCATCTCAGCCTGTCTCTCTGCCCATCCAGCCCAGGATCTGCCGCTCCTTCTGCCCCAACTGCAGCCAGCAGCAAGCCTGACTCCGGGCCAGGCCCTTCCAGAGAGACCCGCGGGCTGCGGGCTGCGGGGGCGGGGAGACCTCCTCCGTGTGCTCCTCCGCAGATGGCCGAGCCCACCCAGCTCTCCTGCCCCTCTTCCCTTGTACAGGTTCAGCCACCCCCACTGACGTCAGAACCCCCAGGCTTCACCCGAGCTCCTGCCCCCCACAAAACTCTACCTTGAGGCTCCACTGCAGGTCCAGCCCCCCTCCCCTCATCCTGGCTGTGAGGGTTCATCATGCTGAACCTCACTTGCTCTGAGTCCCCGTGGGGCCTGCTCCTCCACCCTGTTGGGCTCCGGTGCCCCAGCTGGAGCCGCCTTGCTGTTGGGAGGCTGTTGAGTCAGAGAAGGGAGGTAGCCCGGCTTCCCTTTCTGAGTGGCTCTGTGCCCTCCCCCCCATCGTGGGCCTTTCCTAGAAATTCACTCTTCTTCCCAGGGAGGGGCCCAGGAGCCGGGGGTGGAAGGAGGAGGTCAGGGTTCTGGCTTTGCCAATGTCAGCTCCAGAGAGCCCTCTCACCTGAGTATGAGCTTTCCTCCATGGCAGGGCTGGTTGGGCCCTCCCAGCAGCGATGGGTGCTCCCCACCTGCCAAGACCGTCCACTTGATGGGCTCAGTCACAGCGGCGGCTGGATCTGTGTTCTAACAAGGGTTAGGTAGGCATCAGCCCTAGGTCCTGGCCCAGGACAGCATCCGAGGGACGAGAAGCTCCGTGGGCACCAGCGGATGCTGCTTAGTTCACGGCCAGGCATCAGTGTCGCCAGTAAGGAGACACAGGTGGTGTGAAGGGCCCCGGGCCCATCCAGGTAAGGTACACGGCATATGCTCAGTAAGCGTGCACCTGTGACCTTGGCAAGTGGCTGAGCCTCAAAACCATTTCCTTCTTTAAAAAATGACTGTATGAAGAATCCCTCTGCTGCGGGGAAGTGCCGGCTCTCTGTGAACGTGTAACGCGCTTTGAACAAGGCCTGGCACATAGTCCTATCCTCAGCACTTGTCAGTCTTGCTGCCTGTGCACCCTTGGCCCGGGACACAACCTTCTGCGCCTCAGTTTTTTCCTCACTAAAATGGGGTCTGTGATAGTGCCCGACTCATGAGGCCACAGTGGGATCACAGGAGAGAATACTGCACACGAGGCTGTCAGCACAGGCTGAACACATGGGTCTTCAGATACGAAGTCTTTATTAGGCATCTACTCTGTGCCAGTCCTGCTGGGGATGCAGAGCCCCGTCACCAGGCCACAGCTATCTCTTCTGCCAACCTTTCCAAACATCTTTAAAGTCGCTTGATTTTATTTAGTTATTTTTTGGGTTAATCCTCACTGAGGATTTACTAAGTTATTTTTTTGATTAATGCTCACTGAGGATTTTTCCATTGATTTTTACAGAGAATGGAAGGGAGGGAAAGAGGGGGAGAGAAAAACATCAATTGGTTGCCTTCAGCAGGTGCCTTGACCTGGGCTGGGGATCCAACCTACAACCCAGGTACGTGTCCTGGACCGGGAGCTGAACCTGTGACTTTTTGGTAGGAGGGGATGACGCTCTAACCACTTAGCACACTGGCCAGGGTGAAGTCACTTGACTTTAAAGCACCTACTATGTGCTGAAGAGCATGGACTTTGGGTCAGACAAGCCTGGGGGTCACTGGCTGCCCCTCTTGCTGTGTGACTATGGGTAAGTGGCTTCCCCACTCTGAGCCTTGGGGGAATGAAGAGGTTGGGCTTCCAGGCTCTGATTACTGGCAGCTCAAACCAAGTATTTGGTCATCTTGGAGGAGGCCAGAATGTCACCATTTGTGTGGCTGGACATGCCTAAGCTCAAGCTGGTCAAACCTGGGGCTGAGTCCTGGCTTCTCCCCGATGAGTGATTCAGTTTGCTCTCTGTAACCTGGGGTGAGTGACAGTACTGACTCCACTGATGAGGTACAATGGGGTGTGAGAAGCCGGTATGCAGCAGCTGCTCAGTAACCCCCTGCTGGGGTGCTGACAGTGCTTGAACCCAGGAACTGTGACCTTGAAGCTTGTTTGCTCAACCACCTGGGCCATGGCCTCCTGGGGGGCGTCTGCTGGCAAGTGTCAAGGTGATGGTGCAGAAACCAGGCCATTTTTCCAACACGAGAACTCTTGCCTCTGCTTACAGCCTTCCATGGCTCCCCAGGGCCCTCCATCATCAGCCCCCGTGCACACGCCTAACTCATCTTTTTGCCTGGCTTCCCCTTTGCCCAGCCAGGTCCCTGCGCACCTGAGAGTCTGCCCAGGACAACCCTTCACCACTGCCCACTGCCCTTCTTCATACAGATCTCCTCTTGGTTATCCCTCAAGACTCAGACCAGAGCTCGGTTCTTCTAGTAAATCCATGTCCACTTCCCACTACCAGCCCCAACACACACACACACAGAGTCACACATGTGCACACACATCCACACACTCACACAGGCACACCCTCAGAGGCACGTACACAGACACACATTTGCACAGTGACAGCATTACACATTCCCACTCACCCATATGAGTTCTGTGTGAGTTGCTGTCCTCCTGGTCCGTTGGGGCCACTGGCAGAGACCACAGAGGCCACCGCTGTGGCGAGGAGTTGAACCTGGAGGCACACTTTCTCCTGAAAGCAGAGCCACCCCCAGCTCTCTCTTCACAGACCTAATTATGGCGCACACCCAGATAATCGCGTCCACGCATGGCCGCATCTGGTGTGCCACAACCCGGCAGAGTCCCTTCTATTATTATCTCCATGTCTCAGGTGAGCAAACAGGTTCAGAGACGCCACCCCACGTTCCCAAACTGCTAATGGAGGTGAGTGGTAGAGTCAGGGTTTGAACTAGAGTGTCTGGGCAGGAAGAGGGGAGAGAATGGGAGAGGGAAGGAGAAAAGAGAAAGAAAGATATGTGAGATAAATGTTAAAATTGTGGTCAGATATTGGCAATTTTGTTGTACAGTTTAATTTAGTAGCAACATGTACTAAGCACACTTCTTAGCAGCCCAGAGGTAGTAACACATTTAATGTTCATAATCACTCTATAAGGTAGATGTTTTGTCACCCAAGCTGCCTTATGGGCGAAGGATATGAAGCACAGAGAGGTTAAGTAACTTACCCAAGGTCACACAGCTCATGCGTGGCAGAAGCAGGATTTGAACTCAGGCAATGTGAGTCTCAAGTCTAAAGCCCTAACCATCATGCCACCTCGCCTTGTATTTACAGGGACTCCTTGGCACTTTACCCACCTCACTCTTTAACCCTAGACCAGTGGTCGCCAACCTTTTGGACCTCACAGACTACCAGTGGCCTGTGGACGACTGGTTGGCGACCGCTGCGCTAGACCGTGTCTCCTGACCCTTAACCCATCCCCACTCTCAATTGGGGACTGCCCAGTGCCACACACCCTGCTCCCAATGGCCCGCCTTCTCGCCCCAGGCTCCACACCCTAGCTCTCACTCTGGAGGGTACCCCCTTGTGCCCATGCCCCAACCAGACCTGAGTGGGCAGCCACCAGATGGGGAGGGTCCTGGCTGGAACGTCCCCGGGAGCATGCGCTCCATGACAACAGGCACGGCGCTGCCTGGTCTGTCACCTGTGTCCCCAGCATCGGGAGCCCTCTGCTCATGTCTACTGAATGGATGACTGGTGGGCTGGGATACTCATTCTGCACCCCCACCTTGGTCTGGGCTAATTGTGGGGGCTTGAACCCATTGCGTGGCTGCCTAGGGACAGAGGGTGACCACTTTAAATAGGGAAGAGTGTCGAGTGGGCATCAGAGAGAGGCCAGTGGGGGCTGCTGACTGGACAAAGGACAGCATGAGGCCTGGAGGGACCTAGGAGCTGCGGGGGGAGGGGGAGGAAAGGGGGGGGAAGGAGGGGGAAGTTGAGAGGACTGTTTTTGGAGGGCCTGGCAGGGATGGAGACACGATGAGGGGGCTGTCGCTGGGTCCAGGGGCCAGAGGAGGTAGCCCGGAGCAGCGGCTATGGGGGTGGAGAGAAGCAGACTGATTTGAAAGAGACAGGCCTTGGTAACGGGTACTCAGAAGATGCTGTGAAAAATGACCGGTGTTAGCCCAGTGTCTGGGTGGACAGTGGGGCTGTCCTAGCGATGAGGACACAGAAAAGATGAGGACAAAGTGTTGGAACAAGTTCTGTTGGGCGCCGTGAGGACGCGGCCTGCGGCTAGAGGGTGGGGCTGGATTGGAGTTTGGTGTTTCCAGACCTGCTCTGCCCAGGGGGCTCTGGCGACAGCCACACCGGGACGCACGGTGTTCGCCCAGGCTCCACGGCTCGGTCCCTGCCAACAATCAGTTTAGAGAAGCGATGCTTTGGGGGTGAAATCTCAACGGGGGTCCCCTTCACGCGATTGCCCCCTCCTTCCCCTCTGCAGTATCAACCCATGTCCCTCACCACTTTAGGGTAAAAAACAGGAAACTGTGCGGATGTGGACCGCGATATGAGGTTATCGGTTCTTCTTTCAGGGGTGGGATCCTTGAGCATGGGGCTGCGCCTCGCTCATCGCCAGCCTGAGTCAGGGGTCTTGCAAGGACTCTATATGGTCCCCAAACCAGCCCCCACCCCAGCCGCAGCCCTGACCCTACACAGCCCCGACTCGCCCCCACCGGATCGATGCTGGGATCTCCAACGCTAACCTGCACTCGGTGCTGCGCGGAGCCGCATCCACAGTACTGAATTCAGAACCTCAGCACGGAGCCGGCACCAAATGCAAACGTGATGCAGGACCCTCATCACCCTCATTCGAACCCCATCTTGGAACAGCCCTGGACTCACCCCACCTGCTTAACCTCCCCTGGTGATCCCAGGGGAGAAGGGAAAGGGATATGTGAGGCAGTAGGTGTGTCAAACCCAGGAGGGCTTCCTGGAAGAGGTGTCTCTAGGCCGGGTTTCTCTTTCTCAGCACTGACATTGTGGCTGGGTGATTCCTGGCGGTGGGGCTGTCCTGTGCATTGGAAGTTACTTAGCAGCAGCCCTGGCCTCCGCTTACTAGTTGCCAGTAGCACCTCTCTCTCCTCCCTTCCACCTAATAGTGAAAACCAAAAATGTCTCCAGATACTGCCAAATGCCCCCTGGGGGGCAGAATCACCCCAGTTGAGAACCACTGCTTGGAAGCACGATTTAAGGAGGAAGGGAAGGTGCTGGCTTTAGGCTTCAACTTTCACTGTTTCTCTGTTTCCATGTATCTCTTTATCTACAGATCACCTCTTTCCTCTTTCACTCACTCAACCATGATTGGCCACCTGCTGTCTGCCAGGCTCAGGAAACAAGCTAAAGTCCCCATTCTCCTGAGGGACGAAGACAGAATTTTGTTTTTACCTGTGGTAAAATACACATAAAATTTAATATAAAATTTAACATTTTAATCATTTTCAGTGTCATTAGGTACATTGTTGTGCAACCATCCCCACCACCCGTCTCTAGAACTTTATCATCTTCCCAAACGGAAGCTCTGTCCCCACTGAACACTCACCCCCACACCTCTCCCCAGCCCCTGGCTCCCACGATCCACTCTGTCGCTATGGCTCCAACTCCTCTAGGGCCCTCCCAGGAGTGGACCCACACAGTATCTGTCCTTTTCATGACTGGACTATTTTACTGAGCATAATGTCCTCAGGGTTCATCCATGTTGTAGCAAAAGTTTAAACCCGTAAGTCCACAATTTCAGGTGGCGGAACGCAGGATTGGGGATACCTTGGAGGGTGAAGAAACCTGGGCCCGGGGGCAACCTCTGAGCAGGCCACTCAGGAGAAGCGGAAGCTGTGGCTATGTTTTCATCCTTCACGCAGCCCAGGTTCTCCCCTGGGTTTTGCAACCTCAAAGTCCTGAGCTGGTTCCACACCCCTTCCAGCCAGGGGAACTCCACACACGCTCCCCGAGGCACCAGGTCCTGGAGCAGGGCCAGTAGCCTTTCTGTCTCCCCAACTTGACCAAGTGGCTTAAGCAGCTTCTGTTCCTTTTGGGCCTCAGTTTTCCTCACAGAGAAGGGCACTGGACTCTGGGCTGGCGGGCCTGGCCATCATCTAACCTTCTGCAGATCCCCAGTGCTGTGGGAGCTGGCAATTCTAGAGAACTGGGCTGGCCCAAGGGACAGCTGCTGCAACTCAGTAGGGTGAGGGATGCAGCGTGTCGGACTCTCAACATATAGATACACAGATACACACACACACACACACGTTCACAAAGGGATGCAACACCGTCACTTAGTCACACACACAGACAGAGATGGACAGGCACTACACAACTAACCCACAGATACATGCACCACACACACAACACATGCACACAGACACAATACAATAAAAGCACAGACACACACAGACATGACACCACACACATGCAAAGATTTGGACATGTAGACAAATGCAACACAATCCAACCACATCACACACACACATCACAGACACAGACATAACTCAGGGATGTCTACACAACACATACACAAAGACACAAGCTACAGGACACTACCAAACCACACACACATTACATAAGACACACTCATGACATACATAATCTATGCACACAGATATAGACAAATATAAAAGAAACAGACACAACACAAACAAGCATACACACAACACCATAAGACCACACATACGACCCATAGTCATTTATGCAACACATACACAAAGATGCAGTCCAAACGATATATCCAAGCCACAGTTGAACATCCACACGCACACAGATACAACAGAGTAAAACCATAGACACGCACAATACATACACAGAGAAACATAAATACCAACAAATGCCTAGACACCCACAGAAATACACACAAAGCACACACATACAAACACACAGATATAGACATGACACAATTAATCTACAGGTACAATATAGACACAACCTATGTGCACATAGATACACACACAACACAATCGTATGCACAAGCCCATAAACACACATATGTACATAAATGTACACACAAACAGAATGCACACACATACAGAGACACACCACACAGATATGAGCACTGCACAGACATGCATCTGCCTTCTCTAGCCTTCTGCAGAGCTGAGGTGCTGGCTGGGCAGAGCGGCGCCCTTCCCACCTGCCGCCCCTGCCTGACTCTGCCCTCTCTCTGCTCTGCAGGCCTCACTTCCCCTCAGGACCTTTTGCTTTGCCTCTTCACAGCCCCTCACCACCAGCATCCCAGTCCTTGCTGACTCCCCCCATCTCTGTGTTCAGTCCAGCCCCATCTCCTGAGCTTCATTTGTAATGCACCGATTCACTCATTCATTCATTTATTGAGTGAACACTGGGCACTGTACTGTACAGTTGGGCCACTGCAGTGAATAAGGCAGACAGAAATCCCTTTCCTTGGATCTGCCCTTCTATCCAGATAGATAGATAGATAGATAGATAGATAGATAGATAGATAGATAGACAGACCAATAGCAGATGGTGGCAAGTGCCATGAGAGACATGGAGCAGGCAGGACTGGGGAGACAGGTGCTGTTTAACTAGAGTGATCAGGGACGGTTCTCTGAGTGGGTGGTGTTTGAGCTGGGACCCCTAAAGGGACTGAGAGAAGCAGCCTTCAAGGATCAGGGGAAGGGTATCCTTGGCAGAGGGAACAGCAAGTGCAAGGGCAATAGCCTGCAGGCCGGGTGTGGCTGTCACTGCTCCCCTCCTGGTCCCCCCTTTGCTTGGCTGGGGATCACTGGGTGGACTGTACATGGTGTGTTGGAGACACATCGAGGAAGCCAGGTGACTGGAGTTGAGTGAGCCCAGATGAGGTCGCTGCCCCAAGCTGGGTACGGTATCACCATCACCACCCACCATCACCACCCAGCCATGGGCCCCCACCTCCTACCTGTCTCCTTTGGTTGGTCCCGTTTCTCCTCTTCCAGGACCCCAACCCCAGCCACTGTCCTTTCTCCTGGACATGGCGGCAGCCCTCCCCCGCCCCCCCGCCCCCCCCCGCCCCGTCTCATCTTCCTGCCGCCCCCTTACAGCCCCTTCCCTGCACAGCAGCTGGGTGACCACACCTTTCCCATGCCTACAACCTTCATGGCTCCCCCTTCTACACTCCCAAAGCTCCAGCTCCCCCATCGGGAGTTGAAGAGCCTTACTGCTCAGGCCCTGATTGCCCCCCCACCCCCTCTCTCTCTCTCTCATTTTTTAAAATTGATTTCAGAGAGGAAGGGAGAGGGAGAGCTAGAAACATCAATGATGAGAATCATTGATCAGCTGCCTCCTGCTGCCCTCTACTGTGGATCAAGCCCGCAACCCAGTCATGTACTCTTGGCTGGAATCAAACTTGGGACCCTTCAGCCTGCAGGCCCACTCTCTAGCCACTGAGCCAAACCGGCTAGGGCCTGACTGCTGTCCCTCTAGCCTCCCCACCCCCACTCCTAAATGATTCCTAAGGGCCTGAACGTCACCGCGCTCTCTCACACCCCTTGTACTGGCAGGTCCCTGTGCTTGGAGTGCCCAGCTGTCTGCAGCACCAGCTTGCACAGAGGCCTTTCTGAGGGGAGGCCAGGCACCTCCTCTCAGCCCTGCATCCTCTGTCCTTCTCCCCAGCACTGAGCTCCTGTGCTGAGTGGGCTGGGAGCTCCCCACGGGCAGAAGCTGGGTCCGCTTCCTGGATGGGCCGTGGGCTCACAGCCATGTGCACCCCTTTACTCTCCTTCCTGACCCTCGCCCTTGCAGAGAGCAGACAGAGGGGAGGCATTGGGAAGAGGCTGGCTCTGCATTGTCACCTTCCTGGAACTTGGGGGCCTAGAGCCAGGTTGGTTTTGTTTTGTGTGTTGGGTGGAGAGAGGTTGGGGGTGCTCAGGAGGAGGGGATCCAGAGGTTGGCTTATCCACAGCTTTCCTTCTGGATGGCCTCTCAGGACCACTGCCCACTCCCTCCAACTCCCAGGTGCCCGCGCACCCGCAGGAATCCTGGGAGCATTCTAGGCCTGCACTGGATTTGGGGATTTCTCTCTGTCAATGCCATGGTTCAGTGACCGGATAGAACATTGTGTGGGGACCAGGCTGGAGGATGGCTCTCAGCCACTCAGGCATCCAGAAATTCCTCAGGGACCCATAAGTCCAGGACCTCAGGACCCCAGCCCCTGAAGGACCCAGGAAGCCAGGACTTCAGTCCTGCCCTCAGGGACCCAGACCCTAGCCCCTTAGGGACTCCTATCTAGGATTGTGTGTTTTCCCACAATGGATGAGAAAGCTGTTTTGCTGGCTAGTGCATTAGTGAGCCAGAACAGTAGGGGTGCTGCCCCCTGCTGTACACCCCCAGTCACTGTCCCCCACTGGGTGTAAGTGAAAGGTGGAGTCCTAGCTCCACCCCCTTTCCCTGCAGGCTGACTATTCTGTCCAGGCCTCAGCTTCCTCAGCTGTGAAGTGGGGATAAGCACAGTCCTCCCACATAGGTTGTCATGTGTGTCAAGCCTTCCGCACCATGCTGGTTGGAAGGAGCACATGGGAGGGTTATTAGTGCTACTTCCCCAAGCACAGGGCTGTCCTGTGTCTGCCATCATTAATCCCCACCCCCTGCAAAGGCCCTTAGACGAAAACCCAAATTCCCTGCAGCCAGCAAGGCACTGTGTGGCTGGCACGCGCCCGCATGCATGGTTCTCTCTTCGCTACGGCCACACCCGCAGGCTTTTCCGATTTTTAAGCCCTTTCCCTGGTCCTTCCTCATCCTCCAGGACTCTGCTCTCTGAGAGAAGTGACCCCAGCGAAGTGGCCCCTAGCCCCCCAGTCATCCCTTTGATGGTCTCTGTGACTCCTGCCCCATGTGTGAATGTGTCTGGTTTGCCAATTGTCATCACCAAGTTGTCAGCTCATTGCTCAGGGCTTGGCACACAGTAGGTGCTTTACAGGCATCACATCTGAATTCGTTTCCTATGATTGTTGTAAGAAATTACCAGAGACTTGGAGGCTTTAAACTACACACATTTATTACCTTGCAGTAGTGGAGGTCAGAAGTCCAATGCAGTCTCTGGGCGTGGACAGGGCTGTCCTTCTGGAGGCTCTGGGGGAGAATGTAGCTTCTAGAGACGCCACTTTCCTGGCTGCGGCCCCTTTCTCCATCTTCAGTCAGCAGCGTAACACCCTCCCATCTTTCTCTGCTTCTGTTGCCATGTCTTTTTCTCTGACTCTGACCCCCAGTCCCTCTTATAAGAACCCTTGTGGCAACATTATCCTACCTTACCGCCCCCCACCCCCCGCCCGGAATCCAGCATCATCTCCCATCTCCAGATCCTTACCTTAACCCCATCTGCAAAGTCCCTTTGCCACATGAAGCCACATATTCACAGGTTTGGGGTTAGGATGGGGCCTCTCTTAGGGGCTTGCTCAGCAGACCACAAGACCCTAATGGTGGGCGCTGTGGCTATTATTATTCCCACTTGAGAGAGGCACAAACTGAGTCTCAGAGAGGCCAAGTCACGTCCCATGCTCACCCAGAGACCAAGTGGCAAGCACTGATTTTGGGCTCTGGGCATTCTGCCAAACTCATCCATTTGAGCCGTCTGTAAGTGGGTCTGGGGACAAAGGAGAGGCTGTGGGGAGGGGATGTGTTGAGGAGGCGCTGAAGAAGGTGGGGGAGGGGCTGCCCAGGGTGGAAGAGAGGGTGTCCTGTCCCACCCTGGGGGCTTCCCCAGACACCTCAGCCTTGGGATCCCAGGGGTTTTCCTGGAATTGGGAGGAGAGAGGTGGGAGATTGGAAAGGACAGGCTGCTCTGTCTCAAGGCCATTTCCCAGGAAAGAGGTGATGGGTGGGACCAGTTTGTCCAGGAAACCCTGGCTACTGATTCAGTCCCAGAAAGTGTTGTCACGTGGTCACTCCAGGGATGTTGGGACACCCACTGGAAGAAAGGCAGAGGGCAGCTGGAAGGGACCGCTCCTGCCCCACCTCCGGCTTCTCAGCAAGAGCCACATCTGCCTCTCCAAGGCAGACCATCCACCCGCCAACCACCTCACTCCTCAGACTCCTCAGGCAAAAGTTGTGGGGGGGGGGTTGATTTTCTAGAAAGTTCCACCCCCAACCTCACCATGTGGGCACAGGAACTTCTATTCCTCCTTATCTCCTCCTCTCCCTGCCAGACTGTGAGCACAGGGAGGCAGCCAGGACCTGAACGCCAGCATTTCATCTATGACAGCCTTCAAGCACACAGAAAAGGTGAGTTTGAAACCCGGCCAGTGTGCTCAGTGGTTGAGCGTCTACTGGTGAACCAAGAGGTCACCAGTTTGATTTCTGGTCAGGGCACACGCCTGGGTTGTGGGCTCGATCCCCAGCAGGGGACGTGCAGGAGGCAGCCAATTGATGATGTTTCTCTCTCATTGATATTTCTATCTCTCCATTCCCCTTCCTTCCTCTCTCTTTAAAAATAAATAAAAACATTTTTTTAAAAGTTGAGTTTTAGTCCTAACTGTTTTGGTTCAGTGGATAGAGCGTCGGCCTGCAGACTGGAAGGTCCTGCATTCGATTCCGGTCAAGGGCACATGCCCAGGTTGTGGGCTCGATCCCCAGTGAGGGGAGTGCAGGAGGCAGCCAATCAATGATTCTCAATCATCATTGATGTTTCTATCTCTCCCTCTCCTTTCCTCTCTGAAATCAAAAAAAATATTTTTTTAAAAAGTTGAGTTTTAAAATGAAAAACCCATCCTTAGATTCTGCAATCAATATTTTCTATAAATGCTTTGTTACACTATCCTATCTAATAAAAGGGTAATATGCAAATTAACCATCACTCCATCACAAAGATGGCGGCACCCATAGCCACAAGATGGCGGCACCCAGTCCTCTCAGCCCCACCAGAGTCCCCCAGTCCTGGGGTGGGGGTGCGGGCGGCTGCTGAGAGTGGGCCGCATAAGCGGCTGGCGGAATGCTTGCTTTGTCACCACAGCAACGAGGCAAGCATTCCACCCTGGCCGCGGAGGGCCTCTGGACAGTGGGCACAGAGCAGCCGGGGTGGGAGGGGAGGGGCAGGAACGCTTGCTTGCCGCCCCGGTGACAAGGCAAGCATTCTGTGCCAGGTCGCGGATGGGCCTCTGGGCTGCGGAGGGCCTCTGGGCTGTGGAGAGCCTCTGGGCAGTGGCGCGGAGCAGCCAGGCCCCACAGAGAGCTACTGGCACACGGATTCGTGCGCAGGGCTGCTCGTGTATATATATATTTACTGCTCAATCCATCTTATTTTTATGCAGTTCAAAGTTAAGCTGTATATACAACTCAACACCAGGAAGACAAACAATCCAATAAAAAAAATGGGCAAAGGACCTGAATAGACACTTCTCCAAAGAGGACACAAGGTGGCCAATAGACATTGGAAAAATGCTTAGTGCCCCTAATCATCAGAGAAATGCAAATAAAAACAACAATGAGGCCCTAGCCAGTTTGACTCAGTGCATAGAGCATAGGCCTGTGGACTGAAGGGTCCTGGGTTTGATTCTGGCCAAGGGCACATACCTGCATTGTGGGCTCGATCCCCAGTGGGGGGCGTGCAGGAGGCAGCCAATCAATGATTCTCTCTCATCATTGATGTTTCTATCTCTCTCTCCCTCTCCCTTACTCTCTGAAATCAATAAAACTATATTTAAAAAGAAAAGGACAATGAGGTATCACCTCACACCTGTCAGAATGGCTATCATCAACAAATCAACAAACAACAAGTGCTGGCAAAGATGTGGAGAAAGGGGAACCCTCGTGCACTGCTGGTGGGAATGCAGACTGGTGCAACCACTGTGGAAAACAGTATAAAGTTTCCCCCCAAAAAATTAAATATGGAACTCGCATTTGACCCAGTGATCCCACTTCTAGGAATATATCCTAAGAAACCAGAAACACCTATCAGAAAGAATGTATGCACTCCTATGTTCATAGCAGTGATATTTACAATAGCTAAGATCTGGAAACAGCCCAAGTGTCCATCAGTAGATGAGTGGATTAAAAAGTTGTGGTGCATTTATATCATGAATACTACATGGCTATAAAAAAGAAGGAACTCTTACCCTTTGCAACAGCATGGATGGACCTGGAGATTATTACACTAAGTTAAATAAGCCAGTCAGAAAAAGGCAAATACCATATGATCTCATTTATATGTGGAATCTAATGAACAAAATAAACTGATGAACAACATAGAGTCAGAGGCCTGGATACATGGCACAGACTGACTAATGTCAGAGGGAAGGGGGGGTGGGACTGGATAAAGGAAGATTAAGGGATTAGCTCAAGGACATAAATGCATAGTCCATGGACACAGACACTAGTGTGGTGAGGGCCAAGGGAAGGAGGGTGGCAGGGGCTGAGTGAAGGTGGCAAAGTGGGGGGAAATGGAGGACATCTGCAATAGTGTCAACAACGACAAAAAGTTAGTTGTAGACTTCCATCTCACTTCCCCTGAAATAGTCCAGCCTGCAGAACATGAACTGAAGTCCAATGTTTGTCTGCCACTCTTCTTACTTTTTTTCCTTTCAAGTAAAACGACATAGAATGAAATGCACAAATGTTGTTTTGTTTTGTTTTTTTGAGCTTTTTTCTAAATTGATTTTAGAGAGAGAGGAAGGGGGGGGGTAGAGAGAGAGAGGGAGAGAAACATTGATGAGGGAGACACATCCATTGGCTGTCTCCTGCACACTCCCCCACTGGGGACTGAGCCCGCAACTGGGAATTGAATCATGACCTCTTGGTTCATGAGTCAACACTCAACCACTGAGCCACCAGCTGGGCCTCTTTGAGCTTTTACAAATGCATTCACCTTGTAATTAAAATGTCTGTCAAGATCGCAGAACATTTCCATTGCTCCAGCAAGTTCTTTCATGGCCTTTCCTGGGAAATCCCTGCCTCTGCTCCCAGACAACCCTGGTGCCACGCTTTTTCCTAGCTAGCATCGTTGTGGCTGTTCTAGAACTTCATATAAATGGGCTCCTAGAGTCTACACTACTTTGTGAATGGTTGTTTCCACTTAGCCAAAGTATTTTCAGAATCCTCCGTGTCCAGAGATCCTGACCTCTTGTTCTCTGTTGCATGCCATGCCTGATGTATAATAATCTAATAAGCACTAGAGAAATGTTTGTGGATAATAAAGTAATTGTATTGAATGAATGCAAATGATTTCATTGCATAAATCAATGAATGAAATGGCTTCTTGTTCCCAGGAGACTTGATCTCACTCCTTTTCTCCAGCTTGTCTTGCCAACCTCCTTAGTCATGATTCAGGGGCTATAGTTCCAAAGAGCAGAGAACCCCCACCCCTCCACACACACGCACCTCTTGTTTCCCAAGTCCCATAGTCTTCCCATGACAACATGTTGTCAGGTACATATCATTCCCAGCTTCCTACCTTCCCCATTATCTGCTTCAACTTCCAGCTTTATTTCCTTCCCTCCTGCTCTTCTCTAGATAGACTCCTCCCACCCCTCACGCCCCCTCCAACCTGGCTCTAGAACTGCTGAAATGTCTCCTGGGTCAAAAGTGCCTTCCCTGAGCAGACAGAGCCCTGAGACATTGCTGATGGGGCCCAAAATGGTGCAACCACTTTGGAAAAACGGTTTGACAGTTTCTTATAAAAGTTAAACACTCATCTACTATCTGATTCACTGCCAGAGAGTTCCCAAGAAAAGTGAAAACTTAAAGCCATAAAAATATCTGGGAAAGGAAGATGGCGACCGGCAGGAAGGTAGGAAGGGAGAGAGTGTGAGAGAGTGAGGGAGCGATAGAGGAGTGTGTGGATGCGTGTGGTGTGTGTTTGTGTGAGCTAGGGACAGTTAGATTCTGCAGGTCTTCCAAGGGGCTGCCAAACTGGGCAGTCTTAAACGGCAGAGCCCCGCTCCCAACGTGGACACTCCTGGGCGGCCAGCGCGGGCACAAAGACCACACCATGTTGAGAAACAGAGCTGCTTGAGACTAGGATCCTGGCCTCAGCACTACCCAGTCTGGTCTCAGATGCAAACCAGGACCCTGCAGCCACTGGGGACAGAGACCTGCGACCACAGCTGCAGATCCACAGACACCAAGAATCCAGACATCCTGGCCGCAGATTTCTGTGAGTCTCAGAGCCTATCCCCCTCCCCGCAGGCTCATGGGCAGCGCCATAGTAACTGATAGACCCAGCCCTCGCATGAGCTGCAGCGCCGCTACAGGAATTTGTGCCTGGGAGCCTGCGGACACTGGAAATCTGTTTTCCACAACACAATCAGACGACCAAACTCGAAGCCCAAGCAGGGCAGCAGTGCCAGCTGACTTCAATTCTGGGCAAGTGCACACGGAAGTCTGTTTTCCGCAGCACAGAAGCGGACCTCCTGCCGACACAGTGCGAACTGTGCAACCCAGTCCCCCAACCTGACTGGGACCCCGATTCTCCGGGCGGGAGGCAGCACTAAGCACCAGTGATTTGACTCTGTTTCTTATCATGTGTGCCTGGGATCCCTGACTCCCAGTGCATTCACACTAAGAGCCAGTGAGTCCAATTCTTGGTGCATGCACACACAGGGACCCTGATTCTTAGTACGAGGCCACACGAAGCAACAGAGACTCTGATACTCAATTCTTGGTGCAGGCACAGGGGAACTCTGACTCCTGGCATGCGCTAGGGGGCTCTGATTTTCAGCACATGCCAGCGGGGTCTCTGTTTCAGCGTGGTGCAGGCGGGGTCCCTGATTCTATGTGTGCACACAAGGCCACACTGAGTGCTGGTAAAGCTGACTCTGGGCAAGCCTGGTTCCCACCAACCCATGGCAGCCACACATCTTAGTGTCAGAGCTCTTCAGTGACACTTGGGTGGTGCGAAACTCCCACTGCACGTGGCCCAGGCCCACGCAACTCGACGTTTGAAACTCCCATTGCACGTGGCCCAGGCCCACGCAACTCGACGTTCTGGTGATAGTCAGAATGGGGAGACGACACAATTCCCAGAGGAAAGAAAATGAGGAGTCACCAAGAAAGGAAATTAGTGAAATTGAAGCATGCAACAGGACAGAAAAAGAATTCAGAGTAATGGTTGTACAATTCATTCACCGGATGGATGAGAAAATCAACAACCTATGCAAGAATCAGAAAGAAATGAAAAGTGATACAGCTACAATCAAAAACACCATGGAAGGTTTCAACAGTAGACTAGAAGAAGCAGAGGACTGAATTAGTGAGTTAGAAGATAAGGTAGAGAAACAAGCTCAATAGGAACAGCAACTGGAGAAAAAAATTAAAAAGCAGGAGGAGAGCCTAACGGAGCTTTGGGACAACATGAAACGAAGTAGCATACGTATAATAGGGCTGTCAGAAGGACAAGAAGAGCAGCAAAGATTAGAAAATCTATTTGAAGAAATAATGACAGAAAAGTTCCCAGATATGGGGAAGAAAAAAGTTATACAAGTACAGAGAGTCCCAAGCAAGATGAATCCCAAAAGACCCACACCAAGACACATCATAATTACAATGGCAAATGTTCATGACAAAGAGAGAATCTTAAAGGCTGCAAGAGAGAGACAGAGAGTTACCTACAAAGGATCCCCCATCAGATTATCAAATGAGTTTTCAACAGAAACACATCAAGCTAGAAGGGAATGGAAGGAGGTATACAAAGTGTTGCAAAGCAAAGGACTGAATCCAAGAATACTCTATCCAGCAAGACTATCAATCAAAATTGAAGGGGAAATCAGGAGCTTCGCAGACAAAAAAAGGCTAAGGGAGTTTATCACTATCAAGCCAACAATGCAAGAAATGCTAAAGGGAATGCTGAAAAAAGAAGAAATAAAAAGGTAAGAAAGAACACAGGCACAAAAATAGAAATGACTACAAACAAGTACCTTTCAATAATAACTTTAAATGTAAACAGACTAAATGCTCCAATCAAAAGACATTGAGTGGCTGAATGGATAAAAAACATGAACCATATATATTCTGTCTACAAGAGACCCACTTCAGAACAAGGGACTCACACAGACTGAAAGTGAAGGGATGGAAAAATATCTTTCAGGCAAATGGAAATGAAAAAAAAAAAAAGCTTGGGTAGCAATACTTATATCTGAAAAAATAGACCTCAAAGTAAATGCCATAAAAAGAGATAAGGAAGGCCACTTCATAATACTAAAGGGATTGATACAACAAGAGGATATAACCCTGATAAACATATATGCACCCAATGCAGGAGCACCCAAATATTAAAAAAAAAAAAAACTCCTGGAAGATAACAAGGGAGAGATCAACAACAATACAATCATAGCAGGGGACTTTAATATACCGCTGACATCACTGGATAAATCCTCTAGACAAAAAATCAGCAAAGACACAGCAATCCTAAATGACTCACTAGATCAGATGGACTTAATTGACATCTTCAGAACATTTCACCCCAAAGCCACGGAATATACATTCTTCTCAAGTGCACATGGGACATTTTCAAAAATAGACCACATATTGGGTCACAAGCAAAGTCTCCCCAAATTCAAGAAAATTGAAATCATACCAAGCATCTTCTCAGACCACAATGGCATAATATTAGAAATAAGCTACAATAAAAACAATCCAAAAAACTCAAACACTTGGAAGCTGAATAGCATGCTATTAAATAATGATTGGGTTACCATTGAGATCAAAGAAGAAATTGAAAACATCCTGGAAACTAATGACAATAAAAACACAACAATCCAAAATCTATGGGACACAATGAAAGCAGTCCTGAGAGGGAAGTTTATAGCTCTACAGGCCTACCTCAAAAAACTAGAAAAAATGGTAGTAAGTCATCTAACTCTACAACTCAAAGAATTAGAAAGAGAGCAACAAGAAAAGCCCAGAGTGAGCAGAAGGAAGGAGATAATAAAGATCAGAGCAGAAATAAATGACATAGAGACAAAAAAAAAAAAAAAAAAAAGATCAATGAAACCAAGAGCTGATTCTTTGAAAGGATAAACAAGATTGATGAACCTCTAGCCAGGCTCACCAAGAAGCAAAGAGAGAGGACCCAAATAAACAAAATCAGAAATGAAAGAGGAGAAATAACAACAGACCCCACAAAATACAAAGGATTGTTAAAAAATACTATGAACAACTCTATTCTAACAAACTAGACAACCTGGAGGAAATGGATACATTCCTAGAAAAATACAACCTTCCAAAACTTACTCAGGAAGATACTAAAAATCTCAATAGGCCAATAACTATGGAAGAAATTGAAGCAGTCATCAAAAAGCTCCCAGTAAACAAAAGCCTGGGGCCAGACAGCTTCACAGGAGAGTTTTACCAAACATTCAAGGAAGAACTAAAACCTATCCTCCTCAGACTATTCCAAAAAATTCAAGAGGAAGGAACACTTCCAAGCTCCTTCTATGAAGCCAGCATCACCCTAATACCAAAACCAGATAAAGATAACACAATGAAAGAGAATTATAGGCCAATATCCCTCATGAACATAGGTGCCAAAATCCTCAACAAAATTCTAGCAAATCGGATCCAGCAATACATCAGAAAGATCATACACCATGACCAAGTAGGATTTATCCCAAGGATGCAAGAATGGTACAATATCCGCAAATCAATAAATGTGATACATCACATAAACAAATTGGGAGATAAAAATCACATAGTCATATCAATTGATGCAGAAAAAGCATTTGACAAAATCCAACACCCTTTCTTGATAAAAACTCTCAGCAAGGTAGGACTAGAAGGATCATACCTCAACATAATAAAAGCCATATATGACAAACCTACAGCCAACATCATACTCAATGGACAAAAAATAAAACCATTTCCCCCTAAGAACAGGAACAAGACAGGGATGTCCACTCTCACCACTCCTGTTTGACATAGTACTGGAAGTACTAGCCATTGCTATCAGACAAGAAAAAGAAATAAAGGGCATCCAAATTGGAAAAGAAGAAGTAAAACTGTCCTTATTCACAGATGACATGATACTGTACATAGAAAACCATAGAGACTCCATCAAAAAATTATTAGACTTAATAAATGAATTCGGCAATGTAGCAGGATACAAAATTAATGCCAAGAAATCTATGGCATTTCTTTACACCAATAGTGAACTTACCTAAGGAGAGACTAAAAAAGCAATCCCATTTATCATTGCACCAAGAAAATTAAGATACCTAGGAATAAACTTAACTAAGGAGGTAAAAGACCTATATGCGAAAAACTACAGGACACTGAAAAAAGAGATAGAGGAAGACATAAGCACATGGAAGAACATACCATGTTCATGGATTGGTAGAATCAACATCATCAAAATGTCCATACTACCCAAAGCAATCTATAGATTCAATGCAATCCCCATTAAAATACCAACGGCATATTTCACAGACCTAGAATGAACGTTCCAAAAATTCATCTGGAATAAAAAAAGACCTAGAATAGCTGCAGCAATCCCGAGAAAGAAGAACAAAGTAGGTGGGATCTCAATACCAGATATCAAGCTGTATTACAAAGCCACTGTTCTCAAAACTGCCTGGTTTTGGTACAAGAACAGACATATAGATCAATGGAATAGAATAGAGAACCCAGAAATGGACCCAAACCACTATGCCCAATTAATATTCGACAAAGGAGGCAAGAGCATACAATGGAGTCAAGACAGTCTCTTCAATAAATGGTGTTGGGAAAATTGGACAGATACATGCAAAAAGATGAAACTAGACCACCAACTTACACCATACACAAAAATAAACTCAAAATGGCCCTAACAGGTTTGGCTCAGTGGGTAGAGCATTGGCCTGTGGATTGAAGGGTCCCAGGTTTGATTTTGGTCAAGGGCATGTACCTTGGTTGCGGTCACATCCCCAGTGGGGAGTGTGCAGGAGGCAGCTGATCGATGTTTCTCTCTCATCGATGTTTCTAACTCTCTATCCCTCTCCCTTCCACTCTGTAAAAAATAAATAAAATATATATTAAAAAAATAAACTCAAAATGGGTCAAGGACTTAAACATAATATGGGAAACCATAAAAATACTAGAGGAATCAACAGGCAGCAAAATCTCAGACATATGACGAAGCAATTTCTTCACTGATACTGCTCCTAGGGCAATGGAAACTAAAGAGAAAATAAACAAATGGGACTACATCAAAATAAAAAGCTTTTGCACAGCAAAGGAAACCATCAATAAAACAACAAGAAAGCCCACTGCATGGGAGAACATATTTGCCAATGTTATCACCGATAAGGGTTCCAACATTTACAGGGAACTCATACAACTTAACAAAAGGAAGATAAACAATCCAATCAAAAAATGGGCATCGGAACTAAATAGATACTTTTCTAAAGAAGACGGAAGGCTAAGAGACATATGAAAACCTGCTCAAAGTCACTAATCATCAGAGATGCAAATCAAAACAACAATGAGGTACCATCTCACACCTGTCAGAATGGCTATCATCAACAAATCAACAAAGGACAAGTGCTGGCGAGGATGCAGAGAAAAAGGAACCCTCGTGCACTGCTGGTGGGAATGCAGACCGGTACAGCCACTGTGGAGAACAGTATGCAGTTTCCTCAAAAAACTAAAAATGGAACTCCCATTTGACCCAGTGATCCCACTTCTAGGAATATATCCCAAGAAACTAGAAACACCAATCAGAAAGGATATATGCACCCCTATGTTCATAGCAGCACAATTCACCATAGCTAAGATTTGGAAACAGCCTAAATGCCCATCAGCAGATGAGTGGATTAAAAACCTGTGGTACATCTACACAATGGAATACTATGCTGCGGTAAAAAAGAAGGAATTCTTACCATTTGCAACAGCATGGATGGAACTGGAGAGCATTATGCTAAGTGAAATAAGCCAGTCAGAGAAAGATAAATATCACATGATCTCACTCATTTATGGAATATAATGAACAACACAAACTGATGAACAAAAACAGATCCAGAGACAGAGAAGCAGCGATCAGACTGTCAAATCTCAGAGGGAAGGTAGGGGTAAGGGGGAGAGATCAACCAAAGGACTTGTATGCATGCATATAAGCCCAATCAATGGACACAGGCAACAGGGGGGTGAGGGCATGAGTGGGGGTTTGGGGGGTTAATGAGGGGATAAGGACACATATGTAATACCTTAATAAAGAAATTAAAGATTGAAAAAAAAGATCTATACAAGAATGTTCACAGCAGTTTAATTCATAGTAATGTACATGGGAAATAATGCAAACATCAGTCAACGGGTGAATGGATACACAGACAGTAGTCCAGCCACACAGTGGAAGATGGGTCAACAGTGAAAAGGAACCAACTGTGGATACACACAGCTGTATAGATAAATCTCAAAGGCATTATGCCTAGAGAAAGAGTCACAACATACGGTGATTCAATTTAAAGGACATTTGAGGAAAGACAATTCTAGGCAACAGTGGTGCAAGCAAATCTTGGTGGCCTGGGGCAGGGGTGGGAAGGGACTTGAGGGGATGATGGGAATGTCTTGTATCTGGAATGTAATGGTGACTACACTGCTGTATACTTTTCTCAAAACTCTGACTTTGAGCTTGAAATGGGTGCATTAAAATTTAAAACATTTAAATGGTGGGATAAAATATGCATAATACAAAATTTGCATCTTAACCATTTTTAAGCAGGCAGTTCAGGCCCTGGCCTGTGTTGCTCAGTGGTTAGAGTGTCATCACGTACACCAAAGGATTGTAGGTTTGATTCCCAGTCAGGGAACATACCCAGGTTGTAGGTTCGATCCCTGGTAGTGTTAAATATATTCACATTGTTGAGCAACCAATCTAGAAGTTTCTTTTATCTTGAAAAACTGAAGCTCTATACTCATTAAATAACTCCTCACACTTCCGTCCCCACAGGTCCTGGCACCCACCATTCTGCCTTTTATTTCTATGAGTTTGACTACTCTAGGTACATCAAGTAAGGGAAATAATACAGTGCTTGTCCTTTTATTGCTGGTTTATTTCATATAGCAACAGAGACTTGGCAGATGTGATTAAAGATTTAGAGATGGGGGGTGTTACGTGTTAAAGAATTTGGTTGGTTTTTGTCCGTTTTTTGGCAAGGGGCACTAAACCCTTGGGATTTCCCAAGTGATAGGAATGTCTTTGATCTTCATGGGGACCCATTGGCTCATACCTGAGTTTATAGCAAGGAGATGGCTCAGGGTGGGGGTTGGTCATGCCAGAAAGAACAACCATGAGGGGTGGGGCTTTCAGACACCCAACCTCTGGGGAGGTGATGGAGGTGGAGATGGAGTGCAATCACATGACCAATGATTCCATTAAGCACCTTCATATGAAGCCCCAATACAAACTCTGGACACCAATGCCAGGATGGTGATCTGTCCTGAGAACATGGGAGTTCTATGTTTAAGACCCTCCCAGCCCTCACTCTATGGGTCTCTTCATTGGCTAGTCTGAATTTGTGTTCCTTATAATAAAACTGTAATCTAGAGCTTTCCTAAGTTCTAGCAAATTATAGAACTAATTTGGAGGGGGTAGTGAAATCCTCTGAATTTGTATCGGTTGGTAAGAATCAATTGGTCAGAGGCGTGGGTGGCCCAGGTACCCCCAAACTGTAGTTAGGGCAGTCTTGTTAAGAATGGTGCCCTTAATCTGTGGGTGCTTCTATACTAACTTGGGGTGGTTAGTGCCACAATTACATTGCAGGATGACAGGAAACCATCCTGGATTATAAGGATGGGCCTAAAAGTGCAATCACAAGTGTCCTTATAAGAAGGAAGCAGAGGGATATTGACCCAGGGAAGGCAAGGGGACCACTAAAGCAAGATGCTGCCCTATTGGCTTTGAGATGGAAGAAGAGGCCACGAGCCAGAATATGTGAGAGATGCAGCTATAGAAGCCGGAAGGACACAGATTCTCCTTGGAGCTTCCGGAGGGAGCCTGACCCTGGTGACACCCTGATTTTGGCTCAGTGAAACTAATTTTGGGCTTCTGACCTCCAGAATGCACTGTCTCAATCCATCAAGTGTTGGTCATTTGTTACAGCAACCTTCGGAAACTCACACACTCCTCCAAGCTGACCATCTGAAAACCTATCAGTGTGGCTGCCAGTCCACTAGGTGTGCTGTCTGTCCGGGATTCAGGTGGCTCCTGGGGCTGGCCAGTGCCTTGCTCTGAGCTGTAGTTGTAGAGGGTCCAGAGAAGGGTCGGAGGGCTGGCTGGTTATACCACGGAAAGGCTTCCCCTGGCCAGGGTGTCTGGGTGTTATTCTCTTCTTCCAGCTCAGTCGAACCTCTCAGGGTGGGGCATCCTAGGGCTCAAGCAGCTTTGGACTTGAACTCAGTTCTACACAGATGTAAAGGCTGCTAGCCTCTCACACCCCTTAAACCTGTCTCCATTGGAAATTCCCGGAGAGTCCCCAGCCCCCAAGACAGGGGCAGGAAACTGGGAGTACAAAGTGAATTCAGATACAAAGTTCCCGCGTTTGGGGGACACCCTGCACCCCCCAAATGTGTTCAGCCATACTCAACACCTTCCAACACTCTCCACCTGCAAAACTTTCCCTTCCCAGCTCCACGTGCTGAAATCTCATTATTCCTCGAAAGCCCATGTTCCCTGGGATGTATTTTCTGATTGCTCCACCCAGTGGTCACAGAACCAAAGTGCCCTAGACCAGTGGTCGGCAAACTCATTAGTCAACAGAGCCAAATATCAACAGTACAACGATTGAAATTTCTTTTGAGAGCCAAATTTTTTAAACTTAAACTTCTTCTAATGCCACTTCTTCAAAATAGACTCGCCCAGGCCGTGGTATTTTGTGGAAGGGCCACACTCAAGGGGCCAAAGAGCCGCATGTGGCTCACACCTGCCTCAGGGCCTTGTCTCAGGTGCTGGATATCTCCAAGGACAGGGGCCACCCCTTCGGCATTTCAGCACAGTCCCTCTCCCCAGGACACAGGTGGCTCCTTCAAATGCATCACTGTCACTCATTCATGCATTCCTCCATTGAGTCACTGGTCACATTGTTCTTGTGCCCAGCTGGAGTGGAATTAGCCAGTCCGGGTGAGGGTGGGGGTGGGGGTTAAGGACTGGGTCTGACTCACTCCCATGTCCCCAGTGCCCCACAGCCCTTCTGGCCCAGTGCAGACTACTCACTGGGTTTGGGAGCATCATAGAGCCGTGAGGTCACTTGGGGAGGTTGGGGTCCCTCACAGGTATCATGTCAGGGACTCTGGGATAAAGCTTAGAAGAGCTCCCAGATCCAGGCGCTAAGATTCATATCTCAAACATTTATTGATGCTCCTTAGGGCTTCAAGGGCAGTTCATAAAACCCGTCTTTGAGGCCTCCCAGTCTAAGAAAAAATGCAAGAAAACCAGACAGCTCCAAGACCTGGTCTTGGCTAGGGAGGGAGGTGGGGTCTGATCAAAGGGCCCAGGAGCCAGGATTTAGGAAAAGGTGGAGGCTAAAGTTAGGTTCGCGTGGGAGGGCTAGTGGTCAGGTGGGAGAGGAGGTCCCAGAGTACATGCACTGGACTCCGCTGAGTGGGGTGGGTAGTTCTTAGTGGGGGGGGGGAGGTGGCGGAATACGATGGTGGTGGGCGAAGCTAGGAAGGTGAGTAGTTGGAGCAATCGCAGCGGTGGGTGTGGCTCAGGGGCACTGGTGGGCTCAACAGTTGAGCCTCTTCTCGCAGATCCAGTTATCCTTCTCGTTGTGGCAAGGGGCATCATTCCACAGCCCCGTGTGCAGCATCATGGCGCAATCCTCCTGCCCCCGCGCGTCATTGGGCTCTCCCAGGTTCCAGTAGCTGCAGCAGTTTGGCGGGGGTGTTGCTGGGGTCTAGGCTGAGGATGTCCCTGGGGTCCAGCCTTCAGGGTGCAGCCTGTTTATGGCTTGGGTCTCCTCTGGACACCCTGAGGGTCTAACTTAAGCATTCGCCGGGGATATAACTTTCTAACGCCCAGAATTTATCTCTCAGCCAGCTCCCAATGGCTAGACTGGCCGTCCCTAAGGAGCTCCTGAGATCCGCAAAGGACTGCCTCAGGGCCTGGCCTGGCCCCTTCCCAAGCCCCTTCGCTCACCTGAAGCTGAGCGGGGCTCCGTCCACCCATTGGTAGCCCTGGATCTTGCTGGCGCGGCGCATAGCCCTCAGGCCCAGCCAGTAGCCACGGCCTCGTGTGTTCCGAGACAGGAAACCCTGGATGGAAGCCGAAACTGAGCACCTCCAGGGACTTGCCCCCTCAGTGAACTCCGCCCGCACTGCGCACCTGCTCATCCAGGTCCCCAACGATCACCAGGTGCGCGCCTGCGCCTGCGCAGTAGCGCTGCGACTCTTCCCACGTGGCCTGCTGCACCGAGAAAAGGTAGCAGGAGCCCCGGAAGGGCAGCCACAGCGTGGGGCACGGCTCGCAGGAACCTGTGGGTGGCAAAGGTCAGGGAGGTAGACTGCTCCCAGGTGGAGCTGATGAAGGGGTTGGGGGGGGGGGCGCAGGTGCAGGTCAAAGTCAAAGGGCGAATCCGGGTGGATCAGGGAACCAAGGGCCCTACGGGTAGGATTCACTTATCCCCTCCCCCCACCCCGTCCTGCTCACTGTTTCCAAATCGGGCGGCCTCCAACGCCCGGAACAGCTCACTGCGGATGCCCTCGCGGTCCCTTCCCGCCTCAGCCAAGCGCTGGGTCACTGCGAGGTCAAGGGAGTCCAGATGACAGCTGGGGTTAGTGTCAGGTGTAGGTTGCGATTAGGTAACGGTCAGGAATATCACGGTCAAGGACTGCTATCGCTAGGTATGGTCCCCCTGTGGTTGTGGTTAAGAGTTGTAGTCAAGGGCAGAGCCCCAGGGTCAGGGTCAGGATGGGAGACACGATCGGGGTTAACGGTCAGGATAACAGGCTAGGCTAGGGTCTGGGTCGCGGAGGGATCAGGATGTAAATAAAGGTCGGGGCTGGATGGTGAGGGGTCCCGCCCTCACTGCGCTCGCTCAGTTCTCTCAGGGCGCTCTCCTGCTGCAGCAGCTTCGCCTGCGCCTCCCGCAGCTCGGCGCCCGCCGTCTTCAGCTGCTCCTGCGTCCTCAGGCCTGGATGGGGCGGGACGTCTGAGACCTCCAATCCTGCTACAAGGCCCGCCCCCAGCCCCCAGGCTCCGCCCAAGCCCCCAGGCTCACAGCAGCTGTGGCAGGCTCCGACCTCTTCCTTCAGCGCGCCCAGCACCACCGTCTGCTTCGAGGCTGGAACGACCCCCCCGCCCGACCCACACACGCCAGGTCACTCTCGGGGACTCACGGGGACACCCTTCCCCACTCCGGGGCCAGCCCCGGGACCTTGGGGTACCCACCCACCTACTCATAAACCCAGGAGCCCCTGGTCTGCACGCACCGTTTGTTCTCAGCAGGTCCTGGCCGCCCAACAACGCCCCTTGCTGCTTGGAGGCTGTGGAGAGAGGCTCCTGTGGACGCGGCCCCGAGGACTCGGGAACCCCCTCGCCCCAGGGATGCGGGAACTCCCGTCTTGGGACGCAAAGAGAGGGCGGGCAGGGGCACAGCGCACATGATGCGCCCAGGCGCCAAGGGGAGACAAACACACAAGGCCACACATGCACATTCATGCGTGCACAGGCACCCTCATATGGTGCACACAGCCCCAGGATGCACACACACTGTTCACGTGTGGTCACACGCAGCCCCAGGCAGGATGGGGGACCCAGCTGTTACGCCTGGTGTGGAGGGAAGAAACTAAGCAGGGGGTGGGGAGGCGACTGGGACACGGTCTTCCCATCATACCCGCCACTTACCCTTGGAAAGTAGGATGCTCAGAATGAGGGCCCACAGGACTGTGCTGACCAGGAGAGCCAGGGCCAGGAGGAGGACTCGCCGGCCCCAGTGGTCCCAGCGGCCCCGGGACCCTTGAATAATAAAGGACTCGTGGGTCCCTCCTGTACCAGGACAGTCCTGGAGCCCTGAGCCCTGAGGACCCAGCCCTGGACGCTGGGGTCCCAGGAAACTGGGATTCAGAGAGGTTAAGCAGCTTTAGGTGACAGAGTTAAAATCCGAATCTATGTCCAGTTGGCTCTGGGGCCTGTGTCTCTCCTGCACCCAGGACTTGCTCCCTTTCTTGGATATCGTCCTCCCTTGCTCATCAAATCCCCAACCAGAGGGACCCAAGGGGGCCAGTGAGGCAGTCCCATTGCTCGCTCATACCTCCAGGGACCTCCTGGAGCCCGCCACCCAAGTTGCTGTACTCCACAGTGTCCATGGTGAGCAGGCTCCTCGCCTGGGCATTGGTGTAAATATAGCCCCTCCCTTACCCTGCCCCGCCTCCTCTCTCTTCCTTTTCATTTCTTTCCTTTCCATTGCCGGTACCAAGGACCCATTGACCAATCACAGGGCTGGGCCCTTTCTGGGCTGAGCTAGGGGTAAGGGTGAGGTGGAGTAAAGGAAGTGGGAAAGTAGGGGGGTGAGGGAGGTAGAAAGAGTGGAGGGGGATGGGCAGTGGAGTGTGAGCACTTGCTGGTGTGTGTGTGTGTGTGTGTGTGTGTCTATCTGTGCACAGTCTACCAACCTCCTTTGCCTGGTAGCTATAGCAACATCTCCAGGCTGGTGCTGGGGGCTTCGCTTTAGTCCCCAGCTCTTATGGGTCAGAGGTTGGGTTTCCTCCCAAGAGGGACAGGCCTCCTTCTGGGTCCCTGAGAAAGCCCCCTCAGGCCTGGACTCTTGGGTCAGCTCAGCTTCACTCCGTTACTCTCCCACATATTACCTACCGGAGGCTGATCCTGAATTCAGTCCTCAGAAGGGAGGACACAGATGGTCAGCTAAGCTTCTGGACTCAACCCTTGGGTGGGTGGGTGGGTGGAGGGGTATATGTATGTAGCTTCTAGAAGCCTCAGTTTTTCTCCCCTGTGCAAAGGAGGACCTCTCTCCAAGGGATGCTGTGATAAAGAAATGAGGCTATGGATGTTAAGCCCTGGCACCATCCCCAGGCACAAAACCCACTAAATGTCCATTCATTCTTTCAACAGATACCGAACACCTCCTGTATTCAGGTATCGGTCTAGGAACTGGGAATTGTCCTATGGTGGGCAGAAGTGTAATGGCCACTGTATTGTGAAGTTAACTTCAGACCGAAAAACAAGGCAGGCAACGCCATAGTATGATAGAATTCACTGTAGTGGGAAGATGGCGCTGGAGCAGAACAGATGACCTGGCAGTCTGTGCAGATTATTTCCGCTGCCAGACCCCCGTGACTGCTTTTCATGGTATAACTGAGGTACTGATGAGCGACAGGACAGAGGGACGAGGACACAGGAGTGAAGGTGCCATTCTCCTGATGGTCTTGTGATGGGTGGTTGTCTAAATCGATACTATCACCAGTTTGGTATTTATCTCAGTTGTCATGCCATTCTGTCGTTACTAACAAAAATATTTATGACTCCACTTTAAGGAATACAGATAATCATCAACTAGAAGACTTGATATGTTTGCTGAAGTCAGTGAGGTTGGTCAAAGCACAAAACTTAAAAACGAAATGAAATCCGGTGATACTGGCATCTAGTGGCATGCTGCTCAATACCGGCCCCCAATGCTGAAGGTGCAAACCCTAATAGAAGACACTAAAAAGTCCTCAGTGCTATGGAAGCGAATGCCAAGGAGGATAAAGGGCTTGGGAGTGCTGGGCTGGGGCAGGTGACCAGGGCAGGCCTCCCTGAGGAGGTAAAATGTTATATTTTATCGAGCACTTCCTCTGTTCCAGTCTCTCTCTCTTAGATCTAAATGAGAATCCTGAGCCGAGGGCGGAAATGACCAGTTAAAGACAGTGGTAGGAATTCTGTTCCGTACGGAATGAGGAGTGTCAATGTGAGTCAGATGGTAACCTCAGGTAGACGATGTGGTCTCTGGGTACCCCGTTTCTTCATCTCCACCACCAACAGGTGATAAAGTGTTTGTTGCCCACTATATTATGTTCCTGTGGCCTTGAAGAAGACAGATGTAAATGTATTGTGAAATATTTACTATAGCCTCTTTATCCTCCAGTCACCTTTCTGCTTTCTGTCACTAGATTAGTTTGCATTTTCTGCTCAGCATGACTATTAACGCTTCATTCCTCTTTGTTGGGGAGTAGAATTTGGTTTTGTGGCTGCACCCATTTGATTACACATCCACCTGTTGATGGACCTTGGGGCTGTTCCAGCGCAAGTATTTATGGGCTGTCCTGTCATTGACACTTGTCTCCTCAGGGCTCGCACACAGCAGCCCTCACTAACTTATTTAACAGATATTCATTTAGTGCCTACTATGGCCTCTCATTAATTCATTTAACCAGCATTTACAGAGCACCTACTATGTGCTCTGTTAAAGCTCTTGGCCTTCTAATGGCAAGTAAGACAGCCAACCCCTGCCCAGCTGAACCTAAATCTAAATATTTGAAAAGTGAAACATTAGGAAGAATATCTGGGTAGAAACAATTTCTTAGTCAAAATATCAAGAAGACAACAAAAACTGATTAATACATTAAGCCACATTTTAAAAACTTCTATTTTAATTTGCGTCATGCTTTGTTAAGAAGCTGATCTTGAAGTTTATTGTCATGCAGGCACACATAACTGTTTTCTTAATTTCTAATTGCTACTGTATTTTCTTTCTCATTCCTGGCTTATCTCAAGGATATCCCATTTGTGAGTACTTTGTCTTAAAAAAGAAAAAGGTTTCATTTATTCTTTCTACTATTTTTGGTTTAAAGATATGGTATTGCTTACTAGTTAAGGGTCAAACTGCCTGGGTTAAATCCCAGCTATACTAATTACGAGCTATATAATCCCAGGAGAATAAAAAAAACCCCTCTTCCTGCGCCTCAGTTTCCCATCTATAAAATAGGAATAATATCACACTAGTTCCTACCTCTTTGGATTATTGTGAACTTATATGAGTTAATACGTATAAAAGCTCTTTAAACCTGGTGATTTTGCTATTTTTCTTCAATTATCTCACCTTTTATTTTAAAAAGTTCCTTATTCTTACCTTCTTTTGGTTTATTGTTGCTTTCTAAAAACTAATTTATCAAGTGAAATCCTTAATTCCTTCCTTTTTAATATATTGTCTTCCATGTCCCTCCCCCTTCTCTCACTCACTTTTTATTCCCCTGAGTTAAAACAAGTCTTTAAACACTTTTTGCTGCTTCTCAGATCTTATTGTGACTCCTGAGATGGTGCATACCCATCAGATGCTGACTCACTCTCTGCTCACTCTTCCTGTAATCTGTCTTATTAATTTATAGAAGTTCCATAAGTATTATAAATGCAGATGCAATCATCATTTCCCATGTGGTGGCTGGCTTTCCACTTTATGGTGCCTTTTTTGTTGTTAATCCTCACTCAAGAGTATTTTTTCATTAGTTTTTTTTTTAGAGAGAGTGCAAGGGAAGGAAGGAGAGAGAGAGAGAGATAGAAAGAAAGAAACACCAATAGAGACACATCAATTGGTTGCATCTTGTATGCTGATTGGGGATCAAACCTGAAAACCCAGGTACCTGCCCTTGACCAGAATCGAATCCAAGACTCTTTGGTGTTCAGCAGACGTTCTAACCACTGAACAACACAGGCCACAGCTCTTTATGGGGCTCTTTTTATGTTTAATAAATCTTTATTGTTCAGATTATTACAATTGTTCCTGTTTTTTCCTCCCATAGCTCCCCTCCACCCGGTTCCCACCCCACCCCATGCTCTTACCCTCCCCCCATCCTCATCCATAGGTGTACGATTTTTGTCCAGTCTCTTCCCGCACCCCTCACACTCCCTTCCCCCTGAGAATTGTCAGTCCACTCCCTTCCTATGCTCCTGATTCTATTATATTCACCAGATTATTCTGTTCATCAGATTTTTTATTCACTTGATTTTTAGATTCACTTGTTGATAGATATGTATTTGTTGTTCATAATTTTTATCTTTACTTTTTTCTTCTTCTTCCTCTTCTTAGAGAATACCATTCAGCATTTCATATAATACTGGTTGGTGTTGATGAACTCCTTTAGCTCTTCCTTGTCTGTGAAGCTCTTTATCTGACCTTCAATTCTGAATGATAGCTTTGCTGGGTAGAGTAATCTTGGTTGTAGGTTCTTGCTATTCATCACTTTGAATATTTCTTGCCTCTCCCGTCTGGCCTGCATAGTTTCTGTTGAGAAATCAGCTGACAATCATATGGGTGCTCCCTTGTAGGTAACTAACTGTTTTTTTCTTGCTGCTTTTAATATTCTCTCTTTGTCTTTTGCTCTTGGCATTTTAATTATGATGTGTCTTGGTGTGGTCCTCTTTGGATTCCTTTTGTTTGGGGTTCTGTGCGCTTCCTGGACTTGTAAGTCTATTTCTTTCACCAGGTGGGGGAAGTTTTTGGTCATTATTTCTTCAAATAGGTTTTCAGTATCTTGCTCTCTCTCTTCTTCTGGCACCCCCATAATTTGGATGTTGGTACGCTTGAAGTTGTCCCAGAGGCTCCTTACACTATCTTCATATTTTTGGATTCTTTTTTCTTTTCTGGTTGGGTGTTTTTTGCTTCTTCGTATTTCAAACCTTTGACTTGATTCTTGCAATCCTCTAGTCTGCTGTTGGATCTCTGTATATTATTCTTTATTTCAGTCAGTGTATGCTTAATTTCTAGTTGGTCCTTTTTCATATCCTCGAGGGTCTCACTAAATTTATCCAGGGTTTCTAGAAGATTTTTGAATAACCTTATAACCGTGGTTTTGAACTCTATATCCAGTCATTTGCTTTCCTGCATTTCTTTCATTTGTGACCTGTTTCTTTGTCTCTGCATTTTGGCTGCTTCCCTGAGTTGATAGAGTGGCTTTGCGTGCTAGGTGTCCTATAGGGCCCAGTGGCTCTGCCTCCCCAATTACCTGAGGTGGACACTCTTGGTGAACCCCTTTGTGGGCTGTGTGCACAGTCTTTTTTTTTTTTTTAATTTCAGAGAGGAAGGGAGAAGAAGAGAGAGAGAGAAACATCAATGATGATTGAGAATCATTGATCGGCTGCCTCCTGCACACCCCCCACTGGGGATCAAGCCCGCAACCCAGGCATGTGCCCTTGGCTGGAATTGAACCTGGGACCCTTCAGTCCGCAGGCTGATGCTCTATCCACTGAGCCAAGCCAGCTAGGGCATGTGTGCACAGTCTTGTTGTAGTTAAGCCTTGATTGCTGTTGGTATCACTGGGAGGAATTGACCTCCAGGCCAATTGGCTGTGAGGATCAGTTGTGTCTACGACGGGAGAACTTCTGTGCTGGAGACACCCTTATGGGGCAAGACTTGCTTCAGTGGGGCTTTGGTGCTCACTGAGTCTGCCCCCTGAGTGTGTCCCTTATGGATCTGAGGAGTTGTAATCTGGATGGTCCCACTCTGACCACTGGGTACACTGGCTCTTGGATCTCCAAGGAGGTGCTAATTTAGCCTCTGCCTGAGGCCACCCAGCAGGAGCTACGAGAGATCTGAAGATTCCTCTGTTTGGGGTTTGGAAGTGCCCAGACAAGACCCAGTTGTGAAGCAATGCAAGCTGCTGTGGAGCCTTGGGCCTTCTTTTGGAAGTCCTGGGGCTCTCTGACCCAGCTGCAGTTCGTTAGGTAATTTTAGATTGCAAAGGGCAGGCCATTCATATGCAAAAGCCTCTGTGCACAGCTAGGGTGGGGTTGTAAATTGGGTGGGGTGGGGTCTCAGGGAATCAACAGGGCAGAGCAAACAGCAATAGCTTCCCGCCAGCCCTGTCCTAAGAAGGCCCTGGGTCTCAGTGTCCCGCGGTAATCATTGCAAACACCTCTGAGAGAAAGCCTCCCTTATGTTTAGGCCCAATGCCAGACAGTCCATTTTTCCCCCGTATGAGTCTGGGTCCCCAGAGTCTCGCCCAGAACTGGAGTTCAGAGCAGTCAGGCACTTGTGTCTCCCTCCCGATTGAAAAAGACAACAAAGACAACCGTGTCCTCAGTGGCCAGCCCTTTCCGCGCACGCACTTTACTTCTACACCTCTCTGAGTCTCAGTGTGCTTTTCTCTTTCTTTCTAGTTGTAGAATTTCCATTCAGCCAGCCTTCCCGTGGTTCTGGATGATGTCCGCTTTGTCTTTTAGTTGTAGTTTTGAAGTGGTTTTGTGAGGCAGCAAGTTCAGGTGTTTACCTATGCCACCATCTTGGTTTCTCCTCTTTATGGGGCTTTTGATTGGTCATCAATGAGTAAGTAAATCTTGGTGTGCACGCACTCTGAGTAAACTAGTAGTAAACTAGTTGTATAGGCAGTGGTGTGTCTAGATATCAGTAACTTGGGGTCTCAAGAAGCAGAAACCATTTGAGATTAATGGCACTGTGGCATTTATGTAAATTCACACATACACGTGCACACACACAGACACAGCCACATAACTATGTGTACTTAAGGACATGTATCACACAGCTAGTGGATGCCCACTGTACAGAGAGAGGAAGAGAGATTAGACATTAAAGGTCAGCAGTGCTCACAGGACAATGCAGGGCTGAGAAAGGTTATCTTCCACAAAATGGGAAGGTCCTGCTCCTCTTCCTAAAGTCCCTTTGTTCCAAGACTCAAGACCCATCTTGCCCTCATCATCAGAAGTGGAGCTGGAGTCAACTGGCCTGCCAGCTGACTTAGCAGCAGGGCTTTGCTGGGAGCAGAAGGTTGTGCGAGGACACACCCTCCCTCTGGGGCTCTGGAGGACAGCAGTGCTCAGGAGGGTGAGGGCCCAGTGGGAGGAAATGGAAAACCACAAGGATTGCACAGTCTCATCAGAATGTGCTCTCGGGAAAGGACCTAGATGGAATTGATTTATCAGCCCTTCTGGAGGAGAAAGAATGAACACGCTTGGGGATCATGGGAGGCTTTCTGCAAGAGTTAGCATTGGAACTGGGCCACCAAGGGCATGTATATTGTTGACAGGAAACGTAAGGGTCTACCAGGCAGAGTGTACAGCCGAGGCACAGACAAGGAGGCAGGTAGAGGGGTCTCCTTTGAATATACCTGAAACTGAAGCGATGGTGGGGAGCCAGGTGGAGCTGTCCAGCCTAGTGAGGCAACCAGAAAGCTGCCTGCCTCATGCCTCTTGCACAGAATTAGGTAAAATGCAAGGGGAAGGGAGGCCCCAGGTGTGAGGATGGCTACAGACCTCTCACCTCTGGCCATGACCCATAACTGGGAAGGGAGGCCCATTTTGGGTGGTGGCGGGGAACCTGTAACTTGGGAATTTAACACAATGTGATGAGTACAGGGGACTGTGAGGCCCCCTGGAGGCATCTAACTCAGCCTGGAAAGTCTGGGAGGGCTTCCTGGAGGAGGGAATGCCTGGAGAAGTAGAATTATAGACACAGTCCATCTCAAACAGTTTGGTTCTCGACCAAGTTGTTCATGGAAAAAAAAGTCTTGGTTGTTGAAGAAACTTCAGTTCTCAACCTGACAACCCTTTCAGGTTGATGCATCAGCATGACAAAAGAGTGTCTCTCAGGCCACAAACAAGGGAGACAATGCGCAGTGTGAGTCAGCTTGCCATTAAAACTCCCATTGTTAATGTCTCAGGAAATTGTGCTGTGAATATTTGTGTGTATATGTGTTTTGGTTGTGTGTGTGTGTTTGCTGCTGGTGAAATGAACCATTAGCACAATTTTAAAACATAAAGAGGCCATCAAGAGTGCTAATGTTGCCCTGGCCGGTTTGGCCAGGATAGAGCATTTGCCTGCAGACTGAAGGGTCCCCGCTTTGATTCCAGTCAAGGGCATGTACCTTGGTTGTGGACACATCCCCAGTTGGGGGTGTGTAGGAGACAGCTGATTGATGTTTCTCTCTCATTGATGTTTCAAACTCTCTATCCTTCTCCCTTCCTCTCTGTAAGAAAATCAATAAAATAATATTTTTTAAAAAAGAGTTCTAATGTTGCTAGGGGTCTGAAAGAAGCAATGATCACAGGCCATTGAAGAGGTAGAAGAACTGTTGTTGATTTGGATAAAGGAAAGGCAGTTCGCTGGTGACAGCATTTTGGGGGCAATGACATGTGAAAAAGGGAAGATGCAGCATGCTGTCCTGAAAGACAGCCCTGGGCTGAGTGCTGGAAGTGATCCCTTTAAGGCTAAGGGGGTGGTTCGATAAGAAAAGAAGTGTTTGTTTACAGATAAAACAGTACATTAGACGTGTATTGTATATAAGAAAGGTTAAAATGGAATCATTTGGGGGTCTGCAACAAATTAATTTAATTTACATTATTTCTAATGAGAAACAATGATTAGGTTTTTTAACAAATCGCTTCTTGAACAACCTTCTGGAATGAATTAAGCTCTAGAACTGAGGCTCCACTTTAGACTGAATTGTTTTATTGTGGTGATGTACACAATATATGGGTGATGAGAGCGTTTCCCAACATGACATCAACACATGGAAACATTGGGAGTGGGGAGGGAGCAGGACTCTTCAGAGAAGCTGAGAGCAGCCGCCTGGGGCTGGGGTGTCAGCTGGGGCCAGACCACACCAGGACTTGCAGGGTGGGGACAAGGGGTTTGGACTAATGTAGGAAGAAGGCAAAAGCCACAGGATTTATTTAGCCCCGAGGCCAAGGGCACTCTGTGATTTCTATTCTCTCCAGGGACTGGAGGCATGCTACCCAGCAGGGGACCCAGGTCAGTGCAAAGGGTATGTTATGTTTGGGTTGTTGCAGTTAATTTTGGGTTTGCTTTTTTATTGTGAAAAAAAATTATGCATGCAAACATGTATGTAAAAAAAAAAAGCCCATGAAAACCCACATCTTTCACTCAGCTCTATCAAATTCTGACATCTTCACATAGGCCAGGTCCTTTTAAAAGTCCATAAACCATCCTATATAATAAAAGCCTAGTGACATAATGGCATAATGACCAGAATGACCATTTGACCAGTTGCTATGAGGTGCATTGACCACCTCTGGGTCCCTCCCCCATCCCTGCCAACAGACTCAGATTGCCTGATGGCAAGCAGCGGTGGGGTGGGACTGATGAGGGGAACTGGCTGGGTGGCAGCAGCAGGGTGGGACTGGGGACTGGCGAGCAGGTGGAAGATGGCCCTGATTGCAGGCTAGACCTAGGGACCCTACCTGCGCACCATTTTATGCGCTGGGCCTCTAGTAACAGAATGGGAGTCCCATGTACCTTTATGATCCTATTTGTCTCCTTCATCCCCCAAGACAACTGCCCCCCCAAACTTGATGTTTATCATATTAAAACATACTGGAACTATGTATCCATTAAATGATATATTGGGCTGCGTTGCATATCTGGAGGCTTTATACAAATGATACCACGTGGTCCATGTCCTCACACAATTTGTTTTTGTTCCTCCATGTTAATTATGAAATATGAATACCCAATATTCATTCTTCATTAGAGAAAAGATAAACACAAGAAAAAAATGCTTAGTAAACAAAAACCCAGATAAAACTTCCTTAATTTGATAAGTGGTCATTTCCAGGAAACCGCAAACATGTTGATGAATAGTGAATTCTGAGAACCAGTTTTGGTAAAACTAAGAACAAATTAAAGATGCCCATCTTGTTATTTTGCCAATGCAAAAAGAAAAAGAAATAAGAACTAGAAATATTGGAAAGAAAGAGTCAAAGTTGACAGTATTTCAAAGCCATGATCACCTGCTTAGAAAATTCTAGAGGCTTCACTTTTGGACTAATGAATGGATGCAGCGAGATTAGGGACCAGCTTTCTCGTAATAAGCACCTGAAAATGAGAGAAGGAACAGCTCTGACTGGGTGGCTCAGTTGGTTGGAGCGTCGTCCCATACACCAAAAGGTTTCAGGTTCAATCCCAGGTTGAGGTGAGTACGAGAAGCAACTGATATCTCTCTCTCTCTCTCTCTCTCTCTCTCTCTCTCTCTCTCTTTTCCTTTCTCTCTAAAAATCAATAAAAACATATCCTTGGGTCAGGATTAAAAAGAGAGAGAAAAGGAGAAAATCCTCTTCCCAATAGAAGAAAACCCTAGAAAATGAAAGAATAACTGTAAAAAAAGAGTAAACCTATTGAACTCAACTAAGATCTTGACACAGACCAGTAAGCCAGGACAAGTGGAATAGGGAAACGGAGGCAGAGAGCTGGACAAACTGACAGAGCAATTTACAGCAGATATAGAAGGTCACCTCCCTAGAAATTACATCTAGGCCCCAGTTGTATTTCAGCTCCAGACCCAGAAAAGCAGCAAAACCTGGTGGGCGACGAGGACCAGCTGGGATGACTGACGACCCCCTGCCCTGACACTGACCAATCACTGGAGGAGCACGCCTAGAAACTGATGCCTGTTCTGCTGAAACCCTCCCCTGAAGCCTCCCCTAAGATTCTTACCTGCATGAAAGAGATAAAGCCTCAAGACAAAAGCTCTAGCCCGTTTGGCTCCATGGATAGAGCATCAGCCTGGGGACCTAAGGGTCCTGGGTTCAATTCCAGTCAAGGGCATGTACTTTGGTTGCAGGCTCCTCCCCTGCCCCCGCCCTGGGCAGGGCGTGTGCAGGAGGCAACCAATCGACGTGTTTCTCTCCCATCGATGCTTCTCTTTCCCTCTCTCTTCCACTCTAAATATCAATGGAAAAATACCCTCAAGTGAGGATTAAAAAAAGAAAAAGAAAAGACAAAGGACCCAGCCATGCTCTTCCTCTGGGGAGCAGCCCCTGCCATTCCCTTTCCCTCTTGTTCCCCCACAGGCATGCATCTCCTAAACACTAAGGGACTTGCAACCTGGGGAGCAATGGGCAGCAGCAGCTCGTCCCGGGCTAATCCCTGAGCCTGTCCCCAAGGCCCCCTTTTCTCTGACTCCCCAGAGAGCTAGGGCAGCCCAGCCTGGGCTCTCCTGTTGCTTCTTCTATGCTAAGCCCTTTGTTTCACTGCCCCCAGCTTTAATAAACGGTCCCTCATAGTCACCCGGACTCCTGTTGTGAAATTTTTCCTGCACGAAGTCAAGAACCCACACAGTCCAAGCTGGCACTAGGCAGACCCAGCAAGGGACAGGTCCCCTTTCTGGCAACAATCGAACAAATCAAGACATACCACGAATTAACTGAGAGAATACTCGGTGTTTTAAAGAGTTTAGTTCTTCCCAGATTAAGTTATAAATTCAATAGCATCCTGATAAAAATCCTAAATACATTTTTAATAGAGTTGTTTTATTGTGGTAAAATACACAAAATACATAAAATTTGCTATATTAATAATTTTAAATGCACTGTTCAGTGGCATTAAGTACATGTTGTGTGACCATCCCCACCATCCATTTCCATACCTATTCCATCACCCCAAATCAAAACTCTGTCCCTAGGTCCTCCCGCCCTCCCCCGCCAGTTCCCAGTACCCACCATTCTCCCTGTCTCTAAGAATGTGACTATTCTGTGTGCCTCATGTAACTGGAATCCTAAATAGATTTTTTGAATCTTTTTCAAACACTTTAGTTTGAAACAATTTCAGATTTATAGACGAATTGCAGTGGTAGCAGAGTTTTGTGTACCCTTTGCTCAGCTTACTCTGATGTTAACATCTTACATTACCGTCATACATGTGTCAAAATGAGGAAATTGATATTGGTACAATACTGTTAACTAAACTACAGGCTTCATTTCCCTTTTTGGTACTTTGTTGGGGAGCATAGGAGACTTGGTTGGAAAGTTGTAAGGAGGACATTCTGAGAAAAGGGAAGTGTGTGGAAGGCCGCCTGCCCTGTTTATCGGAATTCTGACTTAGGGAAGACCTAGGGGAGTGTCAAAGGCAGCGCCCTGATTATTCCTTAACCTTTCCAAACAAGTCTGTGCATATGCAGACCCGCCCCCCTGCCCCCCCTCAAAGCATTTACTGGAATCCTCATTCTTAACCCCTGGATGCCCTTGCCTAGAGGACAATGTGAACACGTGTCCTCCCAAGATTACTTACCCCACTGATTGTATCTAAAGACAAAAACTGTGATAAAAGGCTAACGAGGCAGGCAATTGGGGCTGCTTGGACCCTTGAGCCAGGCAAGCCCCTTAGCTCTCTCCCCCACAGTGAAACTGTGTCGGAGTAATCTGTTCATCCCTTGTTCAGGGGCTGCTGGTCAGCCCCGGCAGAACTTCAGCTGCATTTTTCTTTTGAGCATATTTAACTTATTTATTTTTATTGTTGAGAATATTACAGATGCTCCCTCTTTTGTTTGCCAGTTTAGTTTGTTCATTAGATTTCACATAATAGTGAGATCCGGTGATAGCTGTCTTTCTCTGACTGGCTTATGTCGTTTAGCAAAATAATCTCCAGCTCTACCCAACAGAATCTTATTCCTTAATACTTAATATAGGGGACGAGTAGGGAAAATGTTTATCAAGGTCACTTGGTTAGGGATGAAAATGGGGAAAAGAGGTTGAGACACACGGCTCTATTCATGCGGTGAGTCTCCACGTCGGGGGGAGAAGCCCCTTCTAATAGGGAGCACAATAACCGTGTGCAGCGTCGGACAAAGCCAGCCAGGAAATGAAGAGCTATTTTTCAGGGCCAGACACTTTGAGGCTCTGCACAGGTCCCATTCCTCCTGTGAAAGCCACACCTGCACATGGCAGCACCCTCTGCGGAGCTGGCCTGCAGCAGTCAGTGCCATGATGTTCCCAGGTGATTTCCATGGTCTTCATTGCTTCTACGCTGGAATGGTTCTGTGAGGAAAACCAGGTCAGTCATTTTAAATCGACTTGATGTTTTCAAGTGGTTTTAGATTCATAGCAAAATTGAGTAGAAAGGACAGGGAGTTCCCATGTACCCTCTGCGCCCGCATAGGCACAGGCCCCATGACCACCACCCCACCAGAGCGGTGCCTCAGTTATAATGGACGAACTCACATTGACACGTCACTATCACCCAGAGCCCCCAGTTTACCCTGGGTTCCCTCCTGCTGGCGTCCATTCTGCAGGTTTGGACAAACGTATCATGATGAGACAGACCAGTAAGTCAGGGCAAGTGGAACAGGGAAACTGAGACAAGGAAATGAAACAAGGCCAAACAATTCAGGCAGCTTGCAGCCAGCTTGTAAATAGCAAGCCCTTATCTTCCGCAGCCAAAGACACTTGAGAGAAAATGGTTAATACCTCTCCTCCCTAATCAGAGAACACATAGCTTAAATCACTCTGGAACTGCTGAGGCAGGAGTGGGGAGGGGGAAAGACAGGGGAGTTTTCTTTCACCACTGAACAAAGAAATCTTGGAACTTGCCAAACAAGATGACCAGGCACACATACAAACATCCCAAGAAAAGCCACAACCAAGTAAAAGGGGAACTTTCAAACCTAATCTGCTACCCTAAAGGACAAGGGTATAAAACCACTTGAACCCCACCAGGTGTATGCTCAGATTAGCTGGGTGCCCACTTGTGCTTTATGCCAAGTGTATCTATTATAATAAAAGTGTAATGTGCTAATTAGACCGGACGACCTTCCAGACGAAGCCGGGGCTGCTAGGGCTGAGGCAAGCCCCTCCGGCTGCGAGGGCCAAGCCCCTTGCATGAATTTCGTGCATCAGGCCTCTAGTTTTTTTTTTTTTTTTTTTTTAATATATTTTATTGATATTTCACAGAGAGGAAGGGAGAGGGATAGAGAGCTAGAAACATCGATGAGAGAGAGACATCGATCAGCTGCCTCCTGCACACCTCCCACTGGGGATGTGCCCGCAACCAAGGTACATGCCCTTGACCGGAATCGAACCCGGGACCCTTCAGTCCACAGGCCGACGCTCTATCCACTGAGCCAAACCGGTTTTGGCAGGCCTCTAGTTTTTAATAAATTTGCTTGCCTTGCTTTCTGAATAAATTTGCTTGCTTTGCTTCCTTAATAAATTTGCTTGCTTTGCTTCAGCACTGGTGTCACTAGTCTGAACACTTTCTAATGAGACTGACAAGAACTGAGGTGGGGACAGCCCTCCCCCTCCAACTCAGGGACTGCCCGATGACAATGACATGTGTCCACCATTATCATGTCACATAGAGAAGTTTCACTGCCCTAAGCACCCTGTGCTCCGCCCAGTCACAAATAGATTTTTAAACATGTTATTGAAAGATTGTCAAGCATATTTTAAAATGAGCTTGACAAGTGGATTATTTGGAATATAGAGGTTACATCTAGGGAGGGTAACATTTTGGGCTAGGATGATAGGGAGGGAGCTTTAGTTTTTTCTGTATACTAGTAGACTAATACGTTTTGGTTCTGTGTGCATGGATTACTCATTCAAAAACATTTAAGCTGTGGTAATTTTTTTAAAATCCTCACTTGAAGATAGGTCTTCATTGATTTTTAGAGAGAGAGGAAGGGAGAGAGAAAAACATTGATGTGAGAGAGAAACATTAATCAGCTGCCCCTCATAGTTGCCCAGGCATGTGCCCTGACTGGGAATCGAACCTGCAAGCTTTTGGTGTATGGGACGACGCTCCAACCAACTGAGCCAGCTGGCCAGGTTAAGCGGTGGTAATTTTTTAAAAATAATCTTAAAAAGACATATCACAAGAATAGCTCAGCTGGCGTGGCTCAGTGGTTGAGCATCGACCTGTGAACCAGGAGGTCACAGTTCGATTCATGGTCAGGGTACATGCCTGGGTTGCAGGCTCGATCCCCAGTAGCGGGTGTACAGGAGGCAGCCGATCAATGATTCTCTCTCATCATTGATGTTTCTGTCTCTCTCTCCCTCTCCTTTCCTCTCTGAAATCAATAAAAATATATTAAAAAGAAAAGACATTACACAAGAATAGCCAAGGACGTTTTGAGAGAGAAGGCAAATTCCTAGCAACTGGACTTGGATTTCCCCAGGAGCAGAGCCTGAGATAAGGACTTGGTTTGATCTAAGTTGATCTAGGAGGTGATTCCAAGAAGCACCCGTAGAGGAGTGGGAAAGGGGGCCAGGGAAAGGAGGACACCAATGCAGGGAGCATTGATGAGCAGCAGGCTGACTAGGCAACTGGGCTCAAACTTATTAGGGCCTCTGGAACATGGTCTAGAGCAGGGGTGGGCAAACTTTTTGACTCGAGGGCCACAATGGGTTCTTAAACTGGACCGGAGGGCCGGAACAAAAGCATGGATGGAGTGTTTGTGTGAACTAATATAAATTCAAAGTAAAGGAGCGGAGGGGAGAGCAAGAGAACCCTCCGCTCTTTCGGCTCCGCAGGCCAGATAGAACAGCCGAACGGGCTGGATCCGGCCCGCGGGCTGTAGTTTGCCCATGGCTGGTCTAGAGCAAGCATGTCAAACCCAAAGGCTACCACGGGCCAAATACACAAGGTTTAAGTTTATGTGGGCCAAAAAAACAAAAGCTTCAATTTTAATAGAAACGTAGGTTTATTTCGATAGAGACATGTGAATACAAAGGGCTGAAATAAATAAGTCATCGTTAACATAAAATAATAGAACATTTTAATAAAAATTCATATTTTTTCTCGAATATTAACTTATCAGACACTGAATAACTGCACAAATTAATAAGGGTAATTCAAATAAACCTATTTTTCTTGTTCTCTGAAAGCAAAATATTTCCTGTTGCACACACCAAACAAGTTAGTCCAAGACCAATGGCGTGGCAATCGGCTGCTAAAATATTCGCTGCTAGTATTAATGGAGAGAAATGGTGCACCTGTGTGTAAGGTGCGTAGGGAAATGAATGCAACACGATTATAGTAATCAGCCATCAGTGAACATTATAGTTTGTTATTAATAATTATGTACAACAGGATATTGTAAAAATTAAGTCACGAAATTTTTATTAAAACGTTTCTTACATACCGTTATATTGGCTGGGCCGCAAAAATGCTTGACCTAGACAGTCTACCTCCACAGTCCATGCTGTTATCCAAAGAATATAAATAGTATCAAGGAGGAAAAAAAATTCACAGAAGCTTTATTCATAAGAGTCCCAAACTAGAAACCCAAGTGGCCACTAACAGGTAATTGAAAAATAATTGTAGCACATTCATACAGTGGAATACTATATTATAATGAAAAAGTGAACTACAGACACATGCAACAATGTGGATAGAGCTCACAAAGGAGCCAAAGAGCCAGATATAAAGAGTACATACAGTAGGTTTCGATATGGCACGAATTTGGAGACTCAGAATCAGGGTTAATTGAAGGAGTGGTTAGGGTTGACCAGGAGGGGGTATGTGGATTCTTTTGTGTGCTAGAAATGGCCTATATTTTGGTATGAGAAGTGGTTATGTGGGTGTATTCATATGTAAAACTTCTTGAGTAGTACAATAAGCTAAAATGACATTGACCTATACACACATATTTTGCCAATGCCAGTTCCTCCATTTGACAATGTACTGTAGTTATGTAAGATGTCACCAATGGGGAAAGCTGGGGGGAGGAGGGGTAAAGTGTCCACGGGACTCTAACATTCTTTCAAAAAAAAAAAAAAAAGTAAGAAAAACAGTTAACAATTGAAGAAGAGTACTTAAAACAAATTTTAAGGCTAGTAAACTCAGTAAAATATTTCATGTATGAATCGAATTTTGTATTTACCCAACAAAAATATTACACTGTGAATTTTTCTTTCTTTTTGAAATGCCACTGTTTTAAGTTTTAAACATGAATTTAAAACTTTAAGTGGTCACATAGAAGGATAGAATTAGAATAACTCTAAGTCTGGTTTGTTTTTTCTTTTTTCACCATTACAATCAGGGAGATCTTGTTATATATTTCAAACCTACTTTTTAAAAAAATATATTTTTATTATTGGTTTCAGAGAGGAAGGGAGAGGGAGAGAGATAGAAACCTCAATGATGAGAGATTGTCATTGATCGGCTGCCTCCTGCACATCCCCCACTGGAGATAGAGCCCGCAACCCAGGCATGTGCCCTGACCGGGAATCGAACCGTGACCTCAGGTTCATAGTTTGATGCTCAACCACTGACCCACAGCAGCCGGGCACAAACCTACTTTAAAAAAAAGAAAAAAGAATCTATAGAACCACAGAGGTTGGGAACCTGAACTGTGCCCCAAGGAAAACCAGCGAGTGATTCTAGATCTGTACAAACTCACTCTAAAAGCTGTGTGTAGCTCAACATCATAGTCAATAAGGAAAAGCAAATCAAAACCACCATGAGGTATCTCCTATGCCCATTAGGATGACTACTACAAAAAAATCCAGATAATAAACAATGTTGACGGGGATGTGGAGAAGTTGGAACCCTTGTGCATTACTGGTGCAGCCACCTAGGAAAACAATCTGTCCATTCCACAAAAAATTCAACATAGAATTTCCATATGACCCAGCAAATCCATCCCTAGGTGTACACCCCAAGACTGGGAAAGAGAGACTCAACAGATACCTGTACCCCGTGTTCACAGCAGCATGATTTGCAGTCACCAAAAGGTGGAAACAACCTGTGTCCATCAGTGGATGATGGATAAACACAACGTGGTCCATTCACATGATGGGATATTATTCAGCCTTAAAAAGGCTGGCACCTCCTACCACCTGGATGAACCTTGAGGACATTATGCTCAGTGAAAGCCAAACACAAAAGGGCAAATACTGCGTGATTCCACTCACAGGAAGTATCTAGAGGAGTCAGATCCATAGAGACATGAAGTAGATGGTGGGAGCCAGAGGCCTGGGGAGGAGGATGGGACAGAGTTTCAGTTTGGGAAGGTGAGAAAGTTCTGGAGGTGGATGGTGGTGATGGCTGCACAATATTGTGAATGGTCAACTTTATGTTATGTATATTTTACATGATAAAAACAACAAAAAACCCAACTGTGGCCCCAGCTGGCTTAGCTCAGTGGATAGAGCGTCAGCCTGTAGACTGAAGGGTCCCGGGTTCTACACCAGTCAAGGGCACATGCCCAGGTTGCAGGCTCGACCCCCAAGTGTGGGGCATGCAGGAGGCAACCCATCAGTGATTCTCTCTCATCATATATGTCTCTCTCTCTCTCTCTCTCTCTCTCTCTCTCTTTCTCTCTCTCTCCCTTTTCCTCTCTGAAATCAATAAAAATACATTAAAAAACAAACAAACCCAACTGTGTTGCTGAGTGTCCAGACATCAGCAGTTGATTGAACATCTGGGAGTTCTGAGAATTAACTTCCATGTGGGAGGAAGTAATAAGGTGCTTGTTTGAAGTTTACAGATAATGATATTAAAACTCCTCAGTAGCTGATGGGCCATGGAGAGTGACTGCTAATGTGGATGGAGTTATTTTGGGTAACACAAAATGCTCTGTAATTACATAGTGGTGATGGGTGCTCAGCTCCATGAACATTCCCCAAACCACTGAATTATACACTTCAGAGGGTGAATTTTATGTTATGTGGTTTATATTTCAATTTTTATTTTTTAAAAGTATTTTTATTGATTTCAGAAAAGAAAGGAGAGGGAGAGAGAGAAATAGAAACATCAATGACGAGAGAGAATCATTGATCAGCTGCCTCCTGCACACCCCCTACAGGGGATCGAGCCCACACCCTGGGCATGTGCCTTGACCGGGAATCGAACCATGACCTCCTGGTTCACAGGTTGATGCTCAACCACTGAGCCACACCTGCTGGGCTATATTTCAGTTTTTAAAAACACACAGGTAACCATAGCAATTGTTTAGAATTTAGACTCGTGTAATATTTGGGAGGAAAAGAGTGTCTTTAAAAAATATATGCTTTGATTGATTTTAGAGAGAGAGAGAGAAAGATTGATGTAGAAACATCCATCGGCTGCTTCCCCGAACGCTCCCTACCAGGCACTGTGCCTACAACCTGGGCGTGTGCCCTGACCAGGAATCGGACCCTGAGAACTTTTGGTGCGTGGGACAAAGCTCAGCCAACTGAGCCACACCGACCAGTGAGAGGAGTGTTTTATTACTGATGTTTAGAATTTCCTGCATGTGTGAATAATAATAAGTGGATTGGCTTTTAGTCTGTTTTACTGTCATTTTAAAATTCTCTATAGACAACAATGGCATGCACCTGGGGTGCACTGCTTCTGATGGGGAAAATGAGACATTTGCGGGGGGGGGGGGTGCTAGCAATCTGAATCTGTGTGCCAGTAACCTCGCAGACCCTTTCTCTTCTTATCTGACCTTGCAAGCCTCTCTGTTGCCGCTTCTAGCTACTCCCAGGCCAGGTATTTGTCAGTTATCTAAGTTGTGCTGTGCTCAAGGCCATAAGCTCCCTACAAGACAGTTACTAGGCACACTGCCCCCCCGCCCCCCCCCCTCCCTGCCATCCCAGCACACAGAGCTTCTTTTCTTTCATTCATTCATTTATTTATTTATTTATTTTAACATTTTTTTTTAAAATATATTTTATTGATTTTTTTTACAGAGAGGAAGGGAGAAGGATAGAGAGTTAGAAACATCGATGAGAGAGAAACATCGATCAGCTGCCTCCTGCACATTCCCTACCGGGTATGTGCCCGCAACCCAGGTACATGCCCTTGACCGGAATCGAACCTGGGACCCTTGAGTCCGCAGGCCGACGCTCTATCCACTGAGCCAAACCGGTTCAGGCCTTTTATTTTTTTAAAAGCCGACAAAAGGTCCGGAAGTCTCATCCCAAATTTGGGAGACAAAGAGACCCAGAAAGGTATAAAAGGGTGTTGTGGAGGGAACACGAGTGAATGACCCCTGGAGTCCAGACCAAATTAAAATTTAGGGAGCATTTATTAGCCAGCCGGCGACTGCTCTGCCTTTCTCCACACAGGGAGTCCAGAGAGCAGCCCCGACCCTTTGTGCAGGACCACTTTTAAGCACATTTACCACATCTTGTTTTTGCAGAGCAAGTAATTTAAGTCAAAACAGTTTTTCTTAAGTAATGTCAGGGTCATATTATTGATGACCATGTTATTTACAGGGTCATCCTGTTCTTCAGAAAGCTGACAGTGTTCTATCTTGCAAGGCTATTTTGTGAGGTGCAGCTGGGATTCAAGACTAAGTCGACTAGGAGGAAGCATGCTCAAAAATTTCTACTTTCTAACATTCCCCTCTGGTTTTATGTACATGAGTCAAATCGTTGACTCTTTTGGGTCATTGTTGGCGAGGGAATTATATTGACCCATGAGGACTATAAGCTTGATAGAATTAATTTTCTGCTGAATAAAGTCAGTGGGCCTGTTTATAAGATAAGGGCCAGGAATGAGGGCCAGGACTAATCTTTAGAGGCTCTGAAGAGTCCTGGACTCTCTATTTTGCCTGAGCTGTTTTAAGCCAGGTGTGATGAAGCTACGTCAGGATCCCGTCAACCTTGACTGCTGTGGGGGTGGTCCTTTCCAGGTAGGAGACAGTCCTTGTGTGGAAAATTTCTTTACGCAGAGTCACCAGGGTGAAAGGAGGGACCGGATCAGAAGTTGATATAGGCAGAGTACCTTAGACATGCTTCTGGACTGCTTTCTGGGTGGACTGTTAAGCCTGTAAGAACTTGAGTAAAGATTAGCTATGGATTTCAGCTTTTCTAGATTGGGTTTCCATGTAAGCTGGTGAGGTGGGTAGGTCAGGGTTTGGAAGAGTCATTAGAATCTGTAGAGGCCCCACTGGTTTTAGGGCAGCCTCCCGGGCTGCTTCATCAGCAGCCTCATTCCCTCTTGCTTCTGGGGAGTCCCCTTGTCTTACATAGGTAGAGATGGAAAGACTTAATTACATCTGGTAGTGCTAGTTGGCCCATCGTCCTTGCTCTGTTCATATCTGTCTAACTGCCTAATATATTACCTCAAGGATCCTGGCTCTGAATTCTTTTAGGAAAAATGGACGTCGGTGGGCTCTTCTAGCTACTTCCTGCTGAGGCGGGTCAGAGGTTTCTCTCAGAGCCAAGAGATCCTTGCTATCTGTCAGAGGGACAATGAGGCCTGGGCACAGAAGGAGGTGGGCTTGTGACCTGGCAGAGACAAACGGTAACAAATGGTCTGGTGAAAGGGAAAGAAAACCTTTCAGTTTTAATAACTTCTATTGAAATAGAATTTTTCTCCTTAAAATTACCCCCATGTTTATCAAAAGAGCCAAATCAAGACTAATTTATCTATTGTATTTAATTTGGCCTGATTGTTTGCATAAACATAACAAGAATGGTAACTGACTACCTTTGCTGGAATTTCATGATTGAATCTTAATGTGCCCCGAAGGGCCAGGAAGCCAAGCCATCCAGCTGCTGTCAGGCCTGCCTATAGTATCTGCTGAGTTAGGTGAAGTCCTCACCTGTAGTGGCTCTACCCAGGCCCATGCCCTATGCTTCAAGGCCCATCTCAGCCCTCCTACTCGTCGCGGCTCAGAGTGCATGGGGGTCCCACAGGGAAGCAGAGGTGCCCTTATTGCTCTCCTTGTACTCTGACCAACCGCCAGTGATGGTAGGGTATGGGCCTGATGCTCCAGCACCAGCTATTTTCAGGGCTACCAAGCAGGATACCAGACTTTCTCCATGGCACTCTTACTGGCTTCAAGTCTTCAGAGTTCAGGCAGGGCTCTTTAAAACATGATACTCCAGTCAAAGTTTCTGGTTAATAAAACTACTATTGGAAACCGGTATTATTGAATTTATGCAAAGAAATGTATTGCCATGATTTATTTATTAAGTATTGCCAAATTTCGGAGGAATTGTATAAGGAGAAAAATACACTGACCTGCTTTAAGATAGAATTTTCCTTGCCAGTCCTTTTTATGGACTTTCCAAAGTAATATTTTCTGAATAAACAGTAACTGTTAGATTTCTTTTTTTTTTAAAATAAATCTTTATTCAGATTATTACAATTATTTCTCCTTTTTCCCCCCATAGCTCCCCTCCACCCCTTTCCCACCCCACCTTCTGCCCTTACCTCCCCCCCACTGTCCTCATCCATAGGTGTATGATTTTTGTCCATTCTCTTCATGAACCCCCCATACCCCTTTCCCCCTGAGAATTATCAGTCCACTCCCTTTCTATGCCCCTGATTCTATTATATTCACCAGATTATTCTGCTCCTCAGGTTTTTAATTCGCTTGATTTTTAGGTTTGCTTGTTGATAGATATGTATTTGTTGTTCATAATTTTTATCTTTACTTTTTTCTTCTTCCTCTTCTTTAAGAATACCTTTCAGCATTTCATATAATACTGGTTTGGTGGTGATGAACTCCTTCAGCTTTTTCTTATCTGTGAAGCTCTTTATCTGCCCTTCAATTCTGAATGATAGCTTTGCTGGGTAGAGTAATCTTGGTTGTAGGTTCTTGCTATTCATCACATTGAAAATTTCTTGCCACTCCCGTCTGGCCTGCATAGTTTCTGTTGAGAAGTCAGCTGACAGTCGTATGGGTGCTCCCTTGTAGGTAATTAACTGTTTTTCTCTTGCTGCTTTTAATATTCTCTCTTTGTCTTTTGCTCTTGGCATTTTAATTATGATGTGTCTTGGTGTGGTCCTCTTTGGATTCCTTTTGTTTGGGGTTCTGTGGGCTTCCTGGACTTGTAAGTCTATTTCTTTCACCAGGTGGGGGAAGTTTTCGGTCATTATTTCTTCAAATAGGTTTTCAGTATCTTGCTCTCTCTCTTCTTCTGGCACCCCCATAATTCTGATGTTGGTACGCTTGAAGTTGTCCCAGAGTCTTCTTACATTATCTTCAACTTTTTGGATTTTTTTTTTTTGCTTTTTGCTTTTTCGGTTGAGTGTTTTTTGCTTCTTTGTATTTCAATTCTTTGACTTGATTCTTGTGTTCCTCTATTCTGTTTCTGGGTCTCTGTATAATATTTTTTATTTCAGTCAGTGTATGTTTAATTTCTAGTTGGTCCTTTTTCATATCTTCGAGGGTCTCGTTATATTTATCGGCCTTTTCTAGGATATTCTTAAAAAGTCTTATAACTGTGGTTTTGAATTCTATATCCAGTCGTTTGTTTTCCTCCATTTCTTTCGTTTGTGATCTGATTCTTTGACCCCGCATTTTCACTGATTCCCTGAGTTGGTAAGGTAGATATTTGTGCTAGGTTTCCAATATGGCCCAGTGGGTCTGCTTCCCCAGTTAACCTGAGGTGGACACTCTTGGTGCACCCCTTTGTGGACTGTGTGTACAGCCTTGTTGTAATTAAGTCTTTATTGTTGTTGATATCACTGGGAAGAATTGACCTCCGGGTCAGCTGGCTGTAAGGATCAGCTGTGTCTATGCTGGGAGAAGCCCGGTGCTGGAGACAGTCCTATAGGATTAGACTTGCCAAATTGCAATAGCCTCTGTGCTCAGCTTGGATGGGGTGGAGCCTCAGTCTTGGCTTCCTGTCAGCCCCGCCCCTGCGCGCACCTGCGCTTTCAGTCCTCCGCCTTCCCCAGCTCGAGTCTCCGCCTGAGAGTCCAGACTCCCCCCACAAGAGCGTGGGTCCCCAGGGGCTCGCCTGGAACCGGGGTTCACTGCAGTCAGAACTGGGGCACAGTGCCGTCAGGAGCCTCTGACTCCCCTCCACCAGGGAAAGCCCGCGGCAACCTCCGCAGCCCTTGTGCGCACCGGCGCGGGCGCGCTTTCAGTCCTCTGTCTTCCCTGGCTCCCGAGTCTCCGCCCGAGAGTCCAGACTCCCCCCACAAGAGCGTGGGTCCCCAGGGGCTCGCCTGGAACTGGGGCTCACTGCAGTCAGAACTGGGGCTCAGTGCAGTCAGAATCCTCTGACTCCCCTCCACTAGGGAAAGCCTGTGGCAACCCCCGCAGCCTTTGTGCGCACCGGCGCTCGCGCGCGTGTGCACTTTCAGTCCTCCGCCTTCCCCGGCTCCCGAGTCTCCGCCCGAGAGTCCAGACTCCCCCCACAAGAGTGTGGGTCCCCAGGGGTTCGCCCGGAACTGGGGTTCAGTGCAGTCAGAACTAGGGTTCAGTGCGGTCGGAGGCTTCCTTCCCCCTTCCGCCAGAGGAAGTCAGCCAGGCTCTCAGCCGCCCTTCCTCTCTGTGCGCACAAAGCCCCTTTGCCGTACCTCCAATTCTCTGTGAGCTTTTCTCCTTCCTTCTAGTTGTAGAATTTTCACTCAGCAAGCTTTCCTGTGGTTCTGGATGGTGTCCGTTCTGTCTTTTAGTTGTAGTTTTGAAATTGTTGTGCGAGGCAGCAGTTTAGGTGTTTACCTATGCCGCCATCTTGGTTTTTCCTGTTAGATTTCTTTTATCAGTCCCTCCCTAAGTACTTTGGCATAACTATTTACCCTCTGTTTAGGGAGGCAGAATGTAACTTATTTACTCTTCCTGGCTTACTGGCCTGTATTATTTGATTTCCTTTCAACATTTGTCTTCTCCTTCTTATTACATACACAACCTTTATAAATTTTACACATCCAAATTAGCCTTCAAACCTTCTTTCTATGCCCTTTAAAAATGCATAACCATGCCTCAGACCTTCTACTCAGTATTCTTTATTCTTTGAAACCTCAATCCTTTAATGATTCATAAAAAGTAAACAGCCAGAATTTCTTAGATTAACATTTATGACTTAGACCTTCTGTGATAAAACTAAGAGTAGGTAAAAATATTTCTTTTTGAGAGACAGAGATTTTTACAACTTAAACTAGTTGTAACATTAAAGATATTACATCTTAAAGTTCCTTTGCTGAATATTCCACCACCGCCCAAGAAGTACCCAGTAACCCAGCCCTGCCAGGCTCGGACAATGAGATTTTTCTTTATGTGTATTGGAAGGGTTAAAAAGAATAAAATGGGCAGAGGAAGATCCACTGTGTTTTGTAGAAAGCCTTGAGTCTAGCATAGTTCAGATAAGCAAGAAACCAAGGATGCCAGCAGAGCAGGTTGTAGCCAGCAAAATCAACAAAAACCTATCTCTCCCTGCTCTCCCAGCCGATGCCTCCCCCACCTTTCTGCATTAACCATTTACTCTGTCCTTAGCAGGGGAAATAAGGCAAGCAGTCTGAGATCCTGTATAACCAGGCTTTTTACACTTAAGGAACAGCTGCTCTCCCTCCCAGATTTTCCTTCCTTACTCCAAGGCGCCAGAAGATCTCAACCTTCACCACTTCTGATATCTCCAACCATCCCCTGTCCCCCAGCCTAGGGCTCCTCTATCTCAGCAGGCTGAGAGTGAATTCCACTACCTCTACCCTTTCTCACACCTGTTCCAGAGCAGTTTTCAGCTCTTTTCCTCCCCCAGAGACCCACTGTAAATCTATCAGGAAGGGCAGGCAGGTCAGAGTTCTCAGGACCACATGATTCTCTGTTTGCTAACAGGGCTGAAAAAGGCAGCCTACAAAGCAGTTAATTATGACTAATCTTAACCCAACAAGCCTTTGTTTAAACTTCTCTGGATTGGCAACCTTCACAAATTTTATACCCTTAAATTAACCCTAGAATTCCAAAATTTTAAACTAATCCGAATGATGGGGTCTATACTCAGTTCCACTGTGGGTGAGGGGCGGACTCATTGGGCCTTCAGGGGGACCCACAATTGGGGCAGATGGATACGGGGGAGGTTCCGTCAAGAGGGGGTCCTCTGGGGGTGGTGGAAGGACAGGAGGCTGTTTCTCAGTCTTGGGGCGGGGCAGCGGCTCGGACCTCCAGGCCAGCATGTGGCGGCGCTCCTGCACCAGCACTTCTCTGTTCCCATCCCACACCTCCACCCCCTCACTCACTCCTTCCCGCCCTCCCCGCAGCACTGGCGCAGCTGGCTTCCCCTCAGTCTCTCTGGGAGGAGGTTTAGTGATGGGAGGTTTAGTGAGGAGGATAGTCCGTCTCCGTCTCTGTCCCAATTTTTCCTTCTTCTGGGGAGGTTTTTGTCAGTCCTGGAACCACTTGGGATTGTCAGTCAAGTTGTCTATCCAAATTTGGATATAAGGAATTTGGTCCGGGTGGCCAGGATTGTCAAAAACGGCATGTTGGTCGTTATATGCCAGCCCTAGATTGGTAGACCCCTTCGGGGGCCACTCACTGAGATATAGGAAAGTTGGCCATTCCTGCTCACAAAACTTCTGTAAATCAAAAGCGTTAATGGAGGCTCCGTAGTCATCCGCTCGCCGCTTGATTTCTTGAAAATTTTTCAAAAAACATTGCAGGGGAGTACAGACAGAACATGAAGCAGACTGACTCATTCTAATGATAGAGACAATTAGACCACAATAATACAGAATAACAAAGACAATGACAGCCAACTGAGGATCACCGGGCACTGTCGTGCGCCGGGATCTGGTCTCGGAAGTAGCGCTGCATCCAGCCTTCCAGAGACCCTAGATGGGCACCTACAGAACCAGAAATAAGTTTCTTACCGGTAAGAACCAGATCCAGGCGGCTCCGATCAGAGTCAATCAGGAAATTTAGCAGGAGGGGTCTCTGACCTTACCAGTCCCGGGGCTGAGGAACGTCTCTCAGAGATCTCCCCCTGGGTCGGAGAGTCCGGGGATCCCAGTGGGCTCCGGTCACAGGACCAGTCAAAGGCTGGTTATCTCGCTGGGGCCTCCAAATGTTGTGGAGCAAACACAAGTGAACAACCACTGGAGTCCAGACCAAATTAAAATTTAGGGAGCCTTTATTAGCCATCCGGCGACTGCTTTGCCTTTCTCCACACAGGGAGTCCAGAGAGCAGCCCCGACCCTTTGTGCAGGACCACTTTTAAGCACATTTACCACATCTTGTTTTTGCAGAGCAAGTAATTTAAGACAAAACAGTTTTTCTTAAGTAATGTCAGGGTCATGTTATTGATGACCATGTTATTTACAGGGTCATCCTGTTCTTCAGAAAACTGACAGTGTTCTATCTTGCAAGGCTATTTTGTGAGGTGCAGCTGGGATTCAAGACTAAGTCGACTAGGAGGAAGCATGCTCAAAAATTTCTACTCTTTAACAAGGGAAAGCTTCCTCCATGTTTTTGCTCAGGATTTGGAGAAAAATAGACTCCCTGAGTCCTGCACCCGAAATGTCTGGAAATAAATGGTTTTTTCCTGTGCTTCCGGTACTCCTGCGTGTTTTTCAGTCGCCTGGTAAATTCTGTAACACCCCCATCCTGCCTCTAACCATTACACAGGAGTTCAGTCCTGCACTGGGACAGTCCAGGGCACACTGGGAAGGAGGGGACCCTGACTTCATAGCACTGCGTCTTTGCTTAGGAAGTGCCAAATTTTTATTCATACATGCAATATCTCCCTGATTTGAATAATCCCCTTAACACTAACAAACAAACAAACATATTTACTCTTGTTCCAAGAACTTTGTAGGCATTGCCTAATTTAATCCTCACACTGGCCCTGCCAGGTGGTTACTGTGATTGCCCCCCATTTACAGATAAATGCACAAATGAGGCTTAGAGAGGTTGAGGAGTAGGCTCAAGCCACACAGCTCTCCAGTGGCAGAGCTGAGATTTGAACCAGGAGGTCAGGACAGAGCTTAGGCTTCATGGCTGGGTGAAGCCGCATCTCCTGAAGCAAGGGTGTGGCCCTCACCCTGCTCGCTTCTCCAGGACGGTAGCCACTAGGTCCAGCTGTCCCGGAGATCAGCATTTAGGTAAGCCCTTTGCTCTGGCTGACTGCCTTGGCTGCCTCCCAACAGACTCCCTCTGTCTCCAAATATTCCTGACCCTGGATCAGATCCTGGAGGCAGGAGGGGAATAGGTAAGAGGGAAGAAAAGGCGCTTCTGGAGCCCAATCGAAGTCCACCCTGGGGCATTCGAGTATGAAATGGAAACATTGTCTGTAATGCTGCCACTGCCCCTCCTGCTCCCCCTCTGCTCAGCCACCTCTTTCCACAGACACACCTCATCTGCCCTTGCTTTGATTCCTGAGTGGGAGTGGAACTGGAGCAGAACAGGGTGGGGACACTAAGAGGCTGTCTCAAGGAAGGAAAGGGGATGCATCTGAGGAAAGCAGGAGATGGCAGACAAGGATGACCTCAAGTGACGTGTGGCCAGGCACTGGCACTCTTGGTATCGCCGAGTCTGACTATGGGTCCTGGGGGCTCGGCTGGGGTTGGAGTGTAGCTGAGGTAGTGGGGGTGAGGGTAGGCAGACAACAGATGCTGAGCCTATGGGTTCAATGGACCAGAGGGGAGAGTTGGAGGACAGAGCTTTTTCTCCAAAAGACCCTGCGCCCTCTCCTTTGCTTCCTCCTGCCTCTAATCTATCACCAATGGATTTCATGTAACCCACCTACGTCTCCTCCTCTGATTGTAATGTATAAAAATAGGTGAAAAGCTGCCATTCTCTGGAGCATTATCCCAATCCTTTGAGATTCTACTACAAGGTTGGCAAAATGATGCAGAATGCATAAGATGAACATTGCATGATCATTTTAGTGTCTTTGTGTATTTATTTATTTAAATATATTTTATTGATTTCAAACAGGAAGGTAGAGGGAAAGAGAGAGAAAAACATCAATGATGAGAGAGAATCATTGATAAGCTGCCTCCTACATGCCCCCTACTGAGCATCTAGAAACCTGGCCATGTGCCCCTGACTGGAATTGAACCCAGGACCCTTCAGTCCGCAGTCCCAACACTCTATCCACTGAGCCAAACCAGCTAGGGCTCTTTGTGTTTTTTAAAAAATCATTGCAAAATTATTGAACTACTAGAGGCCCACTGCATGAAGATTTGTGCAATAGGTCTTCCTTCCCCTGGCTGCCGGCACCGGTTTTCCTCCAGCACCCAGAACCCAGGCCTTCTCCGCTCTGGCCACAGTGAGGCTTGGCTTCTCCACTCTGGCTGCAGTGGAGAAGCCAAGCCTCTTCAGTCTTCAGTCTTCAGCTGTCTTCAGTCTTCAGTCTTCACTTAGCTGGAGCCTTCAGTCTTCGCTCCGTGCCTGCATATACAAATTAACCCACCATTTTTTTTGTTGGGTTAATTTGCATACACGTTCCTGATTGGCTGGTGTCACGCAGATGTATGGTAAAATTTGCATATTTCTCTTTTAGTAGTGTAGATCAAGCTACCCAGTCATGTGGGCATTGACATTCAAAGATCACTGTAATTAGTTTCGTTAGAGCACAGAGCTTAGCTAATCAGCCATTATTTTTCATTTCTTTTGTTCAAAGAGTATGAAAATCAGTTTAGTTTAAATGTCTTTCACTTTCTGTTATGCCTTTCTTACAATGAAGAGATGATTCCTCTAGTTTAATGTTAAAAGTTTTTGAAGTGTTTCAAAAATATTTTACTTACCGTAAACCTAAAATTATTGTCTTTTGGTTTATGAAGTATGTAACTTCTGATATTTGCCTATTTCTTTTTAATGGGGTCAATAATGGACTTTCCAGTTTAAGGTGTTTGATGGATTTAGCCATTTTTGCTGCTAAAGAAATTGTCTGCCCTTTCCCCCTCACCTCCTCCATATATGTAAGATTGAGATTAGAGGGAAACCATTTTCTATACCAATTGTGTTTAAAGCTTTCAAGCAAGTGATTTAGCTAACTTAGGGTTTAACAAAACTTTTTTTAAACAATGCCAAGGGCTAATGCTATTTTGAGATTCTAAAATTAGATGAAAAACTTATTTCAGAAATGCATTTAATGCTTTTTTTCTTGTGAGTTATGCAAATTAGCTTGAGTTAATTTTATCATGAAGCCACAAATCCTCCTATATAATAAAGAGGTAATATGCAAATTGACTGTCATGCCCTCACAAGATGGCTGCCTATGACAAGGCTGACAGGGGGGTTAGTGAGGGATGACCAAACAACTGAACAAGCAGGCTGCATGGGGCGACCAGGCCGGCAGGGGGGTTAGTGAGAGATGACCAAGCAACTGAACAAGCAGGCTGCATGTGGAAACCAGGCCAGCAGGGCGACCATGAGGGGTGACCAGGCTGGCAGGGGAGGCAGTTGGGGGCAACCAGACCAGCAGTGAGGGGGCAGTAAGAGGTGACCAGGCTGGTGGGGGGGCAGTTAGGGGTGACCAGGCCGGCTGGGGGGGGTGCAGTTGGGGGTGACCAGGCTGGCAGAGGGGGTCAGTAAGGGGTGACCAGGCTTGTGGGGGGGGGGAGTTAGGAGCAACCAGGCCAGCAGGGAGGGCCAGTTGGAGGTGACCTGGCCATCAGCGGGGGCAATTAGGCCCAACCAGGCTGGCACACAGAGGCAGTGAGGAGTGATCAGGCTGGCAGGGGGGGACAGTTAGGGGCAACCAGGCAGGTAGGCAAGTGAGCGATTAGGAGCCAGTGGTCCAGGATTGTGAGAGGGATGTCCAACTGCCAGTCGGACATCCCTCTAGGGGTCCCGGATTGGAGAGGGTGCAGGCTGGGCTGAGGGGACCCCCCCCCATGCATGAATTTCATGCACCGGGCCTCTAGTCTATATATATAAAAGCCAGAGTGACCGAGTGACCAAGCAGCTGAGCCACTGAACGACCGAACAACCAGTCGACTGGTCACTATGATGCACACTGACCACCATGGGGCAGACGCTCAACGCAGGAGCTGCCCCCTGGTGGTCAGTGTGCTCCCACAGCGGCAGTGCCGCTCAGCGAGCTTACCAAGCAGCAGCAGCTGCAGGTTCAGTAGGGCCGGGATGAGTGGAGCAGTGCTGGCTCTTCCCCAGCTACCTGTCTCTTCGTGTACTACTACCTCCCTCAGGGGATGTCGGTTTTGGCCCAGTCCCAGATTGTGAGAGGGCACAGGCCAGGCTGAGGGACCTCACCAGTGCACAAATCCATGCACCATGCCTCTAGTGTATTATAACAAGGCAAACTGTAATCTATAATAATAAAAGCATGATATGCTAATTAGACTGGACATCCTTCCGGACATCCTTCCAGATGACCTTCCAGATGAAGCCGGGGCTGCGAGGGAAGCCCTGGTCTTGGGTGCTGAGGGAAGCCAGTGCTAGCAGCCGGGGGAAGGAAGGCCTATTCTTGCATGATTTTCATGCATCGGGCCTCTAGTATATATATAATCCTGAACTCATGACCATGTCTCAGTTGATTTTTTTTCTTGGATTGAAAAGTACTGAAATTCAATGTGACATTAAGATGAAAAATTTCTTATTTATTTGAGTAGAAAATCACTTACCAGTGAGTCATATATTATTTTAAAATACTTTCTTTAAAAATTGTGGTTCTTAACTGGTTGTAAATTAGATAAGCTGGGAGTACATAAAGTGTGCAGTTACAATCTAAATTTTTTCCACTTCGTATGCATCATACGCATGTTTATAATATTTTTAAAAATACAATTACTGATGCTACAGGGATTTCAAGCCTATGGTGAATGTTAGTATTTACTATAGGGAGTGGATTGGGTTATGGGTTTATCGATTGAGTTCTGCTTATTATACTCCAGTGGAATTTTTCCTCACATACTCCCTGCAGATGTCTGGGCCTGGAAATGTTTTTTTTTTTTTTTAAATATCACTTTTATTATGCACAATAAAATATTTCATTAGCTTGAAAAAAAATGGAGGATAGTTATCCACAAGGATGGCAGGGCTTTGTCAATTATAGCCTTTGTGTCGTTATTAGGATGTTGGCATGTCATTTAAAAATTCCCTGGGAATGAAAATAAAAATAAATGGATTATTTATCAGTGTACCTAAAATTTAAAATCAGAGCCCACTCATTCTTCATTAGTAGAAGCTACTAATCATAGGTAATCACCTAGTACAGTGATTGGCAAACTCATTAGTCAACAGAGCCAAATATCAACAGTACAACGATTGAAATTTCTTTGGAGAGCCAAATTTTTTAAACTTAAACTTCTTCTAATGCCAATTCTTCAAAATAGACTCGCCCAGGCCATGGTATTTTGTGGAAGAGCCACACTCAAGGGGCCAAAGAGCCGCATATGGCTTTCGAGCCGCGGTTTGCCAACCACTGATCCTAGTATGTTGTGAACAGAGCTATCGGCACAGGTTTACTTTTTTTTTTTTTGCTAATATTTGAACAAAATTATCCTATTTACTATTGGAAAGAAAGACAATGGGCAACTATGCTTGATGCATTTATTCTTTTATAATTAATGGCATACTCAGCTTCTCCTCTCAGAAAATCCAATATTAATAACTTGATTCTTAAAACACTATCACAAGTAAAATTTAAAACACATAGAAAAGACAAAATTGAAGTAAGTATCAGGTTATTAAAAGGTCTCATTACTAGTCTTACATTTTAAACGTTTATTGAGTAGTTTATATATGAAAAATAAAATGCATAATTAGAAATAAAAATATCGGCATTTGAAATTTGGAGAGCATGGTTGGAATTGAATGTTTTAGGTCATATATTTTAGGTCATGTTTATTGTCCTAGGAAGGTTTCCCCACCATCTCCATATCTTCAAACCTTACAAACAAAAAGATGTAGAATACTTTATATCATCATGCCAATATATACGGCTTCATACAAATCACAGAGATACCATGTTTAAGAGTTTCCCAAGGCAATATATTAAAAGGACTTCATTTCTAAACTCTGGACAGAAATGAATGTTTTATGAACTGCTGAGAGACAAACTTCCCCAGAGGGCATCACTCTGTACCGTCTTTGTTACTGGAAGACAAAGAGGCATGAAGTGTCTAGTGGGGAAGCACAAGTTCATAATCATGCTCCGGGATGCAGTGCGAAGGCCTGGTGATGCATGCCATCCTGAGGAGGGCATATTCTGTTTCTGATCCTTCTTTAAACGATTTCACTCTCTTTGTGGTGGAGTCAATGTTCTCATAGCCGTTGTCATTGGAACTCACGGAGGGCTTGTGATGAGAGCGGGGACTAATGACTGTGTAGCACACTTCTTCGGAACCACTGACATCCTCATTTTCCTGCCAAGCACAAAGAAGAAAGAAATCAAGGATCCAGCCATCCATCAAATTTGAACTCAATCCCTCACCCCTCCTCCTTTCTTCTCTGAAGATCTTGCACTTCAGGTGTCCCAAGACCGTGCTGCAGGCCCTGATGTCTTAGAGACCTCATTGAGCAATGCATGTTATGCTCTGAGTTGCTACTCACTCTGCTTTCACTTCACCTCATACAATAAAAGAAAAAGGAAGCACAATGCTATCCCTCAGAAGACCTACAGAAAAGCAGTGGTATCCTTTACGTCTCACATGTTGAAATAGAATATATGCAACAATCAACACTCAGCAGGTAATCAATCAAGTTATGTAACTATAAATATCTGTAAGATAAAATACAATTAATAAAATTTAGATTTTTAAATAAACTTTCAATTGCATAGACTATGAAATAAAAATGTAAAAATTAAGATACTACATAATAAAGTTAATAAAATGCTTGCGATGTAGAATTAAAAGGAATAAACTTTTTTAGGAGCCTGTTGCTATCCACCATGTTCGTAAATATGAATGTTAATTCATGGACATAAAGATTAGAAACAAATGGATAGTTAAAAAGAATGGATGTTTTATGGTGGTCAGATTATATATGTGTATTTATTTGATTAACTTATTTTTGATATATTAGTTTTAAAAATTAAAATAAGGCTTCAGTAGAATTATAACCAGAAATTTCTAATCATCTAAATCAAAGCATTTAAAATTTTTTAAATTTATTTTTGTTTCTGCATTAAAATTATCAAGAATATTATTTAAAATTTGAAAGACATGATCAATGCATTTAGAAATTTCAAGTAAAGGCAGACCTACAAACATGCTTATATAAAGGCATCTGGATTTTGACATTTATCAGACAAAGGTAATGTTTTTATTACCTGATTAGAGGTGGATAAAACTTCATTACCTAGAGGATAAAAAATAAAAAGAAACCAACCTAAGAATTTTGGACCATCACACTTTGGGGTTGGGGGCGGTTAAAAGGGTAGAATGCAATGGTAAACTGTAAAGCCACCTGACGTTGAGCCTTATCATTATAGAGCTTTTCAAGGCTCTAGGACAAGATCACGAAAGAACATATGCTCTGAAGCAGCATCCATACTATGTTTCTGTGTAAATGATACACAACAAAGCTGCTGAAGAACAGTGGAATTTGGAATTGGGTAACACAATTTTGCCCACAAACATGTTATGAAAACAGAGTATGGCAAGTATGAAGGAAGAATGATTATAGTTATAAATGTAAGATATAACTTCTATAAAAGTATCACAGGAAAATCATATTTTTTAAGATGAATAATCATTATAGAGATAGGTACTGAAATAAGAGTAAGTTCTTCAGATTAAATACAGACCATTACAAAAAGAATGCGGAATGTAGACACTGACCTGGGATCCAATTGCTCCTGGAGTACATAAGCAGAGAATATGATACATTCATTCCTTTAAAGTTGTGATTCAATAAATAAGGCATAGTTCTAATAAGTAGACATTGATTTTTAAATGTTATTTTCACAACCAGAATCTAAAGTTGTAGTATTTTTTAATTTTAAGAAGATTTTCCATATGAAGAAACAAAAATTTAAAGAATGTAAGTAACTTGCCTCAAAGGGCCTGTCACAGGGAGTGCCATATATATGACAAAGAACTTTGGTAAAATCCACAGCGCAGAAATAACAGACACTGGCACTTTAAAGATGTGGTGGAGTCGGTAGATCTGGCTCTCAGCTCCTCCCAGAACCAAATTGGAAATACAACTAAATTGGGGAACAATCACCCTGAATTACTACCTAAAAACTATCTGAAGAGGAGACTTATTTATTTATTTATTTTTTAAAATATATTTTTATTGGTTTCAGAGAGGAAGGGAGAAAAAGAGATAGAAACATCAATGATGAGAGAGAGTCATTGATTGGCTGCCTCCTGTACACGCCACACTGGGGATTGAGCCTGTAACGCAGGCATGTGCCCTGACCTGGAATCGAACCATGACCTCCTGGTTCATAGGTTGATGCTCAACCACTGACTGGGCTGAGAAGGAGACTTTTAAACAAGGACTGACGGAAGAAGCCACCTCGAGGATGGTAGGAAGGGTGGAGATGTGACAGGGGCTGGCCCTGCTCCCACAAGCAGTGGCTGAGGTTATGGAGGGATATCTCAGCAGCAAGAGGTTCCCCTGAGAGGCATGAAGGCTAAACACCAAGCCAGGCTACCCAGCCCAGAGCGCCAGAGCTGGGAACAGGTGCCCATATAGCATCCAGCTGTAAAAGGTGGCAGGGTTTCTGTATGCCAAGGAGCGGTGCAGCCCATTTGAGACAAGGGCACCCCCTTAAAGGGCCAACTCACAAAATTTTGTTTGCAGCCACTCACCGTGGACTCAGGTGACTCATGTCTGTCACCCGAGGAGAATCTGGGGCTGTGGCTTTGGGGAACTTGTGGGGGAACAGCCACCAGGATCCCTGTACTGAGTCATCCTCCAATACCGCAGCAGCCATCTTTCTGGGGCAGAGAGGTCCTCTCTGAGCGGTATCAGCCTGGGGAAAAGCAATTAACCCACCCTCTGGAATCCTGCTCCCCACAGAGCAAATATTAACCCTGCTGAGGAGTCAGTGGCACCAGCTGGGACATAGCAGTCTGGGAAGACTCAGGGGGTGTCAGTGTCCAGCTGTGGGATTAGGTCATTCCCTCCAATTTCCCCTGAACCTGACTGGTGCTTCCCTTTCATGGGGATCTGATAGAAACACCCTCCCAACTCCAGAGGCCCCACCCACCTGACTACTAGGGGCCCTGCTCTGCCAAGGTCAGGGAAAAATCCGAGACAGACTCAGATGTGTTTTTATGGAAGGGGACTCCTCTTCCAAACAATAACATCCCTCCATTCCTCCATCCCATTTCTCCATGTTCAGTCATTAATAGCTCTCAACATTAAAGGCAAGTTCTAGTATGTACATACACTTTCATTTTTTACTGTAGCTTTTATTTCCTTTTTGTAAAATTTTCATTTCCATTTTATGTGTTTTTTTAAAGTGTTTATAGATTAAACAGTACATTAGACATGCACTGTATACAAGAAAGGTTAAAACAGGGAGCCATTTGGGGGTCTGGAAGGATTAATTCAAATTTACATTATTTCTAATGGGAAAAAATGATTCTGTTTTTTAACAAATTGCTTCTTAAACAGCTTTCTGGAATGAATTAAGTTCAAGAACCGAGGTTGCACTGTAGAACAATCAACTGAATAACCAATCAAAGACTAGTTGAACAGAAGTCTTATAACCAAGGATCTACAGAGGAAGCCACGTCATGAGTGGTAGGAAGGGTGGAGGTGTGAAAGGGCTGGCCTTGCTCCCATGGGTGGTGGCTGGGATCCCAGAGAGATATCTCAGCTGCAAAGGTTCCCCTGGTAGTTTTTAAACAGGTTGCTCAGGGCCTGTCACAGGGAGTGCCAGACATTGACCTGCACCGGAGTCCCTCTCCAAAGGCCCCAGAATAGACAGAACCAGTGCTAAGGAGCTTAGTAAGAACTTAAACAGCATGAAGAGGACATAAAAGGACCCCAAAAAGAACCAGTCAGAAATGAAGAACACAATATCTGAAATAAAGAATACACAGGAAGGAATAAACAGTAGGGTGGATGAAGCCAAAGATTGAACCAGCAATTTGGAAGACAAGGTAGCAGAAAACACTCAATTAGAGTAGCAAAAATTTAATTTAAAGAAATGAGGATGGTGTAAGGGACCTTTGGGACAACATCAAGCATAACAACATCCAAATCATATGGGTACCATAGGAGAAGAGAGAATGCAGACTGGTGGAAATGCAGACTTGTAACTGAACAACCAAGGGGTCCAGACTGCCTGTCACTACTTCAGCCAATTAAGCAGAGACAGGGTTGAATCATATATGAGCGTTTATTCCAATAATGCCAGCAGTATGGGAGAGAAGCAGGTCATCCACAAAAATCTGCTCTGCCTCTCCCCATAAGCCAGCTGCTTATATTGGGTAGAAGGACAAAGATTATGTGGAAAAGTAAGAATTACAGGCATGAAAAAGTAGGCACGGAATTATCATCATGTGGGCTTGGGGAGGAGGGTTGCAGGAGGATAGGCACCTCTGTGCACCCCGGGACCAGATTACAGGCAATAGGGGCTGGGATTGTAAAGAGCAGATGCCTCCTGAACTAGATTGTTTCAGCCATGAAGATGTAACTCTTTCCATAATGATAGGCAATTCTCAGAAGGAGGATGTTAGCTCCCATGTCCCAGGGTGTACAACTCTCATTGAGTTTAGGATGTGCTTTTTCTAACCAGAACAGAACCGCCATGGTTAATATTTCTTATAATTGCCACTGGTCCCCAATATTCTATTTCTGCCCCCAACAGACTTGTACAGCCACTGTGGAAAGCAGTATAGAGTTTTCTCATAAAATTAAAAATGGAACTGTCATAACCCAGTTATCCCACTGATGTGAAAGAATATATGCACCCATATGTTCATTAAAACATTATTTTCGATGGCCAAAATTTGGAAGCAGCCCAGTTGCCCATCTACACTAATAAAAGAGAAAGATGCAAATTGACCATACCTTCACGACGTCCACCAGCCAATCAGGAGTGAATATACAAATTAACCCAACAAAGATGGCGGGTTAATTTGCATACGCAAGCACCGAGTGGCCAGGGGCAGGCGTTTCACACTGCCCCAGCCGCTCCAGGCCTCTGGGCATTGTGGGAAGGCAGAAAGGTGGCTCCAGGACGGAGCGAAGGCTGTGCCGTCAGCCAGGGGAAGAAAGGCCCATTCTTGCATGAATCTTCATGCATCAGGCCTCTAGTCAGTAGATAAAAGGATAAAAAAGCTGTGGTACAGGTCTAGCCGATTTGGCTCAGTGGATAGAGCATTGGCCTGTGGACTGAGGTTCCTGGTTCAATTCCGCTCAAAGGCACATGCCTGGGTTGTGGGCTCAGTACCCAGTAGGGGGCATGCAAGAGGCAGCTGATCAAATGATTCTCTCTCATCATTGATGTTTCTATCTCTCTCTCCCTCGCCCTACCTCTCTGAAATCAATAAAAATCCTATCCTATATAATAAAAGGGTAATATGCAAATCAACCGAATGGCAGAACAACCGGTTGCTATGACATGCACTGACCACCAAGGGCCAGATGCTCAATGCAGGAGCTGCCCCCTGGTGGTCAGTGCACTCCTACAGGGAGTGCCGCTCAGCCAGAAGCCACCTGAGGGCTGGCTAGCACAGCAGAGGTGGGAGCTGCGGTGGCGGGATCCTCTCCCGCCTCCACAGCAGCGCTAAGGATGTCCAACTGCAGTTTAGGCCTGCTCCCTAAGCTGTCAATCGGACATTCCCCGAGGGCTCCCAGACTGCGAAAGGGCAGAGGCTGGGCTGAGGGACTCCCCCACCCCCACCCCCCAAGTGCACAAATGTTGTGCACTGGGCCTCTAGTATATGTATATATTTTTTAAAAAGCCGTGGTACATTCACATAATGGAATAGTAATCCACTGTAAAAAAGGAAATCTTACATTTTGCAATTGCATGGGTAAAACTGGAGTGTATTATGCTAAGTGAAATAAGCCAATCAGAGAAAGACAAATACAATATGGTTTCACTTATATGTGGAACCTAAGGAAAAAATAAACTAACAAAATAGAAACAAACTCATAGAGCCCAGCTGGAGTGGCTCAGTTGGTTAAGTGTTGTCCTGTTGGACCAAAGGGTTGCCAGTTCAATTCTCCGCACATACCTGGGTTGCAGGCTTGATCTCTGTAGGAGACAGGCCTCTGTGATCCATCTTCAGCATGGTCAACTTTTAGAAAACAAACAGCATGTGGCCAGTGGGTTACTGAATTTCCCCAGGGTACTGGGGGGAGAGGGTATAAGAACAAAGAACTGTGCATGTGACCAGGAGCACATTTTCCAGGACCATCCGCCTAGACAAAGGGAGGTGGGGACAACTACAAAAGGCCTCAGCCCATTTTTAAAAATAACCCAATAGGAGACAATAAGACCGAGGTGACTCGGGGAAGAGACTGTTAACTCCATAGTACTCAGCCAGTGATGACCCAGAGGGACTCTCACACCATAAGGTTAAATTGCCTGTGATTGCTGCTCTGTGTGTGCCTGCCCGCAGACAGCCGCTCTCAAGAACGTATTAAAGGTCTGGTTTTGCCATCCTTCATGTCTCCGAGTCCCTCATTTGAATTCAGACAGATGAGAATTTCTCACAATCTCCAATTGGGGAGGATATGGAAGGCAACGGGTCAATGTTTCTCTCATATCAATGTTTCTCTATCTTTCTCCCTTCCTCACTCTAAGTATGTCCTTGGGTGAGGATTTAAAAATGTTTTTTACAAAGGAACAGACTCATAGGTGCAGAGAACAAACTGCCCGTTATCAGAGAGGAAGGGGTTGGGTGAAAAAGGTAAAGGGACTAAGAAAAAAAGTGAGAGGCAAGATGGCTACAGACTAGCTGGATGCTCTTGTTATATTGTAAATCAGAAGATGCCTTAATCAATAAGCCAAATTTATTTGGAGTCCTGTTTCGCTAGCACTAGAGGACCCAGAGGAAATCTTGCTTCTCAAATTCTGGGCCCAATATGGTGGAAGTCTCCCTTATTTATGCGTTTTTCAGCTCTTTGTCTCCCAAATTTGGAATGAGACTTCTGGACCTTCTGAGAAAAAGTCCTATGTGCTGGGACTGGGCTGTGAGACCACATCTCAAGGCCTGGACTGGCGCCAGCACTGACAACACTGTCTGGGGCATAGCTTATGGCCTCTCTGGAATGGGGACTAGTCTTATTTTCCCTATTATTTAAGCAAGCAAGCATTTACAGAAGCCAGAATAGCAGGGTTAAATTTTAAACAGCAGTTTTTACCCAAGATGGAGGTTACTATGCTTCACTGTGTCACCTTGCTCCCAGCCAGGGCACAGATCTACAGTGAAACTACAGCACAATCAATTGGAAAAACCAAGTGAAGTGCAGCTGACCAGAAGTATTGTATCCAGGGAGCACAGAAGGAGCCACATGGAGACTTACAGGAGGACTGTAGTTGTGGAAAGGGAGGACCCACCTCCATGCCAGCATGTGTGGCTGCTGAGAGGCAGAAGGGATATCATGGCTGCAAAGCTCCTTCCCTCTGGGGATGTGAGGTCTCAACCCCACACAGGAGTCCCACACCCAGAGCAGCAGAGATGGGAAGGGCCTGCATAGTACTGGGCACAGGGAACCGGGGCTCTGTCTGCCTGGGAGCCTTGGTCTGCGCCTTCCCAGGGGAGGAGTTCTTGTGTCAGTGGCCCAGCCTGAGAACTTGGCTCCCGGACTGATGCTGGAGGGGCTTCACTGCCATGACTCCATCTGGAAGAGGAGTCTGCGGGCTGCACCCAGCAGTGGCTTTGAGGGATCCTCTACTTTTTTTAAAAATTTCTTTATTGATTAAGGTATTACATATGTGTCCTTATTCCCCCATTACCCCCCACCTCCCATTAATGCCCCCACCCCCCTGTTGTCTGTGTCCATTGATAGGCTTATATGCATGCATATAAGTCCTTTGGTTGATCTCTCCTCCTTAACCCCACTGTCCCCTACCTTCCCTGAGGTTTGACGTTCTGAATGATGTTTCTCTGTCTCTGGATCTATTTTTGTTCATCAGTTTATGTTGTTCATTATATTCCACAAATGAGTGATATTTATCTTTCTCTGCCTGGCTTATTTCACTTAGCATAATGCTCTCCATCTCCATCCATGTTGTTGCAAATGGTAAGCACTCCTTCTTTTTTTCCGCAGCATAGCATTCCATTGATGTACCACAGGTTTTTAATCCACTCATCTGCTGATGGGCACTTAGGCTGTTTCCAAATCTTAGCTATGGTGAATTGTGCTGCTATGAACATAGGGGTGCATATATCCTTTCTGATTGGTGTTTCTAGTTTCTTGGGATATATTCCTAGAAGTGGGATCACTAGGTCAAATGGGAGTTCCATTTTTAGTTTTTTGAGGAAACTGCATACTGTTCTCCACAGTGGCTGCACCAGTCTGCATTCCCACCAGCAGTGCACAGGGTTCCTTTTTCTCCGCATCCTCGCCAGCACTTGTCATTTGTTGACTTGTTGATAATAGCCATTCTGACAGGTGTGAGATGGTACCTCATTGTTTTGATTTGCATCTCTCTGATGATTAGTGACTTTGAGCAGGTTTTCATATGTCTCTTGGCCTTCCCTCTGTCTTCTTTCGAAAAGTGTCTATTTAGATAAGTTGCCCATTTGTTGATTGGGTTGTTTATCTTCTTTTTGTTAAGCTGCATGAGTTCCCTGTAAATATTGGAGATTAAACCCTTATCGTTGATATCATTGGCAAATATGTTCTCCCATGCAGTGGGCTTTCTTGTTGTTTTATTGATGGTTTCCTTTGCTGTGCAAAAGCTTTTTATTTTGATGTGGTCCCATTTGTTTATTTTCTCTTTAGTTTCCATTGCCCTAGGAGCAGTATCAGTGAAGAAATTGCTTTGGCATATGTCAGAGATTTTTCTGCCTATGGATTCCTCTAGTATTTTTATGGTTTCCCATTGTATGTTTAAGTCCTTGATCCATTTTGAGTTTATTTTTGTGTATGGTGTAAGTTGGTGGTCTAGTTTCATTTTTGTGCATGTATCTGTCCAATTTTCCCAACACTATTTATTGAAGAGACTATCTTGACTCCATTGTATGTTCATGCCTCCTTGGTCAAATATTAATTGAGCGTAGTGATTTGGGTCGATTTGTGGGTTCTCTATTCTATTCCATTGGTCTATATGTCTGTTCTTGTGCCAATACCAGGCAGTTTTGAGAACAGTGGCTTTGTAATACAGCTTGATATCTGGTATTGAGATCCCACCTACTTTGTTCTTCTTTCTCAGGATTGTTGCAGCTATTCGGGGTCTTTTTTTATTCCAGATAAATTTTTGGAACGTTCGTTCTAGGTCAGTGAAATATGCCGTTGGTATTTTAATGGGAAGTGCATTGAATCTATAGATTGCTTTGGGTAGTATGGACATTTTGATGATGTTGATTCTACCAATCCATGAACACGGTATGTTCTTCAATCTGCTTATGTCTTCCTCTGTCTCTCTTTTCAGTGTCTTGTAGTTTTCCTCCTATAGGTCTTTTACCTCCTTAGTTAAGTTTATTCCTAGGTATCTTAATTTTTTTGGTGCGATGGTAAATGGGATTGCTTTTTTAGTCTCTCTTTCTGTAAGTTCATTATTGGTGTATAGAAATGCCATAGATTTCTTGACATTAATTTTGTATCCTGCTACATTGCCGAATTCATTTATTAAGTCTAATAATTTTTTGATGGAGTCTTTAGGGTTTTCTATGTACAGTATCATGTCATCTGCAAATAAGGACAGTTTTACTTCTTCTTTTCCAATTTGGATGCCTTTTATTTCTTCTTCTTGTCTGATTGCAATGGCTAGTACTTTCAGCACTATGTTGAACAGGAGTGGTGAGAGTGGGCATCCCTGTCTTGTTCCTGTTCTTAGGGGAAATGGTTTTAGTTTTTGCCTATTGAGTATGACGTTGGCTTTGGGTTTGTCATATATGGCTTTTATTATGTTGAGGTATGATGCTTATATTCCCACCTTGCTGAGAATTTTTATCAAGAAAGGGTGTTGGATTTTGTCAAATGCCTTTTCTGCATCAATTGATATGACTATGTGAATTTTATCTCTCAATTTGTTTATGTGATGTATCACATTTATTGATTTGCGGATATTGTACCATCCTTGCATCCTTGGGATAAATCCTACTTGATCATGGTGTATGATCTTTCTGAGGTACTGCTGGATCCGATTTACTAGAATTTTGTTGAGGATTTTGGCATCTATGTTCATGAGGGATATTGGTCTGTAATTCTCTTTCATTGTGTTATCTTTATCTGGTTTTGGTATTAGGGTGATGCTGGCTTCATAGAAGGAGCTTGGAAGTGTTCCTTCCTCTTGAATTTTCTGGAATAGTCTGAGGAGGATAGGTTTTAGTTCTTCCTTGAATGTTTGGTAAAACTCCTGGCCCCGGGCTTTTGTTTGCTGGAAGCTTTTTGATGACTGCTTCAATTTCTTCCATAGTTATCAGCCTATTGAGATTTTTAGTATCTTCCTGAGTAAGTTTTGGAAGGTTGTATTTTTCTAGGAATGTGTCCATTTCCTCCAGGTTGCCTAGTTTGTTGGAGTAGAGTTGTTCATAGTATTTTTTTAACAATCCTTTGTATTTCTGTGGGGTCTGTTGTTATTTCTCCTCTTTCATTTCTGATTTTGTTTATTTGGGTCCTCTCTCTTTGCTTCTTGGTGAGCCTGGCTAGAGGTTCATCAATCTTGTTTATCCTTTCAAAGAATCAGCTCTTGGTTTCATTGATCTTTTTTTTTTTTTTTTTTTTTTTTTTTTGGTCTCTATGTCATTTATTTCTGCTCTGATCTTTATTATCTCCTTCCTTCTGCTCACTCTGGGCTTTTCTTGTTGCTCTCTTTCTAATTCTTTAAGTTGTAGAGTTAGATGACTTACTACCATTTTTTCTAGTTTTTTGAGGTAGGCCTGTAGAGCTATAAACTTCCCTCTCAGGACTGCTTTCATGCATCCCATAGTATTTGCATTGCTGTGTTTTTATTGTCATTGGTCTCCAGGATGTTTTTAATTTCTTCTTTGATCTCAATGGTAACCCAATCATTATTTAATAGCATGCTATTTAGCTTCCAAGTGTTTGAATTTTTTGGAATGTTTTTATTGTAGTTTATTTCTAATATTATGCCATTGTGGTCTGAGAAAATGCTTGGTATGATTTCAATCTTTTTTAATTTGGGGAGACTTTGCTTTTGACCCAATATGTGGTCTATTTTTGAAAATGTCCCATATGCACTTGAGAAGAATGTATATTCCGTGGCTTTGGGGTGAAATGTTCTGAAGATGTCAATTAGGTCCATCTGATCTAGTGAGTCATTTAGAATTGCTGTTTCTTTGCTGAATTTTTGTCCAGAGGATTTATCCAGTGATGTCAGTGGTGTATTAAAGTCCCCTACTATGATTGTATTGTTGTCGATCTCTCCCTTGATATCTTCCAGAAGGTTTTTTTTATGTATTTGGGTGCTCCTGCATTGGGTGCATATATGTTTATCAGGCTTATATCCTCTTGTTGTATCAATCCCTTTAGTATTATGAAGTGGCCTTCCTTATCTCTTGTTATGGTCTTTACTTTGTCAGAAATAAGTACTGCTACCCCAGCTTTTTTTTCATTTCCATTTGCCTGAAAGATGTTTTTTTATCCCTTCACTTTCAGAGTGTATGAGTCCCTTTTTCTGAGGTTGGTCTTTTGTAGACAGCATATATATGGGTCGTGTTTTTTTTATCCATTCAGCCACTCGATGTCTTTTGATTCGAGCATTTAGTCCATTTATGTTTAAAGTTATTATTGAAAGGAACTTATTTGTAGCCATTTTTATTTTTTGTGTCTGTGTTCCTTCTTACCTTTTAATTTCTTCTTTTCACACCAGTCCCGTTAGCATTTCTTGCATTGCTGGCTTGGTAATGATAAACTCCCTTAGCATTTTTTTTTTTTTTTGTCTCTGAAGCTCCTTATTTCCCCTTCAATTTTGAATGATAACCTTGCTGGATAGAGTATTCTTGGATTCAGTCCCTTGGTTTGCATCACTTTGTAAATTTCCTTCCATTCTTTTCTGACCTGATGTGTTTCTGTTGAGAAATCATTTGATAATGTAATGGGAGCTCCCTTGTATGTAACTTTCTGTCTCTCTCTTGCAGCCTTTAAGATTCTCTCTTTGTCCTGAATATTTGCCATCATAATTATGATGTGTCTTGGTGTGGGTTTTTTCGGGTTCATCCTGTTTGGGACTCTCTGTGCTTGTGTGACTTTTTCTTTGCCACATCAGGGAAGTTATCCGACATTATTTCTTCAAATAGTTCTTCCAACCCTTGTTCCTCTTCCTGTTGTTCTGGCACCCCTGTTATTCGTATGTTGCTTCGTTTCATGTTGTCCCATAGCTTCCTTAGGCTCTCCTCCTGTCTTTTAATTTTTTTCTCCAGTTGCAATTCAGTTTGGCTGTGTTTTGCTTCCCTGTCTTCTAGTTCACTAATTCGGTCCTCCACTTCTCCTAGTCTACTGTTGAAACTTTCCATGGTGTTTTTTATTGCAGCTATATCACTCTTCATTTCTTCTTGATTCTTACATAAATTGTTGATTTTTTTCTTCCATCCGGTTTATGAACTCTACGACCCTTATTCTGAATTCATTTTCTGACATATTGCATGCCTCTGTTTCACTTATCTGCTCTTCTGGTGATTCCTCCTTTTCTTTCCTTTGGGGGTATCTTTGTCTACCCATTTTTGGTCTCACCAACTGATCTAGATGTCGAGCTGTGCAGGGGCTGCTCCTTGGGTGACAGTGGCTTCTCTGGCTGCAGTTGCTCCTCGGGTGGTTACGATAGCAGCTGCTTCTCAGTTGGCAGCGGCTCCTCTGGTGGGGTGCTGTTTGCAGCAGTGGTGCCTCCTCTGGCTGATGGGGGAGCCTGCTTGTATAGCTGCTGTTCCTTGGATGGGGGTGGGCTGATTATGAGGTTGCTGCTCCTCAGATGGGGACGGGTTGCTCATGTCCGCTGCTCCTTGTATGGGGGCCAGCTGCTCACGTGGCTGCTGCTCCTCGGATAGGGGCGGACTGCTTGTGTGGCTGCTGTTCTTTAGATGGGGGCTGGCTGCGTGCTGCTGCTGCTCCTCAGATGGGATGTGATGCCACCGCTCCTTGGACAGGGGCAGGTTGCTTGCAGGTCTGCTGCTCCTTGTACGGGTGTGGGTTGCTCGTGCAGCTGCTTCTCCTCGGATGGGGGGCAGTCTGCTCATGCAACTGCTGCTCCTCAGATGGGGGGAGGCTGCTCGTGCGTCTGTTGCTCCTCAGAAGGGGGTGGGCTGCTCACACAGGTGCTGCTCCTTGGATGGGGGCAGGTGGCTCACACAACTGCTGCTCCTCGGATGGGGGCAGGTAGTTCATACAGCTGCTGCTCCTTGGAAAGGGATGGTCTACTCACACAGCTGCTGCTCCTTGGAAGGTGGCTGGCTGCTCATGCGGCACAGCTGCTGCTCTTTGGACAGGTGCAGGGTGTGGGCTGTGAGCAGCTGCTGCTCCTCAGTGGGGGGACGGCTGTGTGGGGCTGCTGCTCCTCAGTAGTGGGTGGGCTGCTCAAGCGGCTGCTGCTCCTCAGGTGGGGTGAGCTGCTCGCGTGGTTGCTGCTCATCAGACAGGGGAACTGGCTGCTCACACAGCTGCTGCTCCTTGGACAGGGGCAGGCCATGTGAAGCTGCTGCTCTTAGGCCTGTGGCGGGTTGCTCGCAGGGCTGCTGCTCCTTGGACAGGAGTGAGCTGCTCACGAGTCTGCTGTTCACGTGGTTGCAGTGCCCTGGGCTAAAGCGTTGGGCCAGTCAGAGGGGATCCTGCTTCCGAACTCACAGAAGCCTGCGCCCAGCGTAGCTGGAGCTTCGTTGACCGTGGGATCACAACCTAGGTAGCATGTCCCTGGCAGGGATGGCTGTAGAGTCCCAGGTGTTATCTGAGGGCACTCTGGGTGGAGTTGAGGCTGGGAACCCAATTACAGCAGCTCTCCCCTTCAAAAAGGCTAGGCCTCTAAGGACAAGCTGGCCTCCCGGTACTGTTTGCAATGGTAGCAGAACCTGCCTAGTTAGGCGAGCCTGATTAGCCTGCCCCTGCAGGTCCTGTGGGATCTAACTGTGCCTCACTCACTCTCGCTCACACACACACACACACACACACACACACACACACACACACCACCTGACCACATGCTCCTCTTTTACTCCCTCACTCACTCATGCTCTTTCCCTCACTGCCACATTCTTCCAGCCTCTATAGTTGGGTCTGGGGTGTTATTGACCCATTCGTGGATGGAGTTTCCTCTCTAGGTGTCTGGTTATGTGGCTTGCTCTCAAGCCCCTTGACCAGACAGGATAAAATTCACCTCAACAAGACACAACACAGAGGGAACTAAGCACAAATGTACACACGATACCAATTACCCCAATATAAGTGACCACCTGAGCAAAGAGAGTTAGGGCAGAGAAAAGAGAGCACAAATGCTATCGAAGAGAGAGAAAAGATAAGGGATAAAAGACAAAGGAATAAAAAGGAGAATATATATAAGACAACACAGAACCAATAGATAAACAAACAAACAAAAAAAATACAAACACCACACACCCAGCAAAAAGGATTGGGGCAGAATCTGTAGAGGCTGAGCTTATATAGTGAAAATAAGATTAAGAATTGAATGAATATGGGGAGGCCCTCAATTTAGTATTGAGGAAGTAGAAAGGGAATAAGTGGATGAGAAGAAAGAGAATGAGAAGAAAAAATAATAAATTTACAAAAAAAGTGATTTCAAAAATGGTATAAAAAATTTTAAATAGCAAATAAAAAATAGTGATGGAAAAATAATGTGAAAAGAAATAGAAAAAAAAGCAACAAACAAAAACAGGAAAACAAAGAAGAAAGGAAGGAAAAAAAGAAGAAAAAAAAAGAAAAAAGGGATAATAAAAAAAATGAAAATAAAAGTGAAAAAAGTGGAGTGTCGTTCCTTTGGCTGGCTTATGATTCCAGTCATCTGTACTGTACTGTTTCTCAGTTTCCAGTTGCTGGGGCTAAAGATTTCTCTTTAGGTCTGTTCCTATGACCTCTGGGAGTATTCAGATTCCTTTGTATTATTCAGGGTGTGATCTGGGTGTGGCTATATTGTTGCCTGGAGACTGGAGGGAGGGGCTATCTCTCAGGAGAAAATGGTGACTGGGGCTTAAATATGACTTAGCACCAGACTTGCTACCACCTCTCCTGGACCACCGCCTACTCTCCCCAGATTCCACAAGTCCACACCTTCTCCCCCACCTCAGCCACTGGTAAGTGTCTGTATCCGAAAGGTCCTACGAACTAGGTTCATTGGAGAAAGTCACAGGCCCCAGCGCGAGGAGGGACTGTGTCTCTGCAAGCTCCTCTCTTGCCGGCACTGTGCGGTCCGGCCAGTCCTTCAGGGCTGCCTCTGAGCTCAGATCCAAAATCCAGACTCCAAGGTCCAAAATCCCCTACCTCCTGCAGTCCCGTGGTCCTTTTTTTCACAGTCAGACACTTTGCCTGTCCTCAGGGACGTGGCTTAGCACCCTGTAGTTTCTCCCTGACCCTCTGGGCACAGAGGTCCGGTAGACTCTCTTGCCTAGATCCTTGATTCCACCTTTATCCAGGGGACCTCTGCCCTTCCCGGCTGCAAACTGTCTCACCAGCTGTGTCTCCTTCGCCAATTCGGACTGAATTCCCCTTGTTTCAGCCGTTCACTCTATTTGCTCCGGGACAAGGTTCTGGACACGTCCATCTATTACGCCACCATTTTGTCTCCTTCCTTCCCTCTACTTTCTTGAAAGGCATGTGCAGAGCCCATCAGTGACCAACCTGTGTGGCTGGGGGAAAGGGCAAAGTGTCTCCCGTTGCAAACCCTCCCCCACTGTGGGGCCTCAGGGCCTGACGTCCTGCGGGGCTGGCAGCAGGAGGAGCAGATTTGGGGCCTGCACTGAGGACTTCAGCACCTGAGCAGAGCCTGGAATTTTGGCTGAGATCAGTGGTGTGGAGAGATTGGTGTCCCACTGGGGGCTGAGTTTCTACCTCTTCCTGTTGGCTGGTGGTGTGGGGGCCCTTGTGCCACACAGAGCCTGGGTGTATGGACTGCATCCCCTGTGGAGGCTCCTGTCGGGGACACAGATGGTGAGTACTGAGCTCTGCGACTACATTGTGGGGAGGCTGATTCACGCTCCTGTTGTGAGAATAAACAACCCATCTTTTCTGTCAAAGAACAGTTTAGACAGCTGCCATTTTGGACTGTGCGACTACAGGGTGCCAAGCCACGTCCCTGAGGACAGGCAAAGCGTCTGACTGTGAAAAAAAGGACCACGGGACTGCAGGAGGTAGGGGATTTTGGACCTTGGAGTCTGAATTTTGGATCTGAGCTCAGAGGCAGCCCTGAAGGACTGGCCGGACTGCACAGTGCCGGCAAGAGAGGAGCTTGCAGAGACACAGTCCCTCCTTGCAGCTCCCCTGGAGGCCGCCATCTTGAAACAGCAAAGGCCAACCCCTCCCTTTGAATTAGCCAATCCTGAAAGACTGTGTGCCTGAGCTCCAATCAAGAGTGAGAGACGGGTCACCTGGGTCAGGATTAAAAAGCCGAGCAGACTGCCTGCTCAGTGTGCTTGTGTTCCCAGACCATGTGTGCACACCCTTCTGCACAGGAGGAAAGATATTTGCCTTGCTGCCTGGCTCCCAAGTGTGCTTTGTGTTCTACCAGGACCCTTGAATTTGGGGGGTCGCCTTATTTCTTACACTGTGAGTTCTGCCAGGCATCCCTGCGAAAGAGAGGTAGACCATCTACGCCCCACCCCTCAAGGCTGCAGGCATCCCCCACTCTCAAGAGACTGTTTTGCTTCAGTTCTATGAAGTCCAGGATAGCCCCACTGGGTGCAGTTCTGTGGGGTACAGGAGAGCAGCTCAGAGTGGGACATTTAAAGTGTGAGACCCTCAGAGGCTATTGTCTAGGACCAGGAGGAAGTGCTTAGCCCCCTCGTGTGGGCTGGGCCGGCAATATCTTCAACCTGGGAGTCTTTTGATTTATCCCCCTGAGCGCAGGGCAGCTGAACCTGCTCCATAAGAGGAGACTGCAGGCTATACTCAACCTGAACCTGCAGCAACCCTCGGGGGGAACTAGAGTTGGAGCCTCTGGTAGAGGCTGAGGAGTTCGGCTTTGAAACAGAGACTAACTTCCCCCTATTGAGTGCCTGGCTGCCTCATCTCCAAGCAGGGGGCCCACTAGCCTGAGTTAGCCTAGCTGGGGCTCATCCTACAGACTCTCTTTGAAGACTCTGTAGGGAGACCAGGCAACCTCAGGGGGAGGAGGAGTAGGTGACAGGTGGAGGCGGACTTCAGAGAACCTTGGTCTAAACACAGATCTCAAAGCTAAAAGAAGCTGACCCATTTACACAGATTGGTCCCTCCCATGCACACACAGGTCTGGTAGATGCAGAGACCAACAGTGAACAGAGTGGTAACTACACAAAGGCAGACTAAGGCCTGTTACACACAACATCTGCATCTGAAACCCACCCAAAAGGACCCAGAACCAACACAGCAAGTGGTGGGCCTTAGACCACACCAGAGATCAACCCAACTAGACACACAAATAGCACACACAAAAGTAGATCCCAGCAGGCGCCAGACCCTACTGGGATCACTCCTGTTTTGGGGGAAGCCCCTGCACAGCGTCTCATGCATGGTGATAAAGCTTTACCTTTATAGATACCCAGCCCGAAGAGTTACTGGTTGTGCCACTGAGCCCATCAAGACACCTCGAGACTACCTGCATAGCAGGTTTGCACACCATTTACTATTGCAACAAAAAATAAGGTGTCTAGGAATAAATTTAAGCAAGGAGATAAAAGACCTATACTCAGGCCCTGACCGGTTTGGCTCAGTGGATAGAGCGTCGGCCTGCGGACTGAAGGGTCCCGGGTTCGATTCCGGTTAAGGGCATGTACCTGGGTTGCGGGCACATCCCCAGTAGGAGGTGTGCAGGAGGCAGCTGATCGATGTTTCTCTCTCATCGATGTTTCTAACTATCTATCCTCTCCCTTTCCTCTCTGTAAGAAATCAATAAAATATAAAAAAAAAAAAAGACCTATACTCAGAAAACAATAGGACATTGAAGAAAGAAATTCAGAAAGATACAAATAAATGGAAGCATATACTATGTTCACAGACCGAAAGAATTAACATCATTAAGTGTCCATACTACCCAAAGCAATCTATAGATTCAATGCAATCCTGATTAAAATACCAACAGCATATTTCACAGATCTAGAACAAATTCCAAAATTTTATATGGAACAAAAAAGGACCCAAAAATCCTCAGCAATCTTGAGAAAGAACGAAGTTGGAGGGATCACAATATCGGATATCAAACTATACTACAAAGCCATTATAATCAAAACAGCATGGTAATGGCATAAGAACAGGCATATAGATCAATGGAACAGAGACCCTACAAATTAACACACATTTATATAGTCAATAAATATTTGACAAAGGAGGCAAGAGCATAGAATGGAGTAAAGACAGTCTCTTTAATAAATGGTGTTGGGAAAATTGGACAGGGAGATGCAGAAAAATGAAATTAGACCACCAACTTACACCATACATAAGAATAAACTCAAAATGGATAAAAGACTTAAATGTAAGTTGCAAAACCATAAAAATCCCAGAAGAAAACATAGGCAATAAAATCTCTGACATTTTCCATAGCAATATGTTTGCTGATATGTCTCCAAGGGCTAGGAAAATTCATGAAAGATAAACAAATGGGTCTATATCAAAATTAAAAGCTTCTGCATAGCAAAAGAAACCATTAACACAATGAAAAGAGAATCCACTATATGAGAGAACATATTCACCAATGATACATTTGATAAGGGGTTAATTTCCAAAATATATAAAGAATTTATATAACTTAATGTAAGGGAGACAAACAATCTAATTTAAAAATGGCCAATGGACATGAAAAAAATGCTCAACATCACTAATCATCAGAGAGATGCAAAGTAAAACTATACAATGAGGTATCACCTCACACCTGCTGGAATGGCTACCATCAATAGCTCAACAAACAACACATGCTGGTGAGGATGGGGAGAAAGGGGAACCCTAGTGCACTGTTGGTGAGAATGCAGACTGGTGCAGCCACTGTCAGAAAGAGTATGGAGTTTCCTCAAAACATTAAAAATGGAACTGCCTTTTGACCCAGTGATTTCACTTCAGGGAATACATCCTAAAAATCCCAAAATACCAATCAGAAAGAGTACAGGTACTCCTACGTTCATAGCATCTTTATTTACAATAGCCAAGATCTGGATACAGCTCAAGTGCCCATCAGCAGATGAGTGGATAAAAAAGCTGTGGTAGAGCCCTGACCGGTTTGGCTCAGTTGGTTGAACATCATCCCATGCACTGAGAAGTTGCTAGTTCTATTCCTGGTCAGGCATATGCTTGGGTTGCAGGCTCAATCCGCAGTAGGGAGTGTGCAGGAGATATTTGAGGGGGAGTTGGGGTGGAGTGGGGAAACTGTTATATTTACACAATGCAACACTATGCAGCTGAAAAATAGAAGGAACTCTTACCCTTTGTGACAGCATGGATGGACCTGGAGAGTATCATGCTAAGTGAAATAAGCCAGTCAGAGATAGGCAAATACTATTCAGGGGTCCTCAAACTACGGCCCGCGGCCCACATGCGGCCCGCCGAGGACATTTATCTGGCCCACCGGGTGCCACTGCCTGTCCTACTTAGCAGCCGACTTGTCCCGGGCCTGCAGTGCGCATAGGAATTTGTTCATAGTTGTTTTTTTTTAACTATAGTCCGGCCCTCCAACGGTCTTAGGGACAGTGAACTGGCCCCCTGTTTAAAAAGTTTGAGGACCCCTGTATGATCTCACTAATATGTGGAATCTAATAAACAAAATAAACTGATGAACAAATTGGAACCAGAAGCATGGCTACATAGGACAGAATGGCGGGTGCCAGAGGGGAGTAGAGTGGGGCCACTGGATAAAGAAAGTGAAGGGTTAGCATATACCATGGACATGGACAATAGTGTGGTGAAGGCCAAGGGAGGGGGGTGTGGGGATGGGTGCAGGTGGGCAAAGAGGGAGGAAATGGGGGACATCTGCAATAGTGTCAACATTAACATTTTGTAAATGAAAAAAAAATTACTAAAATAAATAAATAAGAAAAAGTAATAAAAAATAATAATAATACCTCGTGGACACAGACAACAGTATAATGATGACCAGAGGGAAAGGAGAGTGGGGGGAGGAGGTAGATGTGGGTAAAATGGATAAATGTGATGGAAAGATACTGACTTTTGGTGGTGAACACACAATATAATATACACATAATGTATTGCAGAATTGTATACTTGAAACCTATATAATTTTATTAACCACTCTAATAAATTCATTAAAAATTTTTTAAATAAAAAAATAAAAGTAGTGGGAAAAGGCATATTTAAGTAACCCAAAGACAGTATTAAAGAAGGAACACAGGAATAGGAAATAGAATGGATAAGCAAAAAATGAATTATAGGCTTGAATAATCTCAAAATCATTGTGCTGAGTGAAAGAAGTCAGTCACAAAATAGTGCCTATTGGATGATTTCATTTATATGAATTTCTAGAAAATGACACCTAATATATAATGACAAAAAATAGATCAGTAGTTGTCAGGGACTAGAGGTGGGGTGGTGATGGACAACAGAATGGCATGGGGTGATGAAATGTTCTGTGTTGATTGTCGTGGTGGTTCCATGGGTATATACATTTGCCAAAACACATTCTAAATGGATACAGTTTTTTGTAGATGATTTTTATCTCACTAATGTTGTTTTTAAAACAAAAAAGATGGTGTTGGAAAAATTGGACAGGTACATGCAAAAAATGAAACTAGACCACCTTCTTACACCAATACTAGAATAAACTCAAAATGGAGTAAAGACTTAACGAAACCATAAAGCTCCTAGAAGAAAACATATGCAGTAAACCCTGTGACATCACTCTAAGTAATAGTTATTTGGATATGTCTCCTCAGTTAAGGAAAACAAAAGATAGATAAACCAGCTGGATTACAACAAACTAAAAAGTTTCTGTGCAGGAAAGGAAATCATCAACCATACGAAAAGGGAGAAGATATTCACCAATGGGACATCCAATGAGGGGTTAATATCCAAAATATATAAGGAAGATATTCAATTTAACACCAAAATAATCCCAATAAAAAGTGGGCAGAGGATATGAATAGACATTTCTCCAAAGAGGACATCAGATGACCAATAGACATGTGAAATAATGTTCAACATTCTAATCATCAGAGAAATGCAAATTAAAACCTCACACCTTTCAGAAAGGGTATCATCAATAAATTAACAAATGAGAGTTGGTGAAAATGTGGAGAAAATGAAATCCTCATGCACTGTAGGTGGGGTTGTAAATTGGTGTAGCCCCTATGCAAAATAGTGTGACGATTCCAAAAAATAAAAATAAAAAATAGAACAACACATGACCCAGCAATCTCAGTTCTGGATATTTATCCAAAGAAATCCAAAACATTAATTTGAAAAGATATATGCACCCCAATGTTTATTGCAGCACTCTTTACAATAGCCAAGACATGACAGATCTCAGAGGGGAGGCTTGTGGGGCGATGGGAAGGGATTAAACAAAGAATTTACCATATATGCATAGCCCAAGGACACAGACAATAGTGTGGTGAAGGCCTGAGGCAGGGCAGGGGTTAGGTGGAGGGAGGAAGTGAGGGGGAGGGGGAATAGGGGACATTTATAATAATGTCAACAATAAAAAATAAATTTTAAAAAAAGATAAGAAAGCATCTTAAGTGTCCACTGATAGACAATTGGATAAAGAAGAAGTTGTAGCCTGGTTTGGCTCAGTGGATGAAGCATTGGCCTGAGGACTAAAGGGTCCTGGGTTCAATTCCAGCCAAGGGCACATGCCTGGGTTGCAGGCTCAATCCCCCCAGTAGGGGGCAAGCAGGAGGCAGCCAATCAATGATTCTCTGTCATCATTGATGTTTCTATCTCTCTATTGCTCTTCCTTCCTTTCTGAAATCAATCAAAAAAATTTTAAATAAAAAATGAAGGTGTACATTTATGCAGTGGAATATTACTCTACTGTAAAAAAGAATAAAATCTTACCATTTGTGACACTATGGATGGACTTATAGGGTATTATGCTAAGTGAAATAAGTCATACAGATAAAGAAAAATACCATATGGTTTCACTTATATATTCACAATCTAAAAAATCAAAATATATGAAATAAAACAGAAAGAATCTCATAAATACAGAGAACAATTTGATGTTTGCCAAGTGGGAGCGATTCTAGGGGGCTGGGGGCTGGTGAAGGGATTAAGAAGTACAAATTGCCTGTTACAAAAACAGTCAAAGGAATACAAAGTACAGCATGGGGAAAATAGTCAATAATCCTATATAATAAAAGGCTAATATGCAAATCAACCAAATGGCAGAACGACTGGTCGCTATGATGTGCACAGACCACCAAGGGGCAGATGCTCAATGCAGGAACTACCCCCTGGTGGTCAGTGCACTCCCACAGGGGGAGCACCGCTCAGCCAGAAGCCAGGCTCATGGCTGGCTAGCATAGCGGCAGTGGCAGGAGCCTCTCCTGCCTCCACAGCAGGGCTAAGGACAACTATATACAAGCCATCAGTCAGATATCCCCCAAGGGCTCCCAGAGTACAAGAGGGCGCAGGCTTGGCTGAGGGACCACCCCTCCCCGCCCCTGAATGCATGAATTTTGTGCACCGGGCCTCTAGTATTATAATAACTATATATGGTGTCAGGTGGATACTATACTTATGGGGTGATCATTTGTAAGGTATATAAATGTCTAATCATTACATTGTACACCAGAAACTAATATAGTACTACCAGTATATGTCAACTGTAATTAAAATTTTAAAAATTATAATAAAACTAGAGGCCCGGTGCATGAAAATTCATGCACTGGAGGGGGTGTCCCTCAGCCCAACCTGCCCCCTCTCACAGTCTGGGAGCCCTCAGGGGCAGGAGGCAACCTGGTGATCAGGGGAAGGCGACGCCCCCATCAGACTTCTGCTACTGACACTGCTGGCAGCGCAAGCCTTAGCTGGCCCTGGTTACCTGAGCCTCAGGAGGCCCTGGACAGCTGGGAAGCCACCATCTGAGGCTTGCCTGCAACTCGGGCATCAGCTGGGCAGCCGCCATCCAAGGCTTGCCTGCGCCTCGGGCCGGCCCTAGGCGGCTTGGGGCTGAAGGGATTGGGGGACTCCAGAGGCAGGCGTGTGGAGTGCCACGTGCCTGCCACCCCGGCGGGGTTGAGGGGACCAGGCATTGCCATCTTGTGGGTGGGGCAGTCAATTACCATATTCCCTCCTTATTGGCTGTGGGCACTACCATCTTTGTGAGGGTGTGACAGTCAATTAGCATATTCCCTCTTTATTAGATAGGACTAGAGGCCTGGTGCACGAAATTCATGCACTTGGGGGGGGTCCCTCAGCCTGGCCTGCGCCCTCTCACAGTCTGAGAGCCCTGGGGGGATGTCTGACTGATGGCTTAGGCCCACTAAGCCAACAGTCAGACATCCTTAGCATTGCCATGGAGCCGGGAGAGGCTCCCACCACTGCCGCTGTGCTTGCCAGCCATGAGCCCAGCTTCTGGCTGAGCGGCGCTCCCCCTGTGGGAGCACACTGACCACCAGGGGGCGGGTCCTGCATTAAGTGTCTGCCCCCTGGTGGCCAGTGTGCATCATAGTGACCAGTCATTCCACCATTCAGTCATTTGCATATTAGCCTTTTATTATATAGGATACATATAAGCATATTATGACCAATTTTAAGCTTAGGACTTTGACATTTTAATGAAAAAGGACAAATTTGGTAAGAACAATGTATATTACAAAGCTTACATAATTAAACAGAAAATGTGAATACTCTATAACTTCCACCAAATATTAGGAGACATAAGGTCAACCATACACCAACTCTTCAAGAGAGTAAAACAAGTTCCAAGACTGGACCACTGAGGAGCACCAGCATTTTAGATGTGCTCAGGAAAGGGTAATGTTAGGTGGTGGAGAAGTGGCTGTGAGTGAGGACGCAAACAGTAGCGTGTGGTGTCAAATGGAGGAAGGAGTGATTTCAGGAAAGAGATAAAGTGGAGGAAGGAGCGATTTCAGGAGGGAGTTGTTGAGCAGCATTTGTAAGTGCTGGAGATAAAGTGATTGAGATTAAGGTTGAACATTGCACTTTAATGTCTGTAATAGTTACCTTTGAGGAGGGGCATTTGGCTTTTTTTAACATGACCAATGCTAGTACAACTAAATACAATCAAATAATTGTTTCATCAGGAAGGACAAGAGCCTTATGATTTCACTCATATGTAGGATATAAAACAAAAAGTAACAAATGAACAAACAACTCACAGACAAAGACAAACATAATGGTGGTTACCAAAGGAGAAGGAGGTGGAAGGAGGATGAAGCAGGTATAGGGAGTCAAATACATGGTGATGAAGGGAAACTAGATTTTGGGTGGTGAGCACACAATGCAATATACAGTTGAATTGTAAACTTGAACATATAATATTATTAACCAAGTTACTTCAATAAATTTAATTATAAAAACTGTCTCATATCACAATTTTATGTGCAATACACTATGATTTTTTTAAAGTATGTTATTCTATTTATTGTAATGATGATATTGGAAAAATATTTATTTCATTGCCCTAGCCCAGTGGTTGCAAACTGCGGCTCGCAAGCCGCATGCAGCTCGCGAGCCGCAGTTTGCCACTCTGTTGACTAATGAGTTTGCTGACCACTGACCTAGACTCTCAATTCCAATAATTACAAGCTGTTGTTGTTCCTTGTGATTAAGCCCCTATCCAAGTGGTCGGCAAATTCATTAGTCAACAGAGCGGCAAACCGCGGCTCATGAGCCACATGTGGCTCCTGAGTCGCAGTTTGCCGACCACTGCCCTAGCCAGTTTGGCTCAGTGGATAGAGCTTTGGCTTGTGGACCTAAGGGTCCCAAGTTTGATTCTGGTCAAGGGCACATACCTCAGTTGTAGGTTCCACCCTGGCCCAGGCCCTGGTCGGGGCATGTTCAGGAGGCAACCAATTGATGTGCTTCTCTCACATCAATATTTCTCTCTGTCTTTCCCTCTCTCTTTTACTCTCTCTAAAAATCAATGAAAAAATATCCTTGGGTGAGGATTGTATATATACATATAATTTCATAGACTATCAAGTACACTCAGTGGAGCTGAGAGATTGGAAAGTGAAAATTTCCAAATGACATGGCTAGGTAATTCTTTGAAGAAGTTTGACTGTAAGAGGAGAAGACAGTTGAAGCAACAGTAATGAGAAAAGTTAGTTTCCTTCAGATATGCCTGTCCCAAGGTACTAAACATTGTTATTTATAGTTGTCCATTTTAAAGTAATCACATGATTACTACACATAGATACTAAATCAAACAGAGTAAATGCATGAGCAAAAAAGATGCACTTAACACCAACCAATATTCCAAATAGCCCTATTTTAAAATAACAATATAGAAATTAAAATCCATAGGGTTTTGATTAATTGCTTCCTACAGAAGTTTACAAAGTGTTGCTTGAAAGAAATTATGTATAGATACTACTATAATACAAAGAAAAATTAAATCAGTTTTGTGAGGCAAAAAATGAAGGGCTAAGACATTTCTGTGAAGACTCCAAGCCACGTTTCCTCCAATCCTGATAGAGTATCAGAATCTCAGCTAATTTGGATGTTTAATTTACAGTTTCCCTAGTAAAACAAATATTGTGAAGCAATGACTTACTTTCCTTCTCTTGACCTCGATTTTCTTTCTCAAGTGCAGTCATTTCCTGCCTACAAGAGAAAGAGATAATGTGAGACACTGCAGTTTTCCAAAGCTGAAATTGTACTTGAAAGAAATGTTTCATTTCTCTTAACCTAAGGCCATTGCTAGATTGACAACTTAAAAGTTAAATAAAATTGAAAGCCTGCTTACCCTGTTTCTTAAAAATATGTTTTTGTTGAGTTTTTAAAGAGAGAGAAAGGGAGAGGGAGAGAGAGATGGAAACATCAATGAGAGAGCAACATAGATTGGCTGCCTCCTGCATGCCCCCTACTGGGGGTAGAACCCACAATCCAGGCATGTGCCCTGACCTGGAATGGAACTGGTGACCTCTTGGTGCATGGGAGGATACACAACCAACTGAGCCACACCGGCTAGGCATACTTACCCTGTTTTGTTTTTTCTTTCTGAAAAACCATGAAATATAGCTGATAACACTGTATTGTATAATATAAATTAGCTGAGAGTAGAATTTAAATGCTCTCACCAAAACAAACAAAAAACAAAAAAAGGTAAAAATGTGAGGTGGTGAATGTGTTAATTAACTCAATGGAGGGGATCTTTCACAATGTATACATATATCAAATCACAATGTACACTTTAAATATATTTTTATTTTTTGGTGGGGTAAGTACCTGTAGTTCTTTTCTAGTTATTTGGTCTGTCACAGTGATATATATATTAGGGCCCAGTGCATGAATTCATGCACCTTGAAAGGAACTGTGGGCCATGAGGCTGCAGTGGGCACAGGGCCGGGTCTCGGCCCATCCTCCGCAACCCTGCCCAGCCCCTCCTGCCGTGGCCCCCGGTCCCCTGTGTGCCAGCAGGCCCACTCCTGTCACAGCTCCCACACACTGATGGCACAGAGCAATTGAGGCAGGCGCCAGCAATGGGTGCAAGCGGCGGCTGCTTCCCTGATTGCCCCTCAGAAGCAGGGGGAAGTGGAGAAGCCCTCAGGGGTGATCGGAGCCGGCAACCACCACCCGCACTCACTGATGGCGCCGAGCGATCGGGGCTGGTGCCAGGCATGGGAACTAGCAGTGGGTATGAGCAGCAGCTCTGGCACTGGCAGCAGGTGCAAGCGCCAGCAGGACCATGGCACATGGGAGCAAAGAATTTTCAGTAACCACCAAATGCTCGCCCTAATGAGTGACTGGCACCGCGCCTTGGTATGGTGCCCTCGCTCTCCTGCTCCATTATCCTGCTGTGGCCAACACCCGCCATGTTCTGCACGCACCCCCTGGTGGTCAGCACACATCATAGCAACCAGTTGTTTGGTTGTTCCGCCATTTGGTCTATTTGCATATTAGCCTTTTATTATATAGTATATATTTTTTTAATTAAAAATTTTAATGTTGAGATTCCAGAATGGTTGTGGAGTAAGTAGAAGCCACACTGACATGTTCCCAGGACCAAACTGAAATTACAACTAAATACAGAAAAGCCATCCTGAATGACCAACAGAAGACTAGCTGGAGAGAACCCTGATAACCAAGAACAAAAAGTAGAGACTGAATAAAGACTGGCAGGAAGTGTGGAGGCGTGAAAGGGCTGTCTGAGCTTCCATAGACAGCAGCTGAAGTTCCAGAGGGATATCTCAGCTATGGGGGGTTACCACCGAGACTCTGGGGTCTAAACCCAAAGCTGGGCTCCCCAGTCCAGAGTACCAGAACTGAGAAAGGTGTCCACATAACATAGGGCTGTGAAAAGCAGCAGAGTGGCTATCTGCCAGGGAGAGATGGCTGAAAATGCAGGCACCCTCTTAAAGGGCCAATGCACAAAATTTTGTGTGCAGCCACTCACCTTGGGCTCCAGCAGAGGGAAGACTGAGTGGACTGGAGCTGTGTGAGCAGAAGTCAGAATTGGGGGCTCAGGGCTTAAGAGCTTAGAGGGCAGAAACCCCTGTTTCCTGTGCTGAGTCATTCCTACGTACTGCAGAGGACATCTTTCTACAGCAGATCTTTATCATGTAGGCAGCTTTTGCCTGGCGGGGGGTGGGGTGGAGAGAATTGCCTCACCCTGTTGGAAAACCTCTCACTGCACCCTGTAATCCATAGTCTAAGGCTAATCAAGACTGAATAACAATCAGATTGCAGGCAGAGGCAGATCTCTAGAGACTTTAAGTCTTTGCCTGATCTAATTTGGAGCCCTGGGCTAGAAAAAGCAGACCCTAGTGCACATCTTGGTCCTTTCTAAAGGCACCCAGACCCAGCAGAGGGAGCCACAAGCTGTGAATTGCTGATAGCCCCAAACATGGTACTCAGCACCAGTCAGAAACAGCATCTGACACTGTCCTGCACTAGAGATTGGGAGTCATAGCAGTTCTACCTAATACATAGACACAAACCCAAATAGGCAACCAAAATGGGAAGACAAAAAAACAAGCCCCAAATGAAAGAACAAGAGAATTCTCCAGAAGAAGAGCTATATGAAATGGAGATAAGAAATTTATCAGATATAACATTCAGAATAATGATGGCAAGGATACTCAACATCATGAGAAAAGATATAGTAACTATGAAAAAAGACCAGTTGGAAATAAAGAATGATGTAGCACTAATAAAGAACACATTGCAAGGAATACATCGCAGATTAGGGGAAGCCGAGGATTGGGTCAGTGAATTAGAAGTCAGAGTAGAAAAAAAATCACTCAATCAGAGAACCAAAAAGAAAAAAACAACTAAAAAACAGGAGGACTGCTTAAGAGAGCTGTAGGACAACATGAAACATAACAATATTCACACAATAGATCTGACTGAAGGAGAAGAAAGTGAGCAAGGGATAGAGAAGGTGTTTAAAGAAATAATATCAGAAAACTTCCCTAACCTAGTGAAGGAGAAAGTCACACAAGTTCAGGAGGCACAGAGAACTCCAGTCAAGAAGAATCCAGACAGGTCCATGCACAGACACATCATAATTAAAATGCCAAAAATTAAAGACAAAGAGAGGATACTAAAAGCATCAAGAGAAAAGCAAACTGTTATCTACAAAGGAGCTCCCATAAGGCTGTCAGCTGATTTCTCATCAGAAGCTCTACAGGCCAGAAGGGAATGGCATGAAGTATTCAAGGATCTGAAACCAAGATTACTATATCTAGCAAGGCTATCATTAAAAATAGATGGTGAAATAAAGAGCTTCCCAGACAAAAAAAAAGGCTAAAGGATTTTACCACCACCAAATCAGCACTGCAAGAAATGCTAAAGGGACTGCTGTAATGAGGACAAGAAGAAAGAGAGAGAGAGAGAGAGAGAGAGAGAGAGAGAGAGAGAGAGAGAGAGAGAGAGAAACATAGGCATAGAGAATTACTAATAAAATGGCAATAAATAAGTACCTGTCAATAATAACCTTAAATGTAAATGGATTAAATGCTCCAATCAAAAGACATAGAGTAGCAGAAATGATACAAAAACATGACCCAACTATGTGCTGTCTACAAGAGACCCACCTCAGAACAAAAGACACAGGATGAAAATGAAGGAATAGGAAAAAATTTTCCATGCAAATGGAAATGAAAAAAAAGCTGGGGTAGCAATACTCATATCTGACAAAATAGACTTCAAAATGAAAGCCATCACAAGAGACAACAAAGGTCACTACATAATACTAAAGGGATCAATCCAACAAGAGGATATTACCCTGGTAAACATATATGCACCCAATATAAGAGCACCTAAATACATTTTAAAAAAAACTTCTAGAGGACTTTAAGGAACAGATCAAAGCAATATAATCATAGTAGGGGACTTTAACACCCTTCACTGATAGATCTCCCAGACAAAAAAAATTAATAAGGAAAGAGTGACTCTAAATGACACACTGGATCAAGTGGATTTAATTGACATTTATAGAGCATTTTACCCCAAAGATGCAGAATATGCATTCTTCTCAAGTGCTCATGGATCATTCTCAAATACTGACCACATGTTAGGACACAAAACATGTCTCTACAAGTTGAAGAAGATTGAAATCATATCAAGCATCTTCTCAGATCACAGTGGAATGAAATTAGAAATCAATTACAGTAAAAACACTCAAAAACATTCAAGCACATGGAGACTAAATAGCATGTTATTAAACAACTAGAGGCCTCGTGCACAAAATTGTGCACAGGTAGGGTCCCTAGGCCTGGTCAGCAATCAGGGCCAATCTATGAGGCACCCGAAGGGGCTATCAGTGGGCCCTGCTGGCACCCGCCTTGGCTGGCCTGGCACCGCCCACTCGCCAGCCCTGGCCCCTGCTGCCGCCACTGGTCACCTCCCTCTGCAGGGCAACCAGCAGGGTAATCAGGGAGACCTGCTGGCACCCGCCTTGGAGGCAACTGGCAGGGAGATCATGAGGGCAGTGCTACCCACTCACTGGCCGGCCCTGCCCCCTGATCACCCTGCTGCCCCCACTGGTCACCTCCCTCTGTGGGGTGATGGCAGGGCAATTGGGGGACCCCCACTGGCACCTGCCTTGGTTGGCCTGGGGCCTGTGGGCTGGGGGCATCTCCTGTATTGAGCACCTGCCCCCTGGTGGTCAGTGCGTGTCATAGTGACCAGTCGTTCCACCAGTCGTTCCGCCGTTCTGTCAATTTGCATATTGGGCTTTTATTATATAGGATGAATGGGTTACCAATGCACTCAAAAAAAGAAATCAAACAATGTCTGGAAACAAATGAACACACAACAACCCCAAATCTCTGGGACACAGAAAAGCAGTCTTGAGAGGAAAGTTTATAGCACTATAGGACTACCTCAAAAAACAAGAAAACTTAATAATAAATATTTAACCCTACAACTTAAAGAATTAGAAGGAGAACAACAAGAAAAGCCCAGAAGGAAGAAAATAATGAAGATTAGAACAGAAATAAATTACATAGAGACAAACAAAAAAACAAAAAACAAAAATCAATGAAACCAAGAGCTGGTTCTTTGAAAAGGTAAACAAGATTGATGAACCATTAGTCAGACTCATCAAGAAACAAAGAGAGAGAACCCAAATAAATAAAATCAGAAACAAAAGCGGAGATGTAACAACTGACACCACAGAAATACAAAAGATTGTAAGAAAATACTATGAACAGCTATATGTCAACAAGCTGGACAATGTGGATGAAACAGACAAATTTCTAGAAAAATACAATCTCCTAAAACTGAATCAGGAAGAATCAGAAAACCCAAATAGGCCAATAACAACTAAGGAAATAGAAGCAGTAATAAAAAAAAAACTCCCAGCAAACAAAAGCCCTGGTCCAGATGGCTTTACCAGGGTGTTTTACCAAACCTTCAAAGAATAAATTACACCTATACTCCTCAAACTATTCCAAAAAATCAAAGAGGAAGGAACACTTCCACTGGCTCTTTTTTTTGAGGCCAGTATGATCCTAATTCCAAAACCAGATAAAGACACTATAAAGAAAGAGAAGTACAGGTCAATATCCCTGAGGAACATATGCTAAAATCCCCAACAAAATATTAGCAAATAAGATCCAGCAATATATTAGAAATATCATACACTATGACCAAGTGGGATTTATTCCAGGGATGCAAGGCTAGTGCAATATTTGCAAATCAATAAATGTGATACAAGTAAACAAATTGAAAGACAAATATCACATGAGTATATCAATAGACACCAAAAAAGCATTCAACAAAATCCTATACCCATTTTTGATAAAATCTCTCAGCAAAGTGGGAATAGAGGGATCATACCTCAACATAATAAAGGCCATATATAACAAACCTACAGCCAACATTATACTCAATGGGCAAAAACTAAAACCATTTTTGCTTTCACCAGTCTTATTCAACATAGTACTGGACCTAGCCACAGCGATCAGACAATAAGAAAACATAAAAGGTATCCATATTGGAAAGGAGGATGTAAAATTCTCATTATTCGCAGATGACATAATATTGTACATAGAAAACCCTAAAGATGCCACCAAAAAACTACTAGACTTAATAAATGAGTTTGGCAATGTAGCAGGACACAAAATTGCACCCTGAAATTGATGGCATTTTTATACACCAATAATAAATTCTCATAAAAGAAACTAACAAACAATCCCATTTACCATTGTAATAAAAATATTAAAGTATTTAGAAATAAACTTAACCAAGGAGGTAAAAGACTTGCACTCAGAAAACTACAGGTCATTGAAATAAGAGATAGAGGAAGATATAAACAAGTGGGAGAACATACCATATTCATGGATTGGTAGAATCAACATCATTAAAATGTCCATACTACCCAAGGCAAACTATAGTTCAATGCAATCCCTATTAAAATAGCAATGGCATATTTCATAGCTCTAGAACAAATACTCCAAAAATTTATATGGAAGCAAAAAAGACCCCAAATAGCCACAACAATCTTGAGAAAGAAGAACAAAGTTGGAGAAATCACAATACCAGATTTTAAGTTTTACTATAAAGCCACCATAATCAAAACAGCCTTGTACTTGCACAAGACCAGGCATATAGATCAATGGAACAGAACAGAGAACCCAGAAATCAACCCAAGCCATTATGCTCAATTAATATTTGATAAAGGAGGCAAGAGCATACAATGGAGTCAAGACAGTCTCTTCAATAAATGGTGTTGGGAAAATTGTACAGATACATGCAAAAAAATGAAACGTGACCTCCAACTTACACCATACACAAGAATAAACTCAAAATGGATAAAAGACTTAAATGTAAGTCATGAAACCATAAGAATCCTAGAAGAAACCATAGGCAGCAAAATCTCAGACTTTTCTCGTAGCAATATGTTTATGGATACATCTCCTGGGGCAAAGGAAACTAAGGAGAAAATAAACAAATGGGACTGCATCAAAATAAAAAGCTTCTGCACAGCAAAAAACAAAACCATCTACAAAATGAAAAGGGAGCCCATTGTATGGGAGAACATATTTGGCAATGATACATCTGATAAAGGGTTAATATACAAAATAATTAAGGAACTCATATAACTTAACAAAAGGAAGACAAACAATCCAATTAAGAAATGGGCAAAGGACCTAAATAGACACTTCTCCAAAGGGGACATACAGATGGCCAAGAGACATATGAAAAAATGCTCAAAGTCACTGATCATCTGAGAGATGCAAATTAAAATGACAGTGACGTATCACTTCACACCTGCCAGAATGACTCCGATCAACAAAAAAGCAAATGACAAGTGCTGGCTAAGAAAAGGGAACCCTAGTACACTGCTGGTGGGAATGCAGACTGGGCAGCCGTTATGTAAAACAGTATGGAGTTTCCTTAAAAAATCAAATATGGAATCTCCATTTGTCCCAGTGATTCCACTTCTAGGAATATATCCTAAGAAACCCAAAACAGCAATCAGAAATGATGTATGCACCCCTATGTTTGTAGCAGCACAATTTACAATAGCTAAGATCTGGAAATAACCCAAGTGCCCATCAGTAGATGAGTGGATAAAAAACTGTGGTATATTTAGTACACCGTGGAATACTATGCAGTAGTAGAAATAAAGAATCTCTTACCCTTTGAGACAGCATAGAGGGACCTGGAGAGTATCATGCTAAGCAAAATAAGCCAGTCAGAGAAAGACAAATATCACATGATCTCACCCATATGTGGAATTTAATGAACAAAATAAACCAATGAGCAAAATAGATTCAGAGACATAAGACATGGAACAGATTGTCGAATCTCAGAGGGAGAGTGGGGGTGGGTGGGAAGAGATCAACCAATGAACTTGTATGCAGATATGCAAAACCCATGGACACAGACATGGGTGAAGAGCAGGGGTGGGGGGGGCAGGCTAGAAGGGGTTATTGGGTGGGGGGCAGGGAGGGAGGGGACATAGGTAATATTTTTTTAAAAAAGAAAAGTGACTCATAGGTTGGGTTGAGTCTGTTTCTTATCATTTTTGTTTCCTCCATCTGATAGTTTTGAAGGAGATTTGTTTGATAGCTGCAGGAGGAAGTTGGAAATTCCCAGTACCACCTTCTCCGAGATTTGTCACTCCCCTCCCAGTCTCAGCATCTCCTTCATCTTCCACGATTAGAGCATATTCTAAGATTCTCCAGTGATGAAGAGGTCCCCGAGAAAGGCCGGGAGTACACAACTTCATTGGCAGGGGGTGGGGGCGGGGAGGATAGATCGTTTTTAGGCTTCTCTCGCCATATCTGTGATCTAAATAACTGACAAGCACCAAAATGAATCATTGGTAGTGTGTTTTACGGAATCTTTTTTTCTCTCTTCCATTTTGATTGTTCCTGCAAATTTCAGCTCTTCACTATCTCTTGCTTGTTACATGTTAAGTTTCTTAACTTTGTCCATTATTCCCTGTCATTCCACCTTACACAGTGAGGACAGACATTCCTCCCTACAATATAAGCCACGTTACATCTTTCTCTAACTCATAAATGTCCACATACTTCCTATGTGCCTTTGAAGACTCTCCATTATCAAACACCAAACTGTATTTTTAGCTTCTCCTGTTGGACATGTCCTTGAACAATGTGCTCCAATTATCAGCAACTTAATTGTCATCCCTGAACCACCATACATTTCAAACTCATGTATTTTCACATGTTGTTCCTCCAATTTGGAAAATCTTTTCCTCCTCTTGGAAGCCTGCCTAACATGTTCATCCCAGTCCAAACAGTGGACTTCCTTCCCTCCACTCCAACCAGAACCCCATTCATTTCTTCCTCTTGTTTCTGAGGCTCAGGGTTTGTGCTTCTACCCAGAACACATTCACCTCTGCGCCCCTGCAAAAGGCACTGTTGGGGTGTAGTGGAAACAGCACAGACCTGACGTCGGAAATTAGACCCGAGGAATCTTCAGTGTAGCATGTATTAAATCACCACGTTGCACACTGAGGCTTCATTGGTCACCTTTTGGTTCTCTCTCAGCTATATAATCTCCAATTTTTAAAATGCTATTAATTACAGTGTTTTCTAAAGGGGCTTCTCAATGTTTAAAATTAGCATCCACTGGAATTTCTCCTCTATGTTTAATTTTTTTCTTGAGGCCAAAAATGCTGTTTCATACAGGTTTTCCATAAATATTAACCCTAAAGAGAGGGAAACATTTTTATCAGAGCACATGTTTGAACTCAACTCTTTGAGCACAGTTGTGTCTTCTGTCCTCCATCTCCCAAGAAGACATACAGGTAAGTGCCCAAAAGCCATATGAAAAGGTGCGTAACATCACTAATCCTCAGAAATGCAAATCAAAACCACAAGGCAGCAGCTCACACCTTGTAGGATGGCTATCATAAAAAAGACAAATAATAGTCAGTGTGGGCAAGGCATGGAGAAAGTGGAAAGTTTGTTCATAGGCATGCAAATGATGCCGGCACTATGAAAAACATATGGAGCATCCTTAAGAAATTAACACTACCATATGATCCAGCAAACCCACTTCTTAATATTTATCCAAAGAGATCATTATCAGGATCTCAAAGAGATTCTTGTGTCCTCACTGAAGCATTATGCACAATAGCCAAGATATGGAAACCATGCATACGTTCATTGACAATAAATAAAAGAAATGTGGTATATATACAATAAATTATTTTTCAGACTTAAAGAGCAAGGAAATCCTACCAGGCCAGCATGGCTCAGTGGCTGAGCATCAACCTATGAACTAGACAGGGGTGGGCAAACTTTTTGACTCAAGGGCCACAATGGGTTCTTAAACTGGACCTGAGGGCAGGAACAAAAGCATGGATGGAGTGTTTGTGTGAACTAATATAAATTCAAAGTAAAGGAGAGGAGGGGAGAGCAAGAGAACCGGATAGAACAGCCGGATCCAGCCCGCGGGCCGTAGTTTGCCCACGGCTGAACTAGGAGGTCACGGTTCAATTCCTAGTCAGGGCACATGCCCGGATTACAGACTCCATCCCCAGTGTGGGGTGTGCAGGAGGCAGCCAATCGATGAGTCTCTCTCATCATTGATGTTTCTATCTCTCCCTCTCCCTTCCTCTCTGAAATCAATAAAAATATATTTTTTTAAAAAGGAAGGAAATCCTGACACATGCTACAATATGGATGAACCTTGAAGTCACTATGCTAACTGAAATAAGCCAGTCACAGATAGCCGATTACTGTGTGATCTCACTTTTGTGATCAATTGAAAGTAGGCAAATTCACAGAAGCAGAGAGGAGAGTGTTGGTTGCCATGGGTTGGAGAAAGAGGAAAATGAGAAGTTATTGCTCAATAGATATAAAATATCCATTATGATACATGAATAGGTTCTGGAGATCTGCTAAACAACTTAGTACCTATACTTAATCCTATATAATAAAAGCCTAATATGCTAAGTGTCCAGTTGATCAGTTGGCTGTTCAACCAATCATAGTGTAATATGCTAATGATATGCTAAGGCCGCTCAACCACTCACTATGACATGCACTGACCACCAGGGGGCACACGCTCCAACCAGTAGGTTAGCTTGCTGCTGGGGTCTGGTCAGTTTGGGACTGAGCAAGATGGGCCAGACATGCCCTGGAGCCCTCCCACAGTCTCCCCCTGGCCCCAATCTTACACTGGTGGGGTTCCTCGGCCTGGCCTGAGCCTTCTCACAATCCGGGACCCCTCAAGGGATGTCAGATAGCCAGTTTTGGCCTGATCCCACAGGCCAGGCTGAGGGACCCCACTGGTGCACGAATTCGTGCACCGGGCCTCTAGTAGTATGATATTGTGCACTTTAAAACAGGTTAAGAGGATAGATCTCATGTTAAGTATTCTTAACATACAAAACCCACAAAAGAACATGAGGAAACTTTTGGAGGTGAGGGATATATTTAATGGGAGTTTGCCTATGTTTAAGCTCAAAATAATGTATACATTAAATATATGCAATTTTGGCATATCAAATATACCTCAAAAACACTTAGAAAAAAATTAATACCATCAGTTGTGGATGTGGAATAGTCATGTAGTGATGTCACTTGATGTCATTAAGCTCATGTTCCCCTCACCCTCACCATCCCACAACATACCTGCTCAGATCCTCCTCGGACCTGCACCTAAGGTCTCTCTGATCCCACAGATCTTTGTGTAACCTGTTCATTCTCAGTTATCCAGGTCTGTCCTCAGAGATCAGGTCTCCTTGACGTCACACTCCTCTCTGCTGTATTTCATTTGTAGCACTTGTTCCTACCCAAATTGCATGACTTACGTAATTGCCCGCTATCCCCGGCCCCTGCTAGAGTTCACTCCATGAGGTGGGTTTCTTCTGTCTCCTTTTCAGTTGTGTCTGAAGTGCTTTGGAGGAGGTTCCTCATGAACCAAATCATTCTGGAGGAGTTCACAGAAACACAGTGCACTATTGCTCGGGAGCCGGGGAACACATTTCTGGAGCCCGGAGCTAGTTCAATAGCAGCCAGCCCTGATACCACCTGTGTTCCCGCATTGTTTCCTCCTACCTTCACAATGAAACCTGGGATGCCAGAGTGTTCTTATCCTCGTCATAGACATGAAGACACAGCTTGGGAGAACAAGGAACTTGTCCAGGATTGCAAGGGAAGCATGACCAGGGCCAAATACAAGCTTCATCTGGCTTCATGATTTCCTGGATTAACTGTGCATCAGAAACCACGCATTCCCTTTCTCTGATTGTATGATCTCCAAGCAATGCTGCTAACCTGCCTTCCCAAGTTTACGCAGTACTCTACACAGAAATTACACAAATTTTACTTACCGGGAGTAAAATATCTCTCATCACCAATGAATAAATGTATCCAACGATGAGACCTGTTTTTATATTTACTATTGCACTTTTCCCAGCTCATACAGCAGTTAGGGAAAGTAACCAGATGGCTCTGTGAGCTCCCTGGCCCTGTGCTGGGCAGAAAGTGCACCGAGGCAAATATTATCCGTCATTACCGATACACGGTGACGACTCTGCTCAGCCTCATCAGTGTCTGAGTGCTGTTGGATCCGGCCACCTTGTGGTCTGTGGGCGTGGAGGACTAAGAAAAGACCAGGACTGTGGAGGCCTCATTCATAGAAGCAACTGTGAGACCTCCTGAGGCAATGTCTTCCTCTTTCTTCTTACATCTGCCTGGATTTTAAAGGAGAACTGGCCCTAGCTGGGTTGGCTCAGTGGACAGAGAGTCGGCCTACCGATGAAAGGGTCCTGGGTTTGATTCCAGTCAAGGGCAGGTACCTTGGTTGCAGGCTCCTCCCGGGCCCTGGTCAGGGCTCATGCAGGAGGCAACCAATTGATATGTTTCTCTCACATCAATATTTCTGTCTTTTCCTCTCTAAAAAAAAATTAAAAAATAAATCAATAGGGGGAAAAATATCCTTGGGTGAAGAAGAAAGAGGAGGAGGAGGAGGAGGAGGAGGAGGAGGAGGAGGAGGAGGAGGAAGGAGAAGAAGAAGAATCTTACTACTCTCTCTAAAATAGAACTAAAATCCAGCAAACAGGCTTCTCCAGAGAGTGAGCAGAGGACCCTAGCAGAGAGCAGCTTTGCAAGAGCAGAATGAGCTTCGAGTTCTCCCACCTCCCTGAGTCTGACATGGTTGGATTCCATCAGAATCCTCCTGCTGCTTTAAAGTTTATAAAGTAAGGGAACTTCATGGCTTGTTCTCGAGACCTTTCAGCCTCTAGCAATAGATATACGTGGAAAAACTTTAAAATCAGCACAGAGAGCAAAACTACTCAGAACAAGAAGTTTCTTGGGTCTCAGTGTCCCAAAGCAAACATGTGACCCTCTGCTGCCCGGGACTGAGGGTCCCACACGCTTCCTCATAGGAGCCAGGACGCATGCGTGGAGGGCCTTCTTTCTGCAGAGAGAGGGCACGGGTTTCAGGGTTTTTCAGAGTTTGAAGGCCTTGTCCTTGTGACCAAAGAATTATAATCTAAAAGACATACAGATGTGAGCGTGACACTAGACAGAATATGTGTAGTGTTGTCGATGTACATAAAGAGTTTATGAGTAATTTCTGGCAGAGATCAAGAAGGTGGAGCATTTGGCCAGGACATTGCACGTGAATGTTTTAACAAGTAACGACGGCTGAAATGGACTTTGGAGCGAGAGTTCTGGCAGCCAGGCACAGAGACTTGAAATCAAAAGAAGGGCAGGCCTGACAAGGCCACAAGGCCCATGCACCCTATTTAAGGCAGGGAGGGCAGAAGAGTGCGTGGAAGTAAACTAGCTAGGCCCACATTCTTTAAATGCCTGCTGTGCCGAGACCTGGAGGCATAGGGGCTGAAAAGAAACATTCAAAGCAGCAATTGCTTTGGAGCTGCCAGGAAGGAGTAATAATGAGAGGTGATTGCTAAGGAAGGCAGTGGAGGCAATGCCCAAATTCAGAAGAAAACAAGAAGGGTGAGTGATTAAACAGAATATACAGGACCTTACATTCCAAACAAGTGGTCTGCAGTTTACATGGTAGCTGGTGAGAAATGGATATACTCACTGGAACACAGGAGTAAAGTGATAGAGTGTTGCATGATCAGCTCTCTATAGTTGTGTTAAAAAAAACCACATCCAGATGGTCAACAGGTACATGAAAAGGTACTCAACATTACTAATCATCCTGAGGCCAGGGAGGAGGAACAAGAGGGAGGGGGCAATGGGTGAGAGGAGTGGGAAGACATCTGTAATACTCTCAATAATAAAAATAAATTTAAAAAAATTATCAGGGGCCCTAACTGGTTTGGCTCAGTGGATAGAGCATCGGCCTGTGGACTGGAAGATCCCAGGTTTGATTCTGGTCAAGGGCATGTACCTTGGTTGCGGGCACATCCCCAGTAGGAGGTGTGCAGGAGGCAGCTGATCGATGTTTCTCTCTCATTGATGTTTCTAGCTCTCTATCCCTCTCCCTTCCTCTCTGTAAAAAATCAATAAAACATATTTTTTAAAAATTATCAGGGAAATGCAAATCAAAAACACAATAAGATATGACCTCACACCTGTTAGGATGGCTACCATCAAGAAGACAGGAAAAAAAATACAAGAAATATCATATTGGCAAAGATGTAGATAAAATAAAACACTTGCACACTGTTGGCAGGAATATAAATTGGTTCAGCCACTATGGAAAACAATTTTTAAAAATTAAAAAAGGCCGTGGCCTGCATAGTCAATGGGTAGAGTGTCAGCCTGCACACCTGGCTGCAGGTTCAATCCCTGGCCCCGGTCGGGGCGCATCCTGGAGGCAACCAATCAATGTGTCTCTCTCACATCCATGCTTCTCTCTCTTTCTCTCCCCCTCCCCTCCTTCCTTCCACTCTCTTTAAAAATCAATGGAAAAAATATCCTCTGGTGAGTATTAACCAAAACAAAAATTAAAAAAAGAACTATCATGTGTTCCAGCAATCCCACTTCTAGGTATGCAGTCAAACCTCGCTTCTCAACCGTCTCCCAGTTCAAGCAATTCGGTTCTCAACCAAGTTGTTCACTGACAAAATGTCTCGGTCTCTGACCAATACTTCTGTTCTTGACATCAGCATGACAAAAAGTGTATCTCAGGCCACAGACACAGGAGAGATTGGAAGTCAGTTTACCGCTAAACCTCTCAGGGAGTTGTGCTATGAATGTTTTTGTGGTTTTTATTTTATTTTATTTTTTTGCTTTTGTTGCTGGTGAAATGGAGGCCATCAAGAGTGCTAATGTTGCTAAGGGTGTGAAAGAAACAATGATCATAGGCAATTGCAGAGGTAAAAAAAAACCTGTTGTTGATTTGGTAAAGGAAAAGCAGTTTGCTGGTGACAGCATTTCGGGGGCAATAACATGTGAAAGAGCAAAGATGCTGCGTGCTGTCCTGAAAGACAGCCCTGGGCCGAGTGCTGGAAGTGCTAGGAGGGGTGGTTCGATAATTTAAGAAAAGAAGTGTTTGCTAATAGATTAAATAGTACGTTATATGTGTACTGTATATAAGAAAGGTTAAAATAGGGAATCATTTGGGGGACTGGAATGAATTAATTAAATTTACATTTTTTCTAATGAGAAAAAATGATTTGGTTTTTAAAAATCTCTTCTTGAACAGCCTTTCAGAATGAATTAAGTTTGAGAACCAAGGTTCTGTTGTTTATTAAAAAGAAAACAGGATCTCAAAGAGATATCTGCACTCCCGAGTTCATCACACATTAGTCACAACCTAAGTATCTCTCAACAGATGAATAGATTAAGATGTGGCACATCTCTATCTCTACCTCATCCATATCTACATAACCCAGGGGTGGGGAACTTTATCCTGCCAATGGCCATTTGGATATTTATAACATCATTTGAGGACCATACAAAATTACCATCTTAAAAATTAGCCTGCTCAATTTGGTCAAACATTTAATAAACTCACCCCTAATGCCTTGGCAGGGCCAGACCAAAAGTTTTCTCAGGCCTTACACGGCTCACTGGCTGACGTTCCGCACCCCTGACATAATGGAATATTATTCAGCCGCAAGAAAGAAGGGAATCCTGCCCATTGTGACAACATGAATGGACCTTGAGGAAATTATGCAAAGTGAGATAAGTCAGACACAGAGAGACAAATACAGAATGCTCTCACTTAGATTTGAAATTTAAAGAAGGTGAACTTGTAGAAACAGAGAGAGAATGGTGGTTAAGAGAGAATGGACAAGGGGGAAATGGGGAGATGTTAAAGGTACAAAGTTGCAGCTCAAAGATAAGTCTGGGAGATCTCAGGTACAGTGTAGTGATTACAGACAACAGTACTGTATCATAAACTTCAAAGTTTCTAAGAAACTAGACCTTAATTGTTTGCAGCATGAAAAAATTATAATTATGTGATGTGATAGAGGTGTTTGCTAATGCCATGGTGATAACCATATTACAATATACAAATGTATCAAATTAACATACTGTATACCTTAAACTTATATAGTGTTATATATCAACTAGAGGCCCGGTGCATGAAATTCTTGCACAGGTAGGGTCCCTAGGCCTGGCTGATGATCAGAGCCAATCTGTGGGGCGACTAGCAGGGCGATTGGGGGGCCCCCACTGGCACCCACCTTGGCCAGCCTGGCACCACCCCCTCGCTGGCCCTGCCCCCCACTGCTGCCACCACTGGTTACCTCCCTCTGCTGGGCGACTGGCTGGGTGATTGGGGGACCCCCCGCTGGGGCCTGCAGGCTGGGGGCAGCTCCTGCATTGAGCATCTGCCTCCTGGTGGTCAGTGTGCATCATAGTGGCTCGTAGTTCTGGTGGTCGTTCCGCCATTCCATCAATTTGAGTATTAGGCTTTTATTATATAGGATTATATGTCAATTTAAAAAAAATAGTCTTTTAAAATAACAATATAACTAGACTCTTATAAGGATTAGGAACAGTGGATGGGGAATGGGGTGCTGTGAAAACAATTCTTTAAGGTTAAGAAAGATGTAAAAAGAATAATGCCTGTTATCCATATCTGTTCTACAACTTCAAAAGCATTTGAAAATGATAGAGGTAAAAGTCACCAATAAAGGGCACTACTTAAGCCCAGCCAATGTGGCTCAGTGGTTGAGCATCAGTCTTTGAACCAGAAGGTCATGGTTCCATTCCCATTCAGGGTTCATGCCTAGGTTGCGGCTCAATCTCCTCTGGGGGCATGCAGGAGGCAGCCAATCAATGATTCTCTCTCATCATTGATGTTACTATCTCTCTCTCCCTATCCCTTCCTCTCTGAAATCAATTTTAAAAAATATAGTCTTTAAAAGGCACTACTTAAATCAAAAGCATTTGAGTGCATTATTGTGCATCCATAATTCCCACAACCAGACTGCTTATTCTAATGCCGACTCGTTAACCCTGATGTATGGGAAGATAATCTCTATACCCAAATGAGAAAACAGAGGTGTAGGAAGGTTCAAGTGACCATGGTCTAGGGTTGCTAAATAGATTATAGGATACATAGTTAAATTTGAACTTCAGATAAACAATGATTTTTTTTTTTTTTTTTAGTATAAGTATGACCCATGCAATAATACTCCAAATAGTGCATGGGGCATGCTTATACAAAAGTATATTTATTTATTGGAAATTCAAATCTGCTTTGGCACCTTGTATTTTTATTTTCTAAATCTGGCAACCTACCGTGGTTCCAAGTAAGGCAAGAGAAGGAGTGGCGGGAGGGGGTTGCTGTGTGCTCTCAGAGGATGCTCTTCAGGTCCAGCCTTCTTAAGCACAAATGTCCCACCCCTCCCAGTGTGAGAGCCCAGCCTCCTCCTCCCGGTTCTCTTCCTCCCAAAGGGTGTGGTGCCCAGAGACAGGACTCACCTGAGTTCTCTCTGGAGACAATTTCCCATCCTCTCAGAGTGACTCGGTTCCTCAGCTCCTGAGTTTCACTCCACTTTGGTTAGTCTTGACCAAAGCAACAAGGGGTGCAACACGGGGCAGGATGTGACATCTGACCACTTGTGCTCCCACCCACCACCGCTGCCAGGGGATGGGCATGTTAGAGAAGGAAGGAACCGTTCTGAAGGGGAGGGGAGAAGAAAGGCATGCTTTTTTCATTGTGCGTGCGTGTGTGTGTGTGTGTGTGTGTGTGTGAAAACATCAGACTGAAGCATGGGAGAATAAGTCTAACATGCTAGAGTCACTTGGCTTTTAAGGCCATTCCAGGATTGCAGGATCATATTGGGTAGGGACTTTCCTATTCCCAAGAAATCTGATGTCAAGATTCCTAATATTTTATTCTCTTCCAAACACTCAAGAAGAAAGCCTTTTATAAGAAAACTAAAAACAAAAAGAGAATCTGTGTTCCTCCAGCCATAAAAACTCAATCATATGTAATATCTTTCCTCAGAGGTCTGACACTTCAAGAGACAAGACTACAAAGGAAGAGATGAGTGTGGCAATGGAAGGATCTTGATGTGGTTCAAGGTAGGCCACAGAACAATTGTTCTTCCTGTTTTTCCAAAGTTAAAGTCACAAGGGAAAGAACAGGGCCTGACAGACTCATCTGCCCATCTAGTCCCCACTTCCTCCCCTGCCCCACCCAGCAGAGCCACGGAGCACAAGCTGGCTGTAGAGATAAGGCAGGCGACTAGCTGGCTGCTGACTCTGAGCTGTTGCTGGTGGGGGAGTGAAATATCTCACTCATTATGTCTTCCACCCAATGGCGTGCAGAACAGGTGCCTGATTTTCTTCAGTTTGCATCCAACACAAAATTGACTTGCTGAATTCAGAAATGTTATGTTCATCTACTCCAATATTTTTTAATCCTCACCTGAGCGCATGTTTTTATTGATTTTAGAGAGAAAGAAAAGGAGAGAAAGAGAAACATCGATGGGAGAGAGAAACCTCAATTAGTTGCCTCCTGTATCATCCCAACTGGGGAACAAACCCACAACGTTTTGGTGTATGGGACAATGCTCAAACCAACTGAACCACACAGCCAGAGCAGTGCCAATTTTTAAAATATATTTATCAAATAAAGATTCCAAGGTTGATGAAATTTAAGTTACTGCTACCCATAGTCAGAGCTCAGAGGCCTCAAGTACTTAAATTTTAATCATAAGCTTGAGAAAAATTATATTTGAAGGAGGAGTTTCACACACATTATTCCTGGTTTTTGGTCCCAAAGCCCTGCTGCCCAGACTCTCACATCCACACTGATCATTTGAGGGTCCTGTTAAATAACTAGGTCAACATTCTGCCTTTCCAACCAGCTCGCGCTGATGCCTCTCCTGCTGGCCCTTCGACTAGCAAGGAGCTAGACCAGGGATTCTCTAAGCATGGCCCCAGGCCAACAGCAGGAGACACCTGACAACTGATTAGAAATGTGAATTCTCAGCCCTCAGCTCACACCTCCTGAATCAGAAACTCTGTGGGTTTGTTCTCCTTCTTGTCTGATAACATTTGAGAACCACGGCAATAAACCATTTACTAATCACAAAGAAACTCATCACTCCCCAAATGCTCAAGTAAGCGGGTCCCTATTGGGTCCCAGTCACTAAATACTAGAGGTGTGGTAACACCAAAGGTGTCCAGTTCCTTCAGCCTCGTTCCCTCCCGCTCTGTGCATACTGGCGTGAACCAATCTGGAAAAGAAGACTTCACTTTCACTAGTGAAGGCTCAGCAGTCAGTTTCCTGGACTGCACCCACTTCATCTGTGGAATGGATCAGATAAAAGCAAAAGTGAGATTTTGGTGAACTAGAATGCTTTGCAATGACAGTGTTGTGGCTGCTGATTGAACACAGCAGGGTTGCACCCTATACCACTTCAGCTGGAGTCTCGGTGCTGTGTGGAAGAGACGCTAGTCCTTCCAAAGGTGACGCCCCGGCATGCCCACCTGATGCAGGTCATTTCTCTCCTCTACAGGGGTCCTCTCTGTTGATGTTCTCTGCTCTCTTGCTCACATGTCTGTTCTTTCTACTTGGTCTCCTGCCTACCAACAAGTTTAGGATTTTCTCATCTGAAGTTTTCCTAAAAAGGACATACAATGCTTTCTATTTACTCTGATAGAGTATCATCATCTCACGTTGTGCTTTCAAAGTCAAACATTTAACCATATGTGGTTTTCTTATTGTTAAATTATTATGTGTTTGGTACTGAAAATCTAAAAGAGTGCAAATAAGATAACATAAAAACATTGAACTAACCCAGAATCCTACTACCCAGAAACAATTCTTATGTGTATTTTGATGTATATTTATAATCTGCTGTGGGAACACACACATGTACCCATTGGTTTAAAGAATTCAAAAAGGAGAGTACTCTGTGAACATGTCTTCTACACCATTAGATGGGTTTTCAAAGATCATTTTCTTTTTTTTTCAGCTTTTTTGAAGTATAATTCCTATACAAAAACTGAATGTAATTAATGTACACCATTTGATAAGTTTGAGCATATGTGTACATTCTTTTTTTTTTAAATATATTTTATTGATTTTTCACAGAGAGGAAGGGAGAGGGATAGAGAGCTAGAAACGTCGATGAGAGAGACACATCTATCAGCTGCCTCCTGCACACCTCCCAGTAGGGATGTGCCCGCAACCAAGGTACATGCCCCTGACCGGAATCGAACCCGGGACCCCTCAGTCCGCAAGCCGACGCTCTATCCACTGAGCCAAACCGGTTTCAGCTGTGTACATTCTTGTTACTGTAATATTATAAATCAGCGAGCTAAACAGAAGACGCCTTAATCAATAAGCCAAATTAATTTGGAGCCTTTATTATGCTAGAGGTCTCAGAGGAGTTGTCTCTCAAAGTCTGAGCAAAATAATATGGAGAAAATTTTCCCTTTATATCTTCCTAGCTTCTTTGTCTCCCAAATATGGAATGGGGCTTCCGGACCTTTCGCAGGCTTTGCAAAAACAAAAAAACTATGTGCTGGGATGGGACCGTGAGACTATATCTCAAGGCCTGGCCTGGTGCCAGTATTGATAACTCCGTCTGGGAGTTGTATGGTTTATGGCCTTTCCAAAATGGGAGCAGTGCTTAAGTAAACAGGTCTTGCAGGACCAGATAAGTGAGCTCATTTTCCCTAATATAAGAGCAAGCGTGTTTATAGAAGCCAAGAATAGCAAAGTTAATTTACAGAACAAAGGACCATTTTCGTAGAAATTTTCCAACAGTAGTTTTTACAACATAGAGGTTACTGGAACAAGATGGACTATGCTTCAATACCATCACCACAGTTAAGGTAATAATCATATTCATCACCTTCAACAGTTTTTTTGTGTCTTTTTGGTGTGTGTGTGTGTGTGTGTGTGTGTGTGTGTGTATAGAACACTTAACATGAGATTTACCCTCTAACAAATTTTTAAGTGAACAATATGGCAAATCAAATGGGGTTATTTTCCAAAACTTTTAAGGCATTCCTTTTGTGATTTAATAACAAAAGCAAAAATAACAAAACAAATAACCCAATTTGAAAATAGGCAAAATACTTGAAGAGACATTTCTCCAAAGAATACTTACAAATGGCCAACAGGTTCCCGGGATGGTGTTCACCATCACTAATCATCAGGGGAATGCAAACTAAAATCACATGACATATCAGCTCTGTTAAACTAAAAATCTTCACCTTTCATGACTGAAGTCTTTCTTAAATAAGGTTTTATTGAGCCAAAGACCCACTGGGGGCAGAATCTAAACCCCTACCAGCATGTCTAGGTATAAAAGACAACTTGTTCCTCATCCCAGAGTTTTGCAAGCATTTTTAGGTGAAGTAGAGGGGGGGAGGGGAAGCGAGAGGTAGTCTGAAAGAATTTACAGTAGCTATAGGCAAATGGGTGGGGGCAGACGAAGGGGGACCAGTTCTGGGCCAGCAGAGGCCACATAAGAAATGTCCACTCCTGTTGATGAGCTGGGAGTCCTGAAAGCCTTCATGTGAACAAGGAGGGCTCCTGGGCGCAGATGATGCCTGGCTAAAATAATCCATTACTAATGGATGTAAAGTATTTCACTGTATAATTATATAATTACTAGAGGCCTGGTGCACAGATTCGTGCACCAATGGGATCTCAGCCTGGCCTGTGCCCTCTCACAATCCAGAACCCCTCAGGGGATGTCAGACTGCTGGTTTCGGCCTGATCCCTGCAGGCCAGCAGAGGGAACCCACTGGTGCATGAATCCATGCACTGGGCTTTTAGTATGCATATATGATCTTTGGTTAATCTCATCCTGCCCTCCCCGCTGCCCCCTTCCCTCTGAGATTAATCAGTCTGTTCCATGTTTCCATGCCTGTGTGTTGAGTGTCTGCCCCCTGATGGTCAGTGCATGTCATAGCTACCGGTCGAATGGTCGAACAGTTGAATGGTCGGACACTTAGCATATTAGGCTTTTATATAGAGATTTTCAACATGTTTTTTGGTTACTTCCAGTTTTTCTATTAAAACAAATCTGCAATTAACATTCTTATAAATAAGTCTTGACATGGTATTGCCAATAATGTTTAAGATTTCTAATACTAGCTGCAAATATTCCACCATGAAAAGTATAGACATTTGAAACATGTCGGCATGCCCAAAGTGTGGGAAATTTGATCTCAGTTGCTTCCATGGGGCTTGGAGCTAGACTGAGCATGTAAGATGTAACACGGTTTCTGTTAATAGCTAGTTCCTGCTCATTTGCAGATAATATTGGAACCAAAATCAGTTCTTTACCCAAGTACAGGGTAGGGAAGCAGATTCTCAAGTCTGACTCAAATATTTTATTGGAAAAAACTGATGAATAAGATATTACGCATTGAAAAGTTAACATTCCAACAAATCAGGTATTTGGTTTCAAATATTTCCAATTTCATTTCTTTTTCTTTTTTTAAATATATTTTTATTGATTTCAGGTAGGAAGGGAGAGGGAGAGAGAGATGGAAACATCAATGATGGGAGAGAATCATTGACTGGCTGCCTCCTGCACGTCCCCTACTGGGGATCGAGCCCACAACCCAGGCATGTGCCCTTGACCGGAATCGAACCTGTACTTTCAGTACAGAGGCCGATGCTCTATCCACTGTGCAAAACCGGCTAGGACTCCAATGTCATTCCTTGAGTAAATTTAAATTTTATATATGTATGGTATAAAAAAAGAAATTATTTCAAAATTGGGAGAAAATAAAGCAATGATTATGTAGGAACACAAAATATGCCACAAAATGTGCCTGTGTGGCATAACAAAGACATTTGAAGATAGGAAAATGCAAGTGGAGGCTTTTTCTGAACCCCATTATCTGCTTAAAAACAGATCCTTTAAAAAAATCTCGATTGTCCTAAATCCTATCCATGCCCCTCCCCGACGCCCCGCCACCCCAGGAGTTTCATCCGCAGTGAAGATTGACTCATCACGGGTGAGAAGTTTGCACCACACCTAAACAGACATCACTAGCTCCCATCTCTCCCTCCTGTCCTCCTACAGGCCCACTTCTCTTTCCTAGGAAGCATGTGCTCCATTCTAAGTGGCTTTGTCCCCTCCTTTTCTCCTATCAAGACAGTATATAAACTCTTATCTCACTGCTCCTTTGGACGTTCATTTCTTTCTGTGATGCCCCTGTGCATGTAAAATTAACAATTAATAAATCCATATGCTTTTCCCCCTATTAATCTGTCTCTTGTCAGTTTAATTCACAGGCCTGCAGTCACTAAAATGCTTAAGAAGGTAGGTTTTTTTTTTCTCCCACAATTGTTTGGTTGGTGATGTTAACGTAAAAACATTCAAACCTGTAAAGAATTTTTGTGAGTTTATTTGAGCCAAACTGTCGACAATTGCCGGGAAGCAGAACCTCAGTGGATTGGGGTAATGCTCCAGAGAATGAGTGGTTCTCATCTATTTTTAGACATTGCAATCAAAGGAGGGCATGTAGGTGGGTCACATGAAATCCTTTGGTGATAGATTAGAGAGGCAGGAGAAAGCAAAGTGGAAAACCCCTGTGATTGGATAAAAAGTAAAATGATAGACACATACTTAGGTGGGTGCAGTATAATCAACAGTCAACAATTAACATGATAACAATAACAACGAAGGAATTTGTGGTATTTGTCCTGGCGCCCAGGCACATTAGGTTGTGCCTCAAGGGGTTCAGAAAAAGGGAAGTTACAAGTTACCCAGAGATTTCAAGAATATGTTATCATAGATGCAAAAAGACAGATAGGCTTAGTTAAGGTAAAGGTTGACCTTGTCAGGGAAGATACCAACTTAAGATGTAACTGCCCACCATAACTGCTTTAGTTAAAGTTTAATTTCAGACCATCCTTGGTGGTGACTTTAGGTCTCTGAGTTTGCAAGACTGCCCTGCAGGCCTTCCCTGAGCTTGTCGGGTTAGCATGTGGCCCTTTTCATCCACGATGATGATGATGATGATGATGATGATGATGATGATGATGGTACTGATACTGAGAAATTTTATGATTGGCCTAACAGATTCTCATCTGGAACTCTGGTATCTGAGCCACTGTGCTCCAGGGGAAGAACATCCCCCACACAGGATGCAGATAAAGAATCATGGGTCAACAGATAAAAGGATGCCAGGAAACTCGCAGGACTGCAGCTTTTATCTGATTAACCTTTTCCCTGAATTCCAAACCCCTTACCTCCTATTTTATGAGTTCCAAACCCCTTACCTACACTTTTCTTCTCCTTATAAAAAGGATTGACTTTGAGCCCTAACCGGTTTGGCTCAGTGGATAGAGCATCAGCCTGCAGACCGAAGGGTCCTGGGCTCCTCCCTGGCCCAGGCCCTGGTTGGGGCACGTGCAGGAGGCAATCATCGATGGGTTTCTCTCACATTAATATTTCTCTGTCTTTCCCACTCTCTTCTACTCTCTCTAAAAATCACTGGAAAAATATCCTCCAGTGAAGATAAAAAAAAAAAAAGATTGATTGAGGTGAGATGTAGGACAGTCTTTAGGGTGCCCACTGTCTTCTCAGATCACCAGCCATCTCAATAAAGCACCCATAAAGATTCAGTCTTTGTCTCTACTTATTGGTTCTGGTAGGGACAGGCAGCAAGAATGCTGATGTTTCAAATTCACAATGTCTACATATATCAAAGCATCACTGCACACCTTAAATATATACAGTGTTTATTTGTCATTCATTCCTCAATAAAGCTGGGGGCAGGGGAAGAATAAAAAACGTTATGTTAGTGTTTCTCACATTGACCGTAGAATCACGGTGTTATAGAGTGAATTGTGCCTTCTAAAATTCATGTTGCATTTCTAATGCCCAGTACCTTATAATGTGACTATTGGAAATAGGGCTTTTAAAGAGGTGATTAAATTCAAATAAGGCCAGTAGGGTGGTCCCTAATCCAATCTGACTAGTGTCCTTATAAAGAGAAGATTTGGACACAGAGAGACACCAGGGATAGATATAGAGGAGAGGGAATGTGAGGACACAGAGAGAAGGCAGTAAGTGGCCTGCAAGCCAAGGAGAATCGTCTCGAGAGAAACCTTTTGGTGCACCGAACCACCCTCCAACCAACTGAACCAACTGAGCCACCTGGCCAGGGCTAAACACTCTTAAAGGACATAAAAGGGCATCTGAAGAAACACTCCAAGGGCTCTCGAATTAACCTACCACGTTCAGGCAACTCCATTATAATTCCAATTGGATTGATTACAGAACTTGATAGACTTACTCTGAAATATTCTGATTCTAGTAATAGCAAACCAGTTTATTCAAACAAAACTTCCTACTGGGAAAAATTTAAATGCAGTTTTAAATGTCTCTTAATCGTTGTAAAAACAATTAAGACATTCTGGTTCCAAGTAAGATGGAGTCAGCACAGTCCACTCCTTCTCTTTCACTGAACGCAGTTGAAACCCTGGGCCTGGACCCACAGTTTGGCTTTCTGGGGGCTCTGAAAAATAAGTAGTATCAAACAGATTGGAGATGAAACCAGATCTCACGGTACACATGATCGGGCAGTGGCTTCGGGGGGAGTTGCCTCCCTTATCTCCTGGTCTGAATTCAAAGGCAGCACAGATCCTGGAACTGCACACCGAGTGCCAACAAAAATTGCTCCAGGACAAGCCCTCCTTTTCTTGTCTGAGAAGCAGAAAGAACCCCTAAAGAACAAAGACAGTGGCAAATGCCCCCTACGCTGGCTGGCTGGTTTTTCTCCCCAGGCTGGAAGCTGCAGCCCTCAGCTCTTCTATTTCTCTCTCTTCTCCCTCCGCCTCACCACAGAAGGTGTGCAGAGCAGGGGAACCGCAGCTCTGGCTTTCTCGGGGCTCCTGGGAGTAGGGAGTGTGGAGAAGATTGTGAAGAGGAGGCCGCTTAGAAAGGCATCCCCTATGTATATGAACTCCAGGGCTCGTGTTCACGCTGCACATGCATGGGCCTGACCCCAAGCAGGACACCAAAGGCTTTGAGAACTAAATGACATGTTATCCAAAAACTCAGATCAGCTGTGAAAACTGAACCACTGCTGGAACCGGAACCCACAGAGGACAGGTTGGAACTTGGAACTTAAACCTCACCCCAATTAAACTGCCTGCTAAGAAAAAAATTTCCACAAGATTTAAACAACACCCGGAGTCTCATGATATATTATATTTCAAAGGTCCAGGATAAGATCCAAAATTGTTTGACATGTAAAGAACCAGGAAATTGTGATCTATTTGCAAAAGAAAAGACAGTTAACACACCAACTTCATGATGACCCAAATGTTGGAATTATTATATTTTAAAGCAGTTACTATAACCATGCTCCAAGAAGTAAGGTCAAGCATTCTTTAAACAAACAGAAGATAGAATATCTGAGCAGATAAAAAGAAGCTTTTAAAAATATTATAACTGAAAAGTATGGTCACTGAAATGAAATGTATTGGATGAGCTCACGAACAGACTGTAGATGAATGTACAAAGAGTCAGTGAACTTAATAGCTAGACCAATCGATGTTATCCAATCTGAAGAGCAGGCACTTTAAAAGTTGATAAAAAATGAACAGCTTCAGGGACCTGTCAAATAATATCTAAAGGTCTAACATCCATGTCTTGGGAAATGCAGAAGAGGAGAAAGGGTGTACCACTAAAAGAGTATTTAAATAAATAATGGGTGAAAACTTCCCAAATTTGGTGTAAGACATAAATCTACTGATCCTCCTCAGCGAACCCCAAGCAGAATAAACGCAAAGAAATCCAAGCCCAGAAATGTGATCACCAAATTGATGAAAATGAAAGACAATGAAAAAGTTTTAAAGCAGCCACAAAAAAGACTCATTGCATAAAGGGGAACAATGATCCAAATGACTGGAATTTCTCCCAGCAGGATTGTTTGCAAAAACTGGAAACAGCCAAGGGTCCATCAACAGGATAAACATGTTGTAAATGGATAAACAAATTTCGGTGTAGCCAAACAACAGAAACTACTCAGCAATAATAAGGAACTAAAGCACAATGGTTAGAGCACCAGCCCATGCACCAAACGGTCTCAGGTTCAATTCCCAATCAAGGGCACCTAGTTTCTTTCTTTTTTTTTTTTTAATATATTTTTTATTCATTTTTTTACAGAGAGGAATGGAGAGGGATAGAGAATTAGAAACATCGATGAGAGAGAAACATCAACCAGCTGCCTCCTGCACACCTCCCAGTGGGGATGTGCCCGCAACCAAGGTACATGCACTTGACTGGAATCCAACCTGGGACCCTTCAGTCCGCAGGCCAACGCTCTATCCACTGAGCCAAACTGTCTAGGGCTAGGGCACCTAGTTTCTGCATGTGGGAGGCAACCAATCAATGTGTCTCTCTCTCCCTCTCCCTTCTTCTCTCTCTAAAAATCAATAAAAATATATTTATAAAAAAGAATAAATTCATATGTGCCTCCCACAGACTTACAATGCAGACATTATTCTTGTGCAGAAGAGCAAATTGAGGGCCAGACGGATGCAGCAGCCCATCCAAGGCAACCCAGAGGCTGTGGGAGACCAAGGAGGAGACCAAATTGAGGGCCAGACCCTGTGCTTCTTCAGGTAAAGAGGACTTGACTAAAAGGCCTCGGTGGGGTCATCTCATGCCCCTGGTCCAGGGCCTTCACAGGTAACTGGAGTGAGCATTTACCATGAGCATTCCTTCCCTAACCCTAGCCCTAGCCCTAACCCTAACCATAACCATAACCATAACCATAAACCTAACCATAAACCTAACCATAAACCTAACCATAACCCTATTACTCATGTGTCAGGAGGCACTCAGCCAGGCTCCTCTCAGCCCTGGGTCCACACATCTCACCCCTTCCTGGACCACTCTACCTGGATGTCCCCGCACATGTCCTCTCCTTGCTCCCCACCGCACATCCACTCACCAGGTCAGAAAGCTGAACATAGCCTACATTTCTTCTCCTCCTCGCCTTCCTGTCTCACAACAAGTCCTCTGACTCTCCTCCAACAGCTCTGGCATCAGACTGTTCTGTCTCAGTGTAGGCCTCCCACCTGGATGACCATGAATGGTTTCCCAACTGGTCTACTTCTCTTTGATCTCACATGCCCTTGAACCATGCCACCTGCCACCATATTTTAACTTTCAGAGCACTTTCTGAACATGTCACTTCCCTACTTACAAGCATCCTTGTCCCTGCTGCTTACAGGATAAAGTCCAGACTCTTTCGAGTCTCAGTTGGCATCCTCCAAGGCCTGCACTCAGACCACTTTGATGACTCACCGTTACCCATTGAACCACTCAAATCCCACAGCTTATTCTGCACAAGGTGCAGATCTCAGCCATTCCAGGACTCTGCACTTTGCTCTGGATGCTTTCCGTGCCCCAGCTCCCTGCACAGGTGAGCAACTGCTCATCCTCCCAGGCCCAAGCCATGTGAACTTCTCTACGAACACTTTCCAGCACCTCCCACCACCACACTGGAGGATGAGCATGGCTCCTTTGTGCACCATGCGGTGTTGTGCTCTGCCATCCCTTCCAGCCTGGCCCCTCATGACCACCTCGCTGTGTCTGCCTCACCAAGGTGGGAACCATCAGCCTCGAGCACCTCCAACCTGATTCTTCTCCTAGGCACATGGTGGGGTTGCACCTCCCCTTGAAGCTAGGCATGACCATGAGTTCACTCTGGCCAGTGAAATGTGAGCACAAGAAATGGTCACTTCTGTGAGGAAGCCCTTAGGAGCAGGTCACTTTTCTCTCTGTCCCTTCTGTTGCTGAGGTGATGAAGTGCCAGAGGATAGGTCTCAGCCAGCAGGGTCTCTAAGTGGAAAGAATGGGGAGCAATCTGCCAACCATCCACACAGTGGCCGTGTGGTGCGAGCATGGCATACACTTGTGTGGGGTTTTGTTTGTTTGTTTGTTTGTTTTTCCCATTCACTATTTTTTTATTTACAAATAATTTTAGGCAAAGGCTTATGGATCAATATTCATTTACAAAGTAAGTTTAGCCCTGCCCGGTTTGGCTCAGTGTATAGAGCGTCAGACTGTGGACTGAGGGGTCCCAGGTTCGATTCCGGTCAAGGGCATGTACCTTGGTTGCGGGCACATCCCCAGTAGGAGGTGTGCAGGAGGCAGCTGATCGATGTTTCTCTCTCATCGATGTTTCTAACTCTCTCCCTCTCCCTTCCTCTCTGTAAAAAATCAATAAAATACATATTTTTAAAAAATAAGTTTAGTTTTTGTGTTGCTATTTTTTATCCTAGGTACTTCCACAGTTTTAAAAAGAAATTTACTTTTCACATTTGAATGTCTTTCAAAGGATTCCTTATCCTTCTGCGTTCTCCTTTTCAGAAAGTACTTTTGAGGTCCATCTGTTCCAGATTCTTTTTCTTTTTCTTTTCTTTTCAGAGCTAGATGGTTTTGTATCCTGTGCTTTTTTTTTTTTAACTTAACTTTATTGTTGAAAGCTTTACAAATGTCCCCCTTTCCCCCCCATAACTCCCTCCACCCCCTGTCCCTACCCCCATCTCCACTAGCCTTCACCACACTGTTGTCTGTGTCCATGGGTTATGCATATCTATAATAATAAAAGTGTAATATGCTAATTACTAGTAGACCAGACATCCTTCCAGGACGAAGCCTGCTGCAGCCGCCACAGCTGTGAGGGAGGGGTTGAGGCAGCCGAGGCTTCGAAGGACTACTCTTGCATGAATTTCATGCATTTGGCCTCTAATATGCATATAAATTCTTTGGTTAATCTCTCCCATCCATCCCCACCCACCACCCACCTTCCCTCTGAAATTTGTCAGAGCAAGACAAGTATCCTCTCGCTCATATGGGAAATCTAATAAACAAAACAAATTGATGAACAAAATGGACCCAGCGATACAGACTGTGTTGTTTCGGGTTTGCTTGTTTGTTTGTAATATATTTTCATTGATTTCAGAGAGGAAGGGAGCAGGAGAAAGAAATAGAAACATCAATGAGAGAGAATCATTGATTAGCTGCCTTCTGCACGCCCCACACGCCCCGAAATCTGGGCATGTGCCCTGAACGGGAATTGAACCTTGACCTCCTGGATCATAGGCCGATGCTCCACTACTAAGCCACGCCGGCCAGGAAGACTTGTGTTAAAGTCACTAACACACGGGTGTAGTTTGCTCTGAGCACCGGGGATCCGGCAGTGAGCAAAAGAGGCAGGCCTCCCTCTGCGCTGTGCTCCAGACACACCAAATCCAACTCCAACAGGAAGAGACAAGTTCCATGACACTTCACTCAGTGATAGAGAGGGACCGGAGACGGGACGACTGTGCATTTTAGAGTGTTTACGCAACGTCTCTGTGCAAAGTTGAATTGAGCTTGAATAAGAAGAAGGATGACACAAAGTCAGTCAGGCTAAAACTGAGGGTGGGGAGGAGGCAGGGGGTTGGGAGTCACTCCAAGCAGAAGGGGAAACATATGCAAAGAATAAGCTTGGTGTGTTTAAGGAACAGAAAGAAACCATGTGGGGCTTAACAAATGCAGATAATAATGTTATGAAATGGGGTCAGAAAGACTGGCAGGGGTCGGTCCCATAGGACCTCATGATGCGTGATGGCATGGCTACGTGGATGGGAGGATGTACGAATGGACTAAAGGATGGATGGGAGGATAGAGGAAGGAAGGATGGAAGGATGGAAGGATGAATGGATGAAAACTGTCAAATCCTGGATGGTTAGAAACCCAAATCCAAATCCATTTTACACCACTAGATGGAGCCAAACATTGGCAGTATTGTTACACAGTTGGGTCTTCCTTTTGGCATAAATTTAAAAGCATACATGATATTCCTCACTGGGAAACAGACAAGCCATCCACTCTCTTTAGGGGGGAGCAGAGCTTCTCGGCTAGTACAGCTGTTGGGCCAGTGGCCAGGCAGAGACACTGATGCCCTTGGTTCCGGGGTGATGGAGTCAAGTATGATGAAGCCAGACACCCCAAGCATCACGTCCACAGCAAGCAGCCTCGGTCTATTTGTGATGCTGTCTTATACATCCAGCACGAACATGTTCTTGGTTGGCCATGATGTAAAGAAGATGAGGAGGCACATTTCTAGAGAATGAGAATCTCTGGTTCTGATAAAGAAGTGAAAAGACCAAAAAGTTTGACCTAGAGGAGACTCCTACCCTAAAAAGTAAATGTCCGTCCCGGACTCTCCATTTTAAAAATAATTGCTTATAGAATTAAATTACATCATTCAGTCCTTCAAAACACACTTCATGAGCACCCACTCTGTGTCTGTCTGGCATACAGAAGTGGGTATTATTGTGAGGAGGCCCCTACCTTAAGGAGCTCCACTACAGAGAGGAGACAGACAGGCAAACCAAGGACTATTAAATAGCAGGATGCTCGCCGTGGCCAACCAGCACACAGAATGAAGTTCAGCTTCACTGGGTACCTCATTTAGAAATACAAGTAAGAGGTTTACTGTGGCTTCAACAGACTGGTCCTATTATGCTGGTCACATTATGGTAGCACAGTGGCTGCCTTCACTCCAGCATCATGTCTCCATTTAAGGCAGGAAGGGACAAGGACAGGAATAGTCAGCTAACTGTTCTGTTTATCAGGAAAGCCAAAAGACTTCCCAGAAACCCCAACACACTCTAGTTGCAGCTCCTTAGTCAGAACTAGGCCACATGACAGCCTGGATGCCAGGAAGGTTGTCAGCATGAGTACCTCACCTGGGGGTGACCCGATTAACAAAATCAAGATCCAATGAGGAAAACAGGACAGGAACTGGCAGAGCATACAATTGTCTGTGTGTCTCATACAGTAATAGTCAAAGAAATGCTAATTAAAATAAGAGATCTTTTTTGCTTAGCAAATTGGGCAAATTTTAAAAGGTTCACATCTACTGTTGAGAAGGTGGAGAAAAGTGAACATTTCACAGCCTGTTGGTAGAAATGCGCAATCCTCATTTGGCAATATAATGAAATTTAGGATTTTTTTCAATGTTAATATTTTGACCCAACAATTCCACTCCTAGATAGTTATCTTAAGGAGGTAAGTTCACAAAGATATAGTTAAAATATATTTGTTTAGATAGTTAAAATTAGAAAACTATCTATATAGCCAACAATAGGAAATTGGTAAAAATAAATGAAGATACCTCCATACAATCTAATACAATCATTTTTTTAAATTACAAATTTATACAAATGCAAGGTTAGATTAAAATATCTTTTTTGATGATTTTCTGTAGTGGTATGCTTTGATTTCTCTTCCTCTTTGTGTAACCAATATAGATTTTCTTTTTACAGTTACCATTAGGCTTATATAAAACATCTTATAGATATAACTGTCTATTTTAGGTGATAATAACTTAACTTTAATCACATACAAAAACTGTATACTTTTTGTCTCCTACCACATTTTGTTTTTGATGTCACAATCTATATCTTTTTATATTATGTATCCATTAACCAATTATTGTATCTATAGTTATTTTTAATATTTTATACTTGAGTTAAAAGAGTTTTACACACCACCATTACAAGAGTATTCTGACTTTGACTATGTAGTTACCTTTGCCAGTGAGTTATACTTTCACATGTTGTCATGTTACTAATTAATGTCCTTTCATTTCAACTTCAAGAACGTTCTTTAGCATTTCTTGTAAAGAAGATCCAGATCAAAAGTAACTTATTAAGCCCAGCCAGCGTGGCTTGGTGGTTGAGGTTTTGACCTATGAACTGGGAGGTCCAGGTTCGATTCCTGGTCAGGGCACATGCCCGGGTTATAGAAAATAACATAAATATGTTAGAGTGTCTTCTAAATCTTACTGTTTTGACCTAAAGTAATCACACACATCCTGTTCATCAAAACCCACCTTACCAAGTTTTCTCCAGAGTTGATCTCATGTAAAATAAAACTTGAAAGCACTTAGAATTGCCATGTTTATTGCCAGGAGGATTAAGATTATTATCAGCACACTCAATTACCTACCTTATCAGGAATATATATTTTATAGCGCCCCATTTACAATTCTGAAATAAAATTCATAGATAATAAACCTAACAAGACTAAAAAAATTAAAAATAATCTGTCTTAACTGTAATATAAAAGAGAAGTCTATAATATGTATTTCAATATGCAAATGAGGTACAGCTACCACTAAAAGAAATACTGTAACCACACATTTGCACCTTTATATAAAATCCCCATGATTGCAACACCACAGGCACTGTCTTAACATCTCAAATACCAAAAGCAACAGTGTTGTGGGTGATGAGATGTTCTGAAATAGTTACCATCTCTTAGTTTCTGAACAAATCAATTCAGTTACATTCTGGGAAAATTCAGGCTACATTTATGGTAGTCATTCTACTGCTCACCAATATTCACAATTCTCCTTTTCCCAGGCACTAGTAGGACTTAACCTTCTAGCTCACTTGAAGTTAGAGGTGGCATGTGACTTGCTTTGGACAATGCAATGTGTGTAAGTGAAGTCTGTCACTTAAATACTGGGGCAGTTAATGCTGATGGAACCTCCAAAAGCCAAGGTCCTCCAGTGAAGGGTGATGAGCAACAAACTTGTTATGTTAAGCCCCTGAGATTTGGGGCTGTTACTGAAGCATATAGCCTGATACAATGTGAAAACTGTTCCTGCCCCTGTCCCCCCAAAAAAGAGTTTATATTTTTATGCAAAATGGAATTAGGATCCAAGCTCTGGTCATTATAAACAAGCTTTTCACTTATGTGAGTGTCCAGGGGCGCTGGAGAGTCCTGAAGGGTCCTGGACAACTGCTAGTTATTCAAGACTCCTTTACACCTTGCTCATCCCAATCCTCAACCACTGTGGCAACTCAAACACTCTCCCCACCAATTCCCCACTCACTCCCCACCCCGCTCAAAACACGGGCCTTCAGGAGCCAGCCAGGTCCTGAAAACTAGCAAAGGGGCTAGATCAGGGGTGGGCAAACTTTTTGACTCGAGGGCCACAATGGGTTCTTAAACTGGACCAGAGGGCTGGAACAAAAGCATGGATGGAGTGTTTGTGTGAACTAATATAAATTCAAAGTAAACATCATTACATAAAAGGGTACGGTCTTTTTTTTTTTATTTCAATCGTTTTATTCATTTCAAACATTTTAACAAGAAGAATGTAAACACTAATTATTATAAATGGAGGAATCATAGCACAATAACATACCTTATATTGAAGATGGCAAAGGCAAAATAAAATTGCCTAACAAAGGAAAGGTACAAAAGCCTTTCAAATTAAACTTAAATATAATAAAATAATTTAAAACTAAAACAAACAGAAAAGAACAAAATGTGTAAACAGTAAATTAAACATTTTCTTTAGTGCAACTTCCAAATTATGCCCAGGACGTAGATGTAGATGGCAATGTAGACTGGGTTGAAAGGTTTTTGGTCTTTAAAACATCAACTTCAGTGGGAACAGTGTTGTTGGTCTCCTTTTTAGCTAATGCTCTGATACTGTGCTCTCCAGGGGCGTGTCTCCCTACATCACCACGATAACGTGTCTGTCTACGCATTCCCAGGGTGATGTCGGGGGACGCGTCCGCGGGCATTACAAGGAGCCTCTGGAAGATTGAGAGGTTGTTCCTTCTACTGAATGGGCGGATATAAATGCGCCCACTCAGAAGAAGGAGCTGTGGCCGTGTTTCCCCACGTTGCCATGTTAACACTGCTGCTGGTGAAGGAGCGGAGGGGAGAGCAAGAGAACCCTCTGCTCTTTCGGCTCCGCGGGCCGGATAGAACAGCCGAACGGGCCGGATCCGGCCCGCGGGCCGTAGTTTGCCCACGGCTGGGCTAGATGCTTGAGACACCTCAAGGGGCAGCCATTGTCCACTCTAGCAGTTCATTGCCACCAGGAAATATACCCGGTGGTACCGAGTCTTCCGATGTTTCAAGAGAAGTCCAAAGTCCAGATGTTTGGGCAAGGGGATGGGGGCTGGAAGGGAAAGAGGGTATGGGGATAAATGCTGAGGAAAAAAAAAGTTAAAATTTTAAAAGAAAAAAATCATTTTAAAAGTCCAGATTTTTATGCAAAATATTTTAATTTCTAAATATCTGCAACAATTTAAAATATTTGAATTTAAGGCCCTGACCGGTGGTAGCTCAGTTGGTTTAGAGCCTTGCCCAGTACACCAATGTTGTGGGATCCATCCCGTCAGGGCACATGCAAGAATCAACCAATGTATGCATATGTAGGTAAGTTAATGTTTTTCTCTCTCTCTAAAAAATCAATCAATCAATATTTTTAAATTTAAGCACTTTGGGAGTCAACCCAAACAGTTCTAGTTTGATGAGGCCACATGCAACACTTTGCAAAAAAAAAAGTCAAATGCTAGTGAAATTTGGGTTTCTATTTTGTCAAACTTTCTTCGTTTCCAAGTGACAAAATAGTAACTTCTTACAAGTGCAGAGTGCCTTGCCCAAGCCGCATGGTTGGGTAAGTCACACAATGGCGAACGTCTGCCCTGTGCTCCTTCCAGCAAAACCTGATTTAATGAGGAGGTAGGTTCTGTTATTGTCCCCACTTAACTGATTAATAGCAGAATCCGAACCTTTAGCTTTCCGTCCCAACAGTGTGCTCTTTCCTGCCAACCTGTTGTAATTAATTTTTTTTTAAATCCTGTTTCCTGCCTCTCCTCTTCCAGTTTCCTTTCCCGCTCTTTTTAGGGCTTGTCCTGAAGACTGCTGCAGAAAAATGACTAAGTAGAAAAAGTAAAATATGAACTGAAAATAAAAAAGAGAAACTCGTGTCACAAAGAAAACGAAGTCAGGGGGCTGTGTTCCAGGCCCGGCTGGGCGAACCCCGTAAGAGGAGAAAGCCCAAGTACCCGCCCTCAAACAGACCCCTGCGGGTGCGAAGGTGGGCGCTGCTGAGGTTAAGACTGGTGCGCTCCCGCAGCCACCCAAACCTGCCGAGAGTGGGAGCAAGGAAAGGAGAAAGACGCGCCCAAAGGAAAGCGGGACAGCAAGGGCGCGAACGCTAACGCCAGCTCGCCTGCCCGCGGGAGGCGACCCGTGCGGCCACGTGACGCGACCACGTGACGCGGTCAAGATGGCCGCCAGCAGGGGCGACGGCGGCCCGGTGGAGTGGAGGCCGGGGCCGGAGCCCGGAGAAGAGTTCGAGGTAGTGGACAGGAGCCAGCTGCCAGGCCCGGGGGACCTGCCGAGCGCGGCGAGGCGGCGGGCGGCGGCGGAGGGCTGGTCTGCGCCCATCCTGACCCTGGCGCGCAGGGCCACGGGCAACCTGTCGGCCAGCTTCGGGAGCGCGCTCCGCGCGGCCGAGGGGCCGGACGGCGCGGAGGGCGCGGCGCGCGCAGGTAGGTCAGTGGGTTGCGCTGCCCCGCGTTCCCGGTGGAGTGGTGGGCCGTCGCGGGTTGGGAGCCGGCTGGCCGGGCCTTGCTAGGGGAGTTCCCAGTCTGACTTGTCCTGTTTTCTCTGCTCCGTGGCCACGCCCAGATGAGCACGTGGGCTTGGGGGGCGGGTGTTGACTCCCACGTGCGTTCCCACAACAACATCCTTACTCTCATGGGTGAGCATTAGGAAAATGTTTGCGCTTAGGTTATCTGTATGAACTTTAATTAGTGATTCAAGGCTGTTCTCTGCCCGCCCACGCGCACCTGCAGGTGTGGCCGTCCTGGGGCCTCCGCACGGGCGGAGCTGGGGGTGCGGGTGCAGACGAGCCGGAGCGCCGTTGCCCACGCGCTGTGTGATGCACCGCGCTTCCCAGGGCACATGCAAGAAAATTGGGACATTTCTTTTTTTCACCCCATGATCTCTTATAGTCCTTACAGCCCTTGTCTGGAAAGCGTTTGAGCACCTTTGTGAGAAGAATGGAAACATTACAAGTGTGACTTTCTGGGCTGCATGTGGCTAGGGGCTGCCTGTTGCATGGCGGTGAGAGCGTTTTCTTCTTCCTAGGAAGGGTGTGGGACACAGCTGACTGCGGGGCTCCGCTCCCCAGGATGTGTTAGGGTGCCTGGGAGGTTTTCTGATCGTGCCCTATCCACCGGTGAATTTGCTGTAGAAGTCACACTGACACCAGAATCGTGAATTGTGAAAATTTCAGGGGTTAAGAAAAACTGAGTAAAGTTTAAAATTGGACTTGAGATTCTGGCAACGAAAAGTAGTTCTAGATTAGAAGGTAATGGGAAAGGCTGTTCAACCCAGATTTCTGGTTCCCACAAGCCTGCCAACTTTATCCAGTCCCTGGTGTTTGTCTACCCCACACACTGGCAGTCCTGAGAGCCCAGGCCTGGGGTCTAATGGGGCCTCTCAGATGGTTCATGGCATGTAGTAAGCAAATAAATTCGTCAGGGCCTAGCACACAAATGCATACAGGGTTGGGGAAAAGTAGGCTTGCAGTTCATATGGAAAATAATACAACGATTAATAAATAATACAAGAATAAACTTTTGTGTACTCACAACTGTAAACCTACTTTTGCCCCACATTGTATTTGAAAAATACTTGTTTTCCATTTATGGTAGATGAATAATAGCCAACACTTACATTGTGCTTCCTAAGCGGCAGATTTTATCTTAACTCTACATGCATGAATTCATTTTATCTTCACAATACTACCTGGTAGCAGGACTGGCTTCATGGTGTACAGCCGATGCAGGCTGTGGTTAGTGTGGTCACCCAGGACTGGCTCTGAGCAGTGCCCCATGCTTGACATCCTCATTAATTATATCTCTGAATTTGTGTTTTGTAAGTGAAGTCCAGTGGAACAAAGGAGCATGTGCGGAAGCGGGGCCTGGAGCTGGGCTCATGTGTGGTTCTCCCTTCCACTGCCTCCTTGGAACAGGTTCTCAGCCCCACCCACCCTTCCCGCCCCAGTAAGGACTGCCCTGGGGCTTGTCTCTACCCCTCCCTGATGCTACTCCATGACCACTGCTGGCCCGGGGTGGGGGGGAGGGGGGGGTGGAGGTCACACCTTCTGAGTCTCAGGGCAGGGCAGTCAGTCAGGCTGGCAGCACCACAGCACACTAGGCAGGCAACTGGGCAGGGGCCTCACACCACCCCAACCAGACAACACTGTATCCCTGCAGGAAGTTGTGATGCCTTAGACCAGGGGTGGGCAAACTTTTTGACTCGAGGGCCACAATGGGTTCTTAAACTGGACCGGAGGGCCGGAACAAAAGCATGGATGGAGTGTTTGTGTGAACTAATATAAATTCAAAGTAAAGGAGCAGAGGGGCAAGCAAGAGAACCGGATAGAACAGCCGGATCCGGCCCGCGGGCCGTAGTTTGCCCAAGGCTGCCTTAGACCCAATGAAGGGGAGATTGACGTCCTCGTCTCTGCCCATGTAGCCAGCCCCAGGTAATAGGTACCATTATTCTCCCCGTTTTATAAAGAGAGAAACTGAATTAAAGAGAAGTAACTTGACCTGGTTACTTAGACATGGCAGAAGCAGTACCGGAACCAAGACATCTGCCTCTCGAGACCATGCTCTCAGTCAGAATAACTCAATGCCTCGATGCCTCTAATTTTATAAATAAACTAGAGGCCTGGTGCACAAAAATTCATGCACAGGGGAGGGGGGGTGTCCCTCAGCCCGGCCTGCCCCCTCTCACAGTCCGGAAGCCCTCAGGGGATGGCCTACTGACAGCTTAGGCCTGGGGAGCAGGCCTAAGCCACAGTCTGGCCTCCCTCTGCGGGAGGCAACCGGGCCGATCAGGGGAAGGCGCTGCCCCCATCACCCCGCTGCTGCTGCCACTGCTGGCCACCACAGCCACCTGCCCTTGGCCCTCACAGCTGCTCCAGCTTTGTCTGGAAGATGTCCAGTCTATCTGGTCTAATTAGCATATTACCCTTTTATTAGTATGACTAGTGGCCCAGTGCATGAATTTGTGCACATTGAAAGGAAATTAATTAGAAGAAATATTTTAATATTGCTCTTCGCCCTTTTTTTATAATAGTGTCAACCAAATTGACGATTGACAATGACAGATCGAAACACACGCGTGTGATTGGCACCAGTGAGAGCTTTATATGTATCACGCATGCGCACGTCAACTTAGCCTTTTATAGATATAAGAATACACTTGCTTAATTAGACCTGCTTTCTGATTTAGCTAAATTTTTTCCAGCCTAACTTCTCTTTCAGATAATTGTCAGCAACACAGTAGTAAATATCAACACAAAGCAGATTATTATTGTAGATCATGCAGGGAGAACAATGGATAAAATATTTAACTGCGTCAGTGTTTGACTATATTCTGCGCAGTGAGAAAATCTGAAGTCATTTTCAAGGTCCACCATTTCTTCTTTACAGTCGGGTCAAGTTTCTAAGCTTTCTAAATCTCTGTTTTCTGGCTAATGAAAAGAAAATATGATTCCACCAAGTCTTCTATCTACCTACTCCAGGACTTCTGTAAGGATCAAATGAGATGAGGCTTGGGAAAATGCTTCACAGACATTTGGTTAAAGTGTGAAATGTTTGCACCTGGCTATAAAGCAAGTCGTGTTTCTGGGCTGAAGAAACTCCAAGGATGCTAGTCACTAGGGAGAGGAAGCTGGGTGTTGCTACGTGACATCATTACCCGGCACTCACAGTGACCATTTCCAGTCTGGGCTGGGCTGTGGGCTGCATTTTGCGCCATGGGGTCTTGGCAGCGTTGGCTGCGATTTGGTGGGGTGTCACTCCAGGGTGGTGGTGGGGCCTGTGTCCCACTTGGGGGAAGCCAAGTGTTGGTTTGTTGGCACCGGGTCCATGGTGCCGGCGAGTGCGTGTCATGGCAGCTCCTGCATTGAGCATCTGCCCCTTGGTGGTCAGTGCATGTCATAGTGACCGATCGGACACTTAGCATATTAACCTTTTATAGATATAGACTAGTGACCCGATGCATGGATTTGTGCACATTGAAAGAAAATTAATTAGAAGGTGGCCGGCAGGGTGGGACTGGGCAAGATGGGCCGGACATGCCCTGGAGCCAACCTCCTGCTGTCCCTCCCTGGCTGGCTGCACCTGGGGTGGCACCATGGCTTAAAAGGCATCTGCGGAGTGAGCGGCGTCCCTCTGGCAGATGGGGTTCCCTTGGCCTGGCCTGCGGAGATTGGCTGAAACCGGCTCTCCAACATCCCCCAAGGGGTCCTGGAGTGCGAGAAGTGTGGAATGCAAACGCAAGTGTGCAGTAAACCAGATTCGGGGCTGACAGTGCCTCAGCAACAACATAACCCACGGCCAAAGGTGGAATCATGTGGCCACGTGAGGAATCGGGCTCTCTCCTCTCTGGTTTCGGGGTGCATCACCTGAGAACCGCCGCTGCCAAGTCACTGCAGCTCGGCAGCTCCTGCGTTGAGCGTCTGCCCCCTGGTGGTCAGTGCGCATCATAGCGACTGGTCCAACAGTCGGACACTTAGCATATTAGCCTTTTATATATATAGATTGCCATAACATATACATATGGATTTTTTAATTAGACAATTTATAGAAAATATTATGTAAATAACTGCCGCTCAGATCTGGTAAAAATTGTGAACATGGGTTACCAAGGACCAAAATGTGGGGAGGAGCTGGGAGGAGCTGTGTAGCTAGTCCCCAAAGGTGACCTGGATTTGAAGCTCTTCAGTAGGATAGGAATGGGGGTAGGGAAAGGAAATGGACCCTGGGCATCACACTTGGCAGAGGCCTCAAAAAATCAGGTTCAGAGAAGACAGCAGCATCCTTCCCTCTTATCCCCCAAGCCAGGGCCTGCTCATTCCTCTCTTTCCCATTGATCTGCTTCCACAAGCAGTGAGGACAGAGCTTTCTCAAAGGAAGTGGTGAAGAGCAGAGATCCAATTTGAGCAACACTCTTGCCAGATAAAATTATTTTTGTAATAGAGGTTAAAGGGAAATGAGGTAGACTGTTGTGGAATGCTCTGAATATTTCTTTTACAATGCTGTCCTGTGTTGGGCCTGGTAGCACAGCATGCCACAGTGATTCCCCATTGCATTCACATTGTTGTCTTGTTTTGGGGGGATTGTTTTTTCTTAAGATAATAAATGTGCATGGTAAAACAACAACAACAAAAGACATACAAAAGAAAACCCAGTGTAGAGGAAGTCCTCCATCCCAGAAACTGTTCCTGTGGCATGTCCCTTCATCTCCACACACAATTCTCATACAAACCACAGGGCATACACACAGGGTTCCACATCTTGCATTGTTATTCATCCTCCTCCTAAAGGATGAATAACAAAACACACATGTTTACAGAATTAACGTGCCCAGCACAATGTCTTGCACATGGGTACTCACTGAAGAAGGCACTCTTTGATTTTAAAATTATATATTTGCCATTGGGTAGGTGGTAGGTATGCCTTTCTCTGTTTTCTTCCATGGCAAATTTTATTTTGTGGTGCAACTTTTTCCAAAGGGAAGCATGATAACTTTTTCCCCTTCGCATTGCTGACCTCCTTAAGTTAGCCATTAACATAAATATAAATTAGGAAAGTGTAAAAACCATTTTCTTCCTTGTCGGTACAGATGACACCATACTGTAAGATAAAATACTTCAAGAAACCAAAGGGCTACTCAACTAAAACTTACATCTACCTGTAAGAATCTAGTCCTTTCACTATAAAATTCAGAACCCAACAAAAAAAAACGTTCAACCCCCTCCCCCTCCTGAGTACTTATTCTCTCTACCAGATGTTACAACACACTGGCAGCCCTTTGAGCTGTTTGTGGCTGCTGGTTTGTATTTTTTTCTATCTTGAAGGTATAAAAGCATTTAAAAAAAATTTTTTTAGGCAATTAGCAGGTCTTACATAAAAATGCAGGACCCCAGTTTCTGAAACCTCTACTGATAGCATTTCTCCAGCAAGAGGGTCTGAAGCTCAGCCCATCTCTGCTGTGCTCATTTAGGTCACAGGCCCGCCCTTCTAAAAGCGTCAAGGTTGAGATCCCTGATCAGACCACTTATTTGGCAATCCCATAAGTGTAGAATTTTGTGACATTCTGTGTGTTGTGTTGAATTATTATTAATGAAGCTTAGAGATGTGAAAAGCATGGCCAAGGTCACAAACCTAGTAAAATTGAGAGATAGACCAGGTTGAAGATCCTTCCGCTCCAATTTTCCATAATTCTAAGTCGAGCATGTGTGGGAATAGGTGACTCACCAACCGGGGTGGATGAGTTGGCTGCAGTGCACTGCCATTCCCAGCATCAGTGGTGGGAGCCGCTGCCACCCCCAGCTCTGACCACCTAAAACACTAGTCTCCACGTTTTTTGCTCACATGACCCCCTAAAGTAGTGGTTCTCAACCTTTCTAATGTCGCGACCCTTTAATACAGTTCCTCATGTTGTGGTGACCCCCAACCATAAAATTATTTTCGTTGCTACATCATAAGTGAAATTTTGCTACTGTTATGAATCATAATGTAAATATCTGTGTTTTCCGATGGTCTTAAGCAGTGGTCCTCAAACTTTTTAAAAAGGGGCCAGTTCACTGTCCCTCAGACGGTTGGAGGGCCCGACTATAGTTTTAAAAAAAACCTATGAACAAATTCCTATGTACACTGCGGGCCCAGGACGAGTCGGCTGCTAAGCAGGACAGGCAGCGGCACCCGGTGGGCCGGATAAATGTCCTCCGCGGGCCATAGTTTGAGGACCCCTGGTCTTAAGCGACCCTGCTAGTGGTCACGACCCACGGGTTAAGAATCGCTGCTATAGAGCCTAAGACCATCGGAAAACACAGATATTTACATTACGATTCATAACAGTAGCAAAATTACAGTTATGAAGTAGCAATGAAAATAATTTTATGGTTGGGGGTCACCACAACATGAGGAACTGTATTAAAGGGTCACGGCATTAGAAAGTTTGAGAACCATTGCCCTAAAGAAACTTCAACTTTTTTTTTTATTACTTTAGAGAGAGAGGAAGGGGACACACACACACACACACAGAGAGAGAGAGAGAGAGAGAGAGAGAGAGAGAGAGATAAATTTGTTGTTCCACTTATTTATTTATTCATTGGTTGTTTCTTGTACATGCCCTGACCCAGGATTGAACCCGCAACCTTGGTGTATCAGGATGATGCTGTAACCAACTGAGCTTCTCAGTCAGGGCAAGAAACTCCAACTTTTAAAGTTGACATATAAAGTTCTTCATCATAATTTTAAAGTTTAGAATACATTTTCCGGCTCATTAAAAATGTTGACTTTTTGAAATAAAACTATTACACCACTTTTAAGTGTGTCAAGTGGTATGTAAATACCTTAATGATTTGATAAGCACTAGCATTCATCTTAAAAATAAGCATGTTTTTTAATATTTAAAAATTTTTACATTTTTCCCTTCTTTTACCCCTTGAACTTGAATTCCCATTCCACTTCCATATGTTTTATAATTTTTTATTGGTCATCCTATCATATATCTCAGCCAAAAATATGTAAATAAAAATTTAATAAACTTTTCTTGTGACTTAAGCTCTAAGTGTATAAAAATTTTTCTTCTGGAATGTACCATTAAAAGTATTGGTGATGAGAAGTCGATACAAGGAATTTAAATATAATTTTATAAATAATCATACATATATTTTTCATGGCATTGCCTCTCTTTTAAAAAACATATATTTTTATTGATTTCAGAGAGGAAGGAAGAGGAAGGGAGAGATAGAAACATCAATGATGAGAATCATTGATTGGCTGCCTCCTGCATGCCCCCTACCGGCCCACAACCCAAACATGTGCCCTGACTGGGAATTGAACCATGACCTCCTGGTTCATAGGTCAATGCTCAACCACTGAGCCACACCGGGTGGGCAGGTGCAATTGCCTCTGTTAAGATGAGCTAAATGGTATTGATTTTTTCATTAGCATGTATCTATAGATGAATATATATGATTTACTGATAAAATGTGATAGGACTCAGCATCAATTTTATTCCAGATTTTTTGTTTTTATGAATGTAATCCCTGAGAAACCTGGTTCATATAAATAAGAAATATAGTTTTGTTAGAGCAGTGTTGCTCAAGTCTTTGAACTCCTAAGTTATATGCTCCAAATCACATTGATCTACTGTCAGTAATTTTTTTTTCAAAGCAAATGAAAATCATCTGACTTGCAAGAGAAGATACAACTTGCAAGTGTTACCCCCACCCGCTAGACCAAGTTTCCTTAACTAAGTGCAATAAAGCAGAGAGGTTTTATAATTTTTATTTCCTTTGCCCATTATCCATTTCATTAAAGTTTCAAATGTATAAATATAATACATAGGATTCTCTCAAAATTTAAAAATAATTAACTATCTCAACCTCTGGGAAGTTTTCCAACAAAGGCTTTACCAAAACTTATCTAATGATAATTATGCTTGTAATTCTTTTTTTTTTTTTAATATATTTTATTGATATTTCACAGAGAGGAAGGGAGAGGGATAGAGAGCTAGAAACATCGATGAGAGAGAAACATCGATCAGCTGCCTCCCGCACACCTCCCACTGAGGATGTGCCCGCAACCAAGGTACATGCCCTTGACCAGAATCAAACCCGGGACCTTTCAGTCCGCAGGCCGACGCTCTATCCACTGAGCCAAACCAGTTTCGGCGCTTGTAATTCTTTTATGTACTTAGTTATCTTGTTTAACCCAGAACACTCAAAATGGTTGGGGACATCTAAATATTATTTCATTACACCTTTGCGGATACAATATTTTTTGACCAAAAGACTTATTTTATGTGTACTTCAAAGCTATTTTCATCAAAAACTTGGAGCTACAGTTTGGCTCATTTAATTTATGAAACATGTCCATGGAGTTAATGGCACATCCTAGAGTATTGAGGCTAGCGGAAAATAATTATTTATAATTGAGGGGGGGTAATTTTCTAAATTCAGGACACCCAGCAGAGGACTAGAAGTGTTCCCCTCTCCCCCTAGACAGGTTTCCTTAACTAAGTGCAGTAAAGCTAAAGCATTAAGGGATTGAAAGCTCTTCATGTTGTTGGTGACTTAATCATCACAAGCGGCTCCACCACCATGTGGTGTGTGCAATTGTGTGGGACTTTATGCAACCAGGCCAATGCATCAAGAGGACAAGGAGTGAATTGACACTCTTCTGTGGAATGGGAGAAGAAAAAGTGCCTGTGAAACAGGAAGGTCTGTTCATGGGTTTCCTTAAAACATCTGGGCTTGCCTCGCCCTCTGCAAGACTTCCTGGATATGTACAGCAATTGGAAGACCACTAGTTTATAGACCGGGCCTGTCTTCTGTACGGTTAAATCTTTACAAATTGTTTCTATGGTTATTTGGTTTATTCAGGGTGACTCCTCTTGATAAGGTTTTATAATTTAAAAAAATTTTATTGATTTCAGAGAGGAAGGGAGAGGGAGAGACAGATAGAAGCATCAATGATCTGCTGCCTTCTGCACTCCACCCACTGGGAATCAGCCCACAACCTAGGCATGTGCCCTGACTTCCTGGTTCAAAGGTCGATGCTCAACAACTGAGCCACGCTGGCCGGGGAGGTTTTATAATTTTTATTTTCTTTGCCCAGTAACCATTTCATTAAAATTGTCAAATGTAGAAATATAATACATAGGATTCTCTCAAAATTTAAAAATGATTAAACCGCCAACCCAAGTGCTTTATTTTTTTCTCTTTCCACAACCAGGATGAAATGTTCAGACAGAGTTTCCTTTCCCAGAGCTAGTCTTGGGTTTTGCTGAGAGTGGAGAATATTTAGTCCCACCCAGGCTGTCTCAAGTCTCAATGATACTTACTTAATGCCTTTATTATATAACTAGTGACCCAGTGCACGAAATTCGTGCACATTAAAAGGGGATTAAGGAAATAATTTAATATTGCTATTTGCACTTTCTTTATAATAGAAGTGTCAGAGATGAAAGAAAATTAGTAAAATGTATATGAAAACTTTCCTCCTGTCAGAGTCTGGGGCTCACCACGGGACCCAGAGTCAAGTCCCCACCTACCCACATGCACCTCAAAATCGCATGAGACCCAGACTCGGCTGGCCCCCACCCCCTCCCCATTGGGCTAGATCCAGACCCGGCCAGTCCCACCCTTGTAAAGCCCTGCCAGGCAGGGGGTGTAGCCTCAGGTCCCCTGGCCTGGTGCAAGGATTGGGGGGCGTGGCCTGAGGTCCCCCAGCCAGACCAGGGCAGGGGGCATGCCTTAAGGTCCTCCGTCAAGCCCTGCCAGGTGGGGGACACGGCCTGAGATCCCCTGTCAAGCTCCACTAGGTAGGGGGCATGGCCTGAGGTCCCCGGTCAAGCCCTGCTGGGCGGGGGAGCGCAGCCTCAGGTCCCCCGGCCTAGCACCGGGAGGGAGGCGCAGCCTGAGTTCCCCTGAACCAGCACTGGGCGTGCACCTTGAGGTCCCCCGTCAAGCCCCGCTGGGTGGGGGGCATGGCCTGAGGTCCCCTGTCAAGCCCAGCCAGACAGGGGGGTGCAGCCTCAGGTCTCCTGGGGTGGGGGGCGTGGCCTGAGGTCCCCTGTCAAGCCCTGCTGGGCAGGGGGTGCAATCTGAGTTCCCCCTGCCTGGTGCCGGGGTGGGGGGGGGCACAGCCTGAAGTCCCCTGTCAAGCCCTGCCAGGTGGGGGGTGCAGCCTGAGGTCCCCCAGTTTGGCACTGGGGCGGGGGGAGCAGTCTGAGGTCCCCTAGCCCAGCACCAGGACGGGAAGTGCACCTTGAGGTCCCCTGTCAAGCCCTGCCAGGTGGGGGGTGCAGCCTGAGGTCCCCGGCCTGGTGCTGGGGCGGGGGGAGCAGCCTGAGGTCCCCTAGCCCAGCACCAGGATGGGAAGCGCACCTTGAGGTCACCTGTCAAGCCCTGCCAGGTGGGGGGTGCAGCCTGAGGTCCCCTGTCAATCACTGCCAGGTGGGGGGTGTGGCCTGAGGTCCCCCAGCCTGGTGCTGGGGCAGGGGGAGCAGCCTGAGGTCCCCTAGCCCAGCACCAGGATGGGAAGCACACCTTGAGGTCCCCAGTCAAGCCCCGCTGGGTGGGGGGCGCAGCCTGAGATTCCCTGGTAAGCCCCATGGGAGGCGGGGGAAGGCGTAGCCTCAGGTCCCTGCTGATTGTTCATTAAGGCTCCTTATGGGAACTTGGCCTCAGCTGTGGGTGCAGCCATTTTTGTGACAGAGTGATGGTCAATTAGCATATTCCCTCTTTATTAGATAGGATAGGATTCAGTTATAACTTCATTACTTTCAATTTAGCTAACATATATATGCCCTTTTAACTGTATCCATATAAATTAATGCTCATAAAAGAAAAACAGGCAAGCAAAGGATTAACACCAGAAATATACAGATCAACTCTTGTTAATATTTAACAAGCAATTCGGAGATTACGAACTTAACGATTAAGCACAGTATAGTAATCAGACAACTGCAAACTAAAAAACGGTAAGTCCCCCGTCCCATTTCCACCTGCAAACCTTAGGCGAGGGTCGGTGCAGGATCGGAGCCACGCGGGACAGAGAGAGGATGACACGGGCACAGAGGGCACAGAAGGCACTCCCCCCCACCCCCCGCCCTTCCTGCCTGGGGAGTTTTCTGGTCAGGACTTTTAAGAGTTGAAGGTCTAGCTTTGCGCAGTGGCGGTATCTTAGCCTGTGAGGTTTATCTGACATGCGATTATTGCTAATTAAAAAATAAGAAGTTGGTCTCTTTCCCTTCCGCGTGCCACTGAAGATCCTGGTGTCGCCATGGGTCGCCGTCCCGCCCGGTGATGCTAAGATCCGAATCTTTGACCTGGGGCGGAAGAAGGCGAAAGTGGATGAGTTCCCACTCTGTGGCCACATGGTGTCAGACGAATATGAGCAGCTCTCCTCCGAAGCCCTGGAGGCTGCCCGTATTTGTGCCAATAAGTACATGGTGAAAAGTTGTGGCAAAGATGGCTTTCACATTGGAGTGCGGCTGCACCCCTTCCACGTCATCCGCATCAACAAGATGTTGTCCTGTGTTGGGGCTGACAGGCTCCAAACAGGTATACGGGGTGCCTTTGGAAAGCCCCAAGGCACAGTGGCCAGAGTCCACATTGGCCAAGTCATCATGTCCATCCGCACCAAACTGCAGAACAAGGAGCATGTGATTGAGGCCCTACGCAGAGCCAAGTTCAAGTTCCCTGGCCGCCAGAAGATCCACATCTCTAAGAAGTGGGGCTTTACTAAGTTTAATGCGGATGAGTTTGAAGACATGGTGGCCGAGAAGCGCCTCATCCCAGATGGCTGTGGGGTCAAATACATCCCTAATCGTGGTCCCCTGGACAAATGGCGAGCCCTGCACTCGTGAGAGTCTCAGTGCTGCCCCCACCTTACACCCACCAATAAATCAACTTTCCATCAAAAAAAAAAAAAAAAAGTTGAAGGTCTACATTTTTACCAAGTTTCTGTGATAATAGTTTCCTGGGTTTGAGGGGACAGTTGGCACGCATCTGTCCTGGATATCTAATACTGATTGAACACAAAGTTTTTAAACCTCAAAACAAAGCGACAAGGTTAATGGCATTGAAATGGAAAGACACAAAACTCATAATTGTCCGCTCATTGTAGACGAAAGGTGGGCAACAATTTGTGAGTCCAGAACCGAGTGGCAGGTGCTTCCCAGAAGGAACTCGGATGGCACCTTCACACCCAAGAGCCGGTTCCAGACCCCCTCCAGGCCCAGGGGGCACCCGCGCCCCACGTGACGCCCGCGCGGGCTGTGGGCGTGGCCTCTTGGGGTTCGTCCAATAGGCACGTCCGGGGGCAGACACATTCTCCAGCTTGGGGCGGGGCTTCCTGCGGCTTGCGCCTCTCAGGTGGGTGGAAAATAGAACACTGCGTGCGGAGAGGCCGCTCCTCTGCTGTCTGACCGCGGGCCAGGCGGTCCTGGTGCGGCTGTGACCACCGGGGGTCAGGTGACTGCGGACCCGTTATCCGCACGTTTGCACCCCGCGCTGACCACCTGCCTCCCACCTGGCTGGTCTTGCCATTATTGTCCCGCGTCCTTGCCCTGGAGCACACGCAGTCCACTGACAAAGCTATCCCTGCTTCTGCCCCACAGCTTCCAAGTCCCAGATGATGGAGGAGCGCGCCAACCTGATGCACATGATGAAACTCAGCATCAAGGTCTTGCTCCAGTCCGCTCTGAGCCTGGGTCGCAGCCTGGATGCGGACCACGCCCCCTTGCAGCAGTTTTTCGTGGTGATGGAGCACTGCCTCAAACATGGGCTGAAAGGTGAGCCTGGGGTGTCCGGGGCTCACAGCATGTATTCATCAGTGCAGAACATTGTTCTGGTGCTAGGATAACAGCAATGTTCAAAACAAAAGCTCCTGCCTGCAAGATGGGACATTCTTGAGCAATGCTGTCCAATAAAAATAGTCATGCAAACCAGATGTGCAATTTTTTTTTTAAATATATTTTTATTGATTTCAGAGAGGAAGGGAGAGGGAGAGAGAGATAGAAACATTAATGATGAGAGAGAATCATTGGCTGCCTCCTGCATGCCCCCCACTGGGGATCAGGCCTGCAACCCAGGCATGTGCCTTTGACTGGAATCGAACCTGGGACCCTTCAGTCTGCAGGCCAATGCTCTATCCACTGAGCCAAACCAGCTAGGGTCAATTTTTAATGTTCTAGTACACATTTTTTTTTTTAATTAAAAGAAACAAGTAAAATTAGTTTTAATGATTTATTTTATTGAACTGAATATATCCAAAATATTGTGATACATAATCAGTATTTAAAAGCCTTACTAATGAGATATTTTGCATTCTTTTTTATACTAAGGCTTAAAAATCCACTGTGTTTTACATTTATAGCATGCCTCAATTGCACTAGCATTTGAACAAGTGTTCAGTAGCACATGTGGCTAGTGATAACCTTGGACAGCACAGTTCCTGACCAGGAGGTAGATGATAAATGCCAGGAACAAACCAACGTAATTATAAAATGCTACAAATTCAAGGAAGCAAAATAGGTTAAATGATAGAGAATCCAAGAGAAAACCTTTCAGCTGGAGTAAAAGGGGCCAGTTTTTCTGGGGAGGTGAAATGTCAACCGAGACATACAGGAGAGGGAGGAGTCAATCATGTAAAGATTAGGGGAAAGCAAAAATTAGAAACAAAAAACAGGTTAAGGGTCCTGAGTGGGACCACCCTTGGCCTGAGGAAGAGATCAGGTAACTAAAGGGTGCTGAGAGGAGAAAAGTAGGATGGGCTAGAACATGTAGGCCTTTGCGGGTGAAGAATTGGGTTTTATTCTAAGAGTACTGGGAAGATTTTAAGCAAAGGGAAACATGACCTGACTTCCATTCATAAAAGACCCCCAGCAACGTGGAATGCGAATTGAAGGGTGACAATATTAGGAGCAGGGAGACTCATTAGGAGGTTATTGCAGCAGTTCAGGTGAGGATGGTGGTGATGTCCATTTGAAGTTAAGTGTTGATTTTGGCATCAGGTAGGAAGGAGAAAGGGGAAGGACTTCACAAGGGATCATGTTTTATCTCCTGGGCAGTAAACAACTTGGAGAAAGAGCATAAATAGGTACATCAGAGAATCCCTGTTTCCAGAAGAAGGGAGAGCTCATGTGTTACTTGGCTCTCCCAGTCCTCAAGACTAAATTTGAAGCGTTTATTTGGCTTTTGGAAGAGAGACCATGGACCCCTGAAGACATTTTGCAACCTATCCTTATGACTAACACTTTCGTTTTCCCTTTTAGTTAAGAAGAGTTTTATTGGCCAAAATAAATCTTTCTTTGGTCCTTTGGAGCTGGTGGAGAAACTTTGTCCAGAAGCATCAGATATAGCCACTAGTGTCAGAAATCTACCAGAATTAAAGTGAGTAAGAAGTCATCACATGGTCTTGATATTTAGAAAAACTTACCCATTTCTTAATTCCTTGCTGATTAAACATTTTCTAATTTAAAACAAAGTGCATGAACCACATTCAGGGACAGTGTCTGGCTGGCATGGCTCAGTGGTTGAGTGTCGACCCATAAACCAGGAGGTCATGGTTGGATTTCCAATCAGGGCACACACCCAGATTGCAGGTTCGATGCCCAGTGGGGGGGCATGCAGGAGGCAGCCAGTCTATGATTCTCATTCATCATTGATGTTTCTCTCCCTCTTCCTTCCTCTCTCTGAAATCAATTTTAAAAAAAGAAAAGGAAGAAAAATTTAAGTATTAAACTGTACATACTGTTCTGTAGGCTTTTTTTCCCCATTTCATATTAGATTTTAGACCTCTTTCCATTATCAGATACTCATCCACATCACTTTTGAAATGGGCATAGCTTTATGTTATCTAGCTCATATGTTTAACGCCTCTTTGGGCTTTGTAGCTGTCTTCCAATGCTCATCCTCCAAATAGTGCAGTAGTGACCATCCCCAAGCATCCCTTGTGCATTCTAGTCACTTCCTGAGGCTGTATTCCAAGATGTAGAATTTGGATAACCAGCCATCACCAACCTGCCTGCTGGAAGAATTGTGACAGTTTACACCCCCACTGAGCAGCCTGTGTCAGTATCCATTTTCCACAACATCCCAACATTAAATACCTTTTTTCACTATATTGTTTTCTTCCCTTTTACTCTGGTTCTTTCCCCGCCCCCCCCTCATCATTTATTTGGCGGGGCGGGGGAGGGGGTTACGGGGGTGTTCAGAGCCTTTTGTATTGATGAAGTTAGATGAGCCATGAGGTCACTGGGGTGCACAGCCAGGCTGTGGCCCTAAGAGTGCCCTTGGATGCAGACACTGATGACAGTGGTGCCTCTGTACTCCTGAGTGTCACAAATGCACTTACTCTGCTTAAAAAGAATCTTGTTTTTCTTAAACAGTGTGAGGTGTATAGTAGGGAGGCTTTTTTTCCTTTTTCTAATGTTTAAAACAGGCCTTTTCAAGTTTGCACCTTTGAGATTGGTTGCACAACAATGTGAATGCACTTAACATTACCAACCAATACACTTAAAAAGATAAATTTTATTTCATACGTTTTCTACCACAATTATTTTTTAAAATACATTTTTATTGATTTCAGAGAGGAAGGGAGAGGGAGAGAGAGATAGAAACATCAATGATGAGAGAGAATCATCAATCGGCTGCCTCACCCTAGCTGGTTTGAGACAACCAGCCTAGCCTAGGGGTCCCCTACACCTAACCTAGGTAACCGCTAACCTAGCCTAGGCGACCCCTAGCCTAGCCTGAGGACTGAAGGGTCTAGGGCAGGGGTGGGCAAACTTTTTGACTCTAGGGCCACAATGGGTTCTTAAACTGGACCGGAGGGCCGGAACAAAAGCATGGATGGAGTGTTTGTATGAACTAATATAAATTCAAAGTAAAGGAGCGGAGGGGAGAGCAAGAGAACCGGATAGAACAGCCGGATCTGGCCCGTGGGCCGTAGATTGCCCAAGGCTGGTCTAGGGTTTGATTCTGGTCAAGGGCACATGCCCGGGTTATGGGCTTGATCCCCAGTGGGGGACGTGCAGGAGGCAGCCGGTCAATGATTCTCTCTCATCATTATTGTTTCTATCTCTCTCTCCCTCTCCCTTCCTCTTTGAAATTAATAAAAATATATTTTTTAAAAAATCGGCTGCCTCCTACACGCCCCACATGGGGACTGAGCCTATATCCCAGACATGTGCACTGACCAGGAATCGAACCGTGACCTCCTAGCTCATAGGTCAACGCTCAACCATTGAGCCATGCTGGACAGGCCACAATTATTTTTTAATTGCATCTTTGAGCTAATGCCTCAGAAACCTTGTGAGTCTTCAACACTTTAACAAGCACTGACAATGTTGTGTATGAATCTTTGAAAGAATATTTATCCATTCTACAAAGCTAATCTAATATTTCCTGGTTCCTGTGAAATTTTATCAATATACACAAAGTTTTATCTGATTATATTTGTTCCAGGAATCAGATTTTGTGGCTTAAGATTTTTCCCCTGTTTTGTCAAAATAAAAAAAAAACACACACACATGCCCATGATACAAAATTCAAACAGTACCCAGAGGTATATAGTGAGCTAACTGCCTTCCCTGACATTGTGCTCCCTCAACCCCCAACACAGCTATTCTTACCGAGTTCTCTGTATTCACAAGCAGGAATGTGTGTACCTCTTGGGCTAACTTGTCTTTTTGCTTTGTTTTATTGTTATTATCCTATATAATAAAGAGGTAATATGCAAATTGACCATCACTCCAACACACAAGATGGCTGCCCCCCATGTGGACACAAGATAGCCAGCAGGGGAGGGCAGTTGGGGGGACCAGGCCTGCAAGGGAGGGCAGTTGGGGGTGACCAGGCCAACAGGAGAGAGCAGTTAGGGGTAACCGGGCCAGTAGGGGAGGGCAGTTAAGGGCGACCGTGCCAGCAGGGGAGGGCAGTTAGGGGTGACTGGGCCTGCAGGGGAGGGCAGTTGGGGGGACCAGGCCTGCAAGGGAGGGCAGTTGGGAGGGACAAGGCCTGCAGGGTTGGGCAGTTGGGGGCGACCAGACCAGCAAGGGAGGGCAGTTGGGAGGGACAAGACCTGCAGGGAAGGACAGTTGGGGGGGACCAGGCCTGCAGGGGAGGGCAGTTGGGGGGGACCAGGCCTGCAGGGGAGGGCAGTTGGGGGCAATTGGGCCGGCAGGGGAGCAGTTAGGTGTCGATCAGTCTGGCAGGGGAGTGGTTAGGGGGTGACCTGCCAGAAGCGGGTGATCAGGCTGGCAAGCAGAAGGGGTTAGGGGCAATCGGGCAGGCAGGCAGGCGAGTGGTTGGGAGCCAGCAGTCTTGGATTGTGAGAGGGATGTCCAACTGCCCGTTTAGGCCCCAGTGGGATCGGGCCTAAACGGGCAGTTGGACATCCCTCGAGGGGTCCCAGATTGGAGAGGGTGCAGGCTGGGCTGAGGAACAAACCCCCCCACAAACACTGTGCACAAATTTCGTGCACTGGGCCTCTAGTCCTATATAATAAAAGGCTTGTATGCAAACAACCGAACAGCAGAACGACCAGTTGCTATGATGCACACTGACCACCAGGAGGCAGATGCTCAATGCAGGAGCTGCTCCCTGGTGGTCAGTGAGTTCCCACAGGGGGAGCACTGCTCAGTCAGAAGCTGGGCTCACGGTGGCAGGCCTAAGCCATCATTTGGACATCCGCCGAGGGCTCCCGCGCTGCAAGAGGACACAGGCTGGGCTGAGGGTCCCATTCCACGCCCACCCCCTCCCAAGTGCACGAATTTCGTGCACCAGGCCTCTAGTTATGCCATAACAGTTTGTTTCTCTGTTTGAATTCTAGGACAGCTGTGGGAAGAGGCAGAGCTTGGCTTTATCTTGCACTCATGCAAAAGAAACTGGCAGATTATCTGAAAGTGCTGATAGACAATAAACATCTCTTAAGGTAGTTCATCACCTATCTTTGCTTGTCTTGCTTTGAATTAAAATGAGTCTAACTCTATAATGTATAGAGCTTTTATTCAAATTATTATTAGTCATAAATATTCTCTGGCTTAGTTTTAAAAGTTCAATTCATTTTTTTGAGCACGGATATCTGAAAGTTGATATGAATGGCTGAAGATTTATATTACTTTTCATTTGTAAAAGTTATTTTAAAGATAATTCTTCAAAAATACCTAAGATTAGGTAGTTGACAGTATACTCCATTAAATTTCAGCAAAATTGTATTTATTAGATTGGATAACGACAGGGAAAAATTACTTTCGGACTAAATGCTTTTTGTAATATCTTACCGATTTTAGGATTCCATATCCAATTTATAAAATTTTATCTCTTAGCATCAGTAATTTGACTGGTTCATATATATTTTTTTATATTTTTTTATTGATTTCAGAGAGGAAGGGAGAGGGAGAGAGAGAGAGAAACATCAGTGGTGAGAGAGAATCATTGATTGGCTGCCTTCTGCCCACTCCCTACTGGGGATTGAGCCCACAGGCCAGATACGTGCCCTTGACTGGAATCAAACCTGGGACCCTTCAGTCTGCAGCCCAATGCTCTGTCCACTGAGCCAAACCAAGTAGGGCTGACTGTTTCATATTTGATATTTATAACTATAAGCAAAAATAATCATTATGAAAGGAATTTTCTCTAGAATATGAGAATTCATAAGGGAAAAATCTCTCGAGTTAATTCTCTTATCTAATTGAGATAAAAATAAATTTTATAGTATGGCCTGCTACTCCAAATTTTTCATTGTTTTCAAGTCATGGTTTATTGTTGAATATTCTTTACATGATAAATACAGATTTCAAGTATGTCATGTCCTTTGTACTCTGAGCACAGTTACGCTGAGTAACTTTGAGTTACAGATTTTGTCTAAAAAACTGATTCTTAAGATAGTAAGTTCTCGCGTGCGCGCGCGCGCGCGCGCGCGCACACACACACACACACACACACACACACACACACACAATGGTAAATTAGCAGATCAATGGTGACCAGAAGCAGTCAGAGACGGGCTGCTGTCCCACTGCAAACAGCCGCGGTGGTGGCTGCTGTCAGGAAGTAGGAGCAGCCAGTGTTGCTCCATGGGACATGTGGAAGAGGGAAGAACTTTATTCTTGGGTGTGGGAGTTGTCCTCAGCAATGTGGAAGAAGGAGCCTGTAGGGAGAGGAGGGGCAGATGGTCAGGAATGTAGGAGCCAAGAGGAGATGAGAAGGGCTGGGGTCCAGGATCCAAATGGCAGAGTTCACCATAGACCAGAGGCAGGAGGAGCCCTCTCTAAGCCATAGGAAGGAGAGAGACCAGAGGAGAAATAGCGACTTGCAGCAAGAGAGGAAAATGAAAGGGAAGGAAGTTCACACAAGGGAGCTGCTGGCAGTCAGGCCATGAGCTGAGAGGTGGGAAGGCAGGTTGGGGTGGGGAGAAGGGGTGGTGAGGACATTCCTGAATGGCTCCCCCGGCCACCAATCTCTTGCAGTGAGTTTTATGAGCCAGAGGCATTAATGATGGAGGAAGAGGGGATGGTGCTCGTCGGTCTGCTGGTGGGACTCAATGTTCTTGATGCCAATCTCTGCTTAAAAGGAGAAGACTTGGATTCTCAGGTAAAGTGGGGATTTGGATCCTGATGGAATAACTTCTCTAGGCCAAGGATTTTATGTAGGATCTGCAGACAGTGCTGAACCTCAGGCAGGCACAATGGGTGTCTGACTGAAGGCTATGCTGGGGTAGGCAGGGAAGCACTGGGGAAGGGTGAAGAAAGCTGGGCAGGGGCTCACAGAAAGCACGCATGCTTGTGAGCAGGAAGAGCTCTCCAAGGCTGGAGCCCAGATGCTCCACAGGGAGGTGAAGGTGAAGGCTGGGTTCAGATGCTGGGCCACCGGTGTCAGGCTAAAGGCTTTAACATGGTCCTTGAGCTTTGAGAAGCTCTTGGAGGTTTTTAGGCAGTGAAATGATCAGGTCAGAGCTTGAGAACAATCAATTTCACATCCAGGCCATGAGTTAGAAGTGGCCAAGAATAGACACAGCAAAACATTGAGCGGACAAGCCTACGAGTCCCGCAAGATTGGATGAGAAGTGGGGAGAGAGAGTCAGGAGAGGTTTGGGAAGTCAGGTTAATAAAATGGGGCACAAATGAAAGTAATAAGTAAAGTACAGAGAGGTGGGGCAACCCGCTTAGAATGGGAGCAGGTGACCAGGGTTGAGGCCTAAACTCCTGGTGTCTGAGCGGGACAGACACCCTGAACCATCCCTCCCTTGACCCCTCTTCAGGGCAAGAACGGCCTTCTGCCCACCACATGTTTATACCTGAAAACTCTAAAGCTTCCCTAATCCCTAAACACCCAGGTCAGCTTTTTTTTTTTTTTTTTCAATAGTTTTGTTGTTTTTGAGTATTGAACAAATTTTTTTAAATACAGAGGTATATTTTTGCCCTAGCTGGTTTGGCTCAGTGGATAGAGCATTGGCCCACAGACTGAAGGGTCCTGGGTTCGATTCCAGTGAAGATCCTGGTCGTGGTCGGGGTGGGTGCGGGAGACAACCTATCAGTGTGTATCTCTGACATCAGTGTTTCTCTCTCTGTGTCTCTCCCACTCCCTTCCAGTCTCTCTAAAAATTAATGGAAAAAATACCCTCGGGTGAGGATTAACAAAAAAATATAAATAAATAAATACAGAGGTGTATTTTTTAAAAGAATCTAAATATCACACATAATCCCATTACTCAGAGATAACTAATTCAGTGTTACATTTTGGTATATATTCTTCCAGCCCCCGAATAAGCAGATGTTTGTATGTGTGTGTGTATTTTAGAGAGAGATGTTTGGAGTTGTTTTGTTTTTTATCAAAATATGGTTATTTAAAGCACACTACGGTAATTTTTTTTAAAGAACATACTCTACATAGACCCCAGTGTCACTGAGATGTAAGCCATTTTTAGTGGCTAGATAGTATTCCATTTTATGAATGTACCATATTTATTTAACCAGTGCTTATTAACTTAGGTTGTTTCCATTTTTTAACAACAATATTATAAACAGCCTCATACCTCTTTGTACTCTTGTCCAATTATTTCCCTACGATAAATCTGGGGATTGATTGTCAAAGTATGCACATTTTGGTGTCACGATGAACACCAGCAAAACTTTTTTTAAATAAGATTTTCATGTTTCTGGAAGAATTGAATCGTGGGCTGATAATGAACCAGTGCTACACATTTGGCAATCTATCCATCTATTTCCTTTTTCTTTTTTTAAATATATTTTTATTGATTTTAGAGAGAAGGGAGAGGGAGAGAAAAACATTGATGAGAATGAATTATGTATTGTCTGCCTCCTGCACGCCCCCTACTGGGGATGGGGCCCGCAACCCGATTATGTGCCCTTGACCAGAATGGAACCCAGCGGGAGTCCACAGGCCGATGCTCTATGTGCGCTGAGCCAAACCAGCTAGGGCACGATGAGCATTCTTGGTCTTTTTCAATCTGATAGACAAAGCAACTGTTCTCAAGTTTACAGTTTTGAGAACTAGGGAGGTCAAGTATTTTTTCTTCTTATTTATTTTTTTATTGATTGATTTGAGGGGGCGGGGTGGGAGAGAGAGAAACATTGATTTGTTGTTCCACTTATTTACGCATTCACTGGTTGATTCTTGTATGTGCCATGACTGGGCATCGAATCCACAACCTTGGCATATTGGGGACAATGTTTTAACTAACAGTTAGCTGGCCAGGTCAAGTATTTTTTTCATGTTTTATTTGCCATTGATGGTTCGGCTTTTAACTACCTGTTTATATCCTTTTCCCATTTCTCTGAGTTTTTCATCCTCCCCCCACCCCCCCAATCCCCGGTTTCTCAGAGCGGATTTTCTCTGTAGAAATTTTTTGGGGCAATCAATTTTAATGGACTTTCCTTTATACTTTTTAAGGTATTGTGCTTAGAAAGTCCTTCCCCACCTAAAAATTATTTTTTAAATCAACTGTGTATTTTTTACATTTAAATAATCTCCCTGTCATTTGTTTTAACATAGTGTGCAGTATGAGTCTAGATTTCTTTACTAGTGTTAAACCAATTTTCTGAATATCATGTATGATATGTTATTTTTCTACTAATTTGAAATTCTGAGGACCAGGGTCTTCACACTTTCAGGGTTTCTTTTTTCTTGCAAATTTTGGATCAAAGTTTTCTGTTTTTCGTCTGCCTCTTATGGTGGGACAACAGCCCTCAAGTCTCAGCTGTCTCCTTTGCCTTGTGTAGTCCTGCACTCACGGGTCCTAGGGGCTTCCCTCTGCACAGACCAGACTTCACGCTGGCTGGCCTCGCCCTCTTCTCGATCCTGGAACCCTGAGCTTCCATGTCTGGGTGGGGACAAGGGTATAAACATTTATTTATTTTTTTAGGGTACAGATATTTATAAATTTTTATACATTACAAGACATGAGGGGCAGTAAATGCAGTTTTTTGTGGTGACATGGATGTATATTTTGATACCAGCTATTACAGGCTCAGTATTGTTAATGTGGAGGGAATATGGCACATTCCACTGCCCGCCTGATGACTTGTAATGTGGAAAGAACTGAATTAAAGTGATTTTATAACAACTTTGCCTTTTCCCCAGGCTTTCTGTTCCTGTTGTTGAAGGCAGTTTGGCCAGTCTGTACTGGATTTTGAATAAACTCTGTATCCTGAAAGAAAAAAAAAAAAGAAAAAAAGAAAGAAATTCCATCTTTATTATGTGCGAAATATCTAAAATACAGAAGTTTATTTCTGGACTCTCTGTTTAGTCTCTGGATCTCTTTATCCTTACATCAGTAGCACAGTCTTTTAATTTCTAGAGCCATATGTGTTGTTGTTTTGCTTTTGCGTTTTTTTCGGTTTTTATTTTAATCCTCACCTGAGGATATTTTTCCCATTGCTTTTCAGAGAGAGTAGAATGAAGAGATGGAGGAGGGGGGAGAGAGAGAGAGAAACATCAATGTGAGACAGATACATTGACCGGTTGCCTCCTGCACATGCCCCAACTTGGGATAGAGAGTGAACCCGCATCCGAGGTTCATGCCCTTGACTAGGAATTGAACCCACAACCCTCCAGTGCACAGGCCAATGCTCTAACCATTGAGCACACCAGCTAGGGCCCACATGGTTTGTTTTATACTCTGGTAGTTCACCTCTTGCCCACTTTGTTACACTTTTTTCAATATAGTTCAGGCTGTCCATTCTGCCAGCTCAACTTGAACATCATTTTGTCAAATTCCAAAATAAAGATTGGGAATTGTATTAAATAATAGATGTGCTTGAGCCCCTGCTGTTCTTTAACGCAGTGCCTCTCATCTGTCACCATAAAGTGTGAGTGTTTGCTATTGATGTCTGAGGAGTTCTCCGTCCCATGTTTAGAAAGTACTGTTTTATTCTAATTTACTTTGTGTTTTTATGAAAAGTGAACATTAAATGCTAATCAAATACTGTTTTTGGCATCCATTGAAATGTCATATTTGTTTTTAATTCATAAATATAATTGAGTTAATTCATTGGTTTCCTGTGTGATATTATGCCTGCATTCCTAAAATAAGTCTCCATGCATTATTCTCTGTGTGTGTTTCTAGATTTAATATGCCTCTGGTTTATGTGGAATTTTTGTGTTTCCAGGTACTAGTGACACTGTTCTGAATTTCCCTTCCTATGCTGTCTTTGTCACTTTTCAGTGTAAGGATTGTATTAATCTCATAAAATAAGCTGGATAGAATCCTTTTTCCTGTTTTCTGCAGCAGTTTATTAGAGCAGGAGTTATTTTTCTTTGAAGGCTTGCTGGTAGGACCACTTCTAATACCTTTGTTGGTCCTAGTTCTTTTATCACATTAAGTTTTTTCATGGCTTTTGGTTAGTGTATTGGTTTCCTAAGTCTTAGGACTATGTTTTAGTCATTTAAAATTTTCCATAAGTCATTTGTTTCATTCAGATCAATTATTATATCAGCATATTCTCTTACAGCACCGTAAAATCTCACCGTTCTCACATGTAATATCGTGCACTTGCTGAATACTGATCATACTTGGTAGAGGTTAGTCTTCTTTGTTGAACTCGAAGAAGCAGCTGTTGTTTGTATTAATTCTGCTTTGGGAGGAGGATTTTATTTGCTTTCTTATCCATTCATTTCTACTTTGGATATTCTTTCTCATTCTTTCTCTTGTTTTTTTCATTTGAATATATTTTTTCCGTTATTTTTTTAATTTCAAAAGTACATGCTTCTTGAAAAAAAATTAATTAATACAAAAGCATGAAAAGTGAAATTCAAATTGCCCTTCTCCCCTTCCCTCTCCTACTCTCATCTTAACGGTAAAAGTTGGCCGGGGATGGAGGGGTGTCTTTCTTGAACTTTCTACTTTTTTAATGCACTTATGTATACATAGGTTTTGGTTCAAATTCAGTCTTTTCTGGTTTTCTCTTTCTGTGTAACAAGTCAACAGGCACATGAACAGTAACACCCACTGTATCTCACAGTTGGGGGTTTGGGCTCAGCAAGGCCCTTCCTCCTCTGAGCGCCAGTTTTTGGTGCTGGGCAGGCAGCACGGAAGGCTTGCTCTCGCTGGCTGGGAGAGGCCAAGGGGCTCCATGAACTGGCCTGGAGCAACAGGGGCTTCTTGACCTCTCTGTCCCCAGGTGGTCTTCCCACTTGGTGTTCTGCATGATGGCTTCAGCTTGGCCAGACTTCTTTCATGGCAGCCGAGAATTCGAAGGTCTATGCCCCGAGAGAAAGTGCTAGGAAGAAGCTGGTATTGCCCTCGTTAGTCTGCTGTAGAAATCATAGCCATCATTTCTGCTGCTTGACATAATTTTTTTTTAAAATCCATGTTTTTTATTGATTCTTTGAGAAGAAGGGAGAGAGAGAGAAAAACATCACTCTTCTGCCTTGTGGACACGCCCTGACCAGGCGTCGAACCTGCCATCTGGGTATGTGTCCTGACCGGGAATCAAACCTGCCACATTTTGGTATACAGGACAATGCTCTAACCAACTGAGCCACCTGGCCGGGGCATATTTCTGCTGTTTTCTAACTCATCAAGACCGGCACGAAGGCTGCCCTGGATCAAGGGTCAGGAATATGGATTAGTGGGAGGTGCTACAGAGAAGTTGCAGAAACCATCCTGCATAGCTTTTGGCTTTAACACAAGTGGAATTATGATAAGGAGTTTAACGCTGTGCATGTTATTCTTTGACTTAAAATTTTATCCTGGAACTTCCTTTGTGCAACTACATTTCCATCTGCTGCATTCTTTGGTATGCTCCCTAGGGTTCTGTGATATGGCTATAAAGTGATTTTAAACATTTCTCTACCAGTGGACCCAATATTCTTATATATCAAATCGGAATAGCTTCCCTTACACTGCAGTGGACATTGGCAGACTAGGACCCTCACTCCCTTTCTCTCAGGTGCTTTATTTCTGGACCTTGACCTTGAGATGTGTGAGGGGTCTTCATCCTCTCTAGGTGCCCACAGCAGCAGAGAATTTTCCTGGCATACCGATGGGCCATTTCCCCACAGTCCCGGAGCAAGGGGGGTCAGAGTCTTAGTGAAGGTCGCCATTTTCGTCTAAAGCCATGGTCTCTCCCTTTTTTATTACTTGGCACCCAAAGAACTTGGTTGATCTTTTGTCAACAACTTGATTATTGAATAAATACACAAAACTAATCGTAACTAGGTGGTAACATTTCAGAATATTCCTTTAAATTTTGATTTTTAGTAAGTTTTTCTTCTACAAGCGGGTGGTGGGGTAATTTTTTCTTGACTTGTTTGTTTGATTGATTGCTATTTTATAGAGCTGCTTAACCTAAGTATTTGTAGGAAAGAGACAGGGAATGTAAATACCAGAATTTTAAAGATTGTAAGGTTTGTGTGGAAAGTGAGAACGTGATTTTTTTACTTAAACGTGTGTGTTTTATGTTGAACAGGTTGGAGTGATCGACTTTTCCCTCTACCTTAAGGATATGCAGGATCTTGATGGTGGCAAAGAGTGAGTACTGGATTGTGTGCTGCTGTTCACATTATTAATGAAATCCCAGCAAAGAATGCTACATTTGTTTTAGCTTTGTTTGAAATCCTAGTTTTTATTTATCTGCTTTGAATTACAGAGGTGATACATTAATTTTCCCATTGTTTGAGGAATTGTGCTCTACAGAATGCAGAGTACAAGTGAAATTTCTCCATTCATACTGTCCCTTGTCTGCCTCCCACTGCCACTCCCGCTCCTCCCTCAGAGGAGTCTGCTCATGTCTCCTTTCAAGCCTTTTATTAATGCCCCACAGATACATCGTTGTTAGTCATGATTTTTTTTTTTAATACTCACTGAGGAGTGAGGATATTTTTTTCCATTGATTTTTAGAGAGAGTGGAAGGGAGGGGAGAAGGGAAGAAAGAGAAACATCGATGTGAGAGAGACACATTGATTGGTTGCCTCCCACTTGTGCCCCAACTGAGGCCAGCGACTGAACCTATAACCAAGGTATGTGCCATTGACCAGGATTCGAACCCGAAGACTGAACCCGACACTCTATCCACTGAGCAAAACCAGCCAGGGCTGCTTTTATAAAGATTTTTTATTGATTTCTAGAGAGAGAGGAAGGGAGCGGGAGAGAGAGAGAAAGCAAAACATCAATTGGCTGTCTCCTATACACTCCCTACCAGGGATTGAGCCCGCAACCTGGGCATGTGCCCTGACTGGGACTCAAACCAGCAACCTTTCAGTGCAGGGATGAGGCCCACTGAACCACACTGGCTGGTGCTTTTGTTTTGTTTTGTTTTTTAATTGATTTGAGAGAGAGGAAAGGGGATAGAGAGAAACATGGATTTGTTGTTCCATTTATTTATGCATCATTGGTTGATTCTTGTATGTGCTCTGATCAGGGCTTGAACCTGCAACCTTGGCGTATTGGGATATCACTCTAACCAACTAAGCTATCTGGCCAGGGCCATTGGTCATGCATTTTGCTATGCAGTTTGTTTGAATGTAAATGGGATGGTACTATTATATATGGAAGTTGCCCGTGGAATTGTTCTTTGATCCTAATGTTATCTTTGATGTCTTCATGCCATGTGGAACTCTCCCTCATCCTTGTTAACAAAAGCATTCTTCTAAAAAAAAGTTATCCTGGCCCAGCTGGTGTGGCTCTGTGGTTGAGCACCGACCCATGAACCAAGAAGTAACTGGTTTGATTTCTAGTCAGGGCAGATGCCCGGGTTTCAGGCTTGAACCTCAGTAAGTTTTGTGCAGGAATCAGCTGATTGATGATATTTTTCTCTCATCGATGTTTCTCTCTATATATCCCTCTTCCTTCCCCTCTCTCTCTCTCTAAAAATCAATAAAAATACTTTAAAAATTATTTTAAAAAGTTATTCTGGATGCCCAGCAGGTTTGGCTCAGTGGTTGAACGTTGACCTGTGAACCAAGAGGTTAGGGTTCAAATCCAGTCAGGGCACATGCCTGGGTTTTGGGTTCCATCCCCAGTGGGGGCCGTGCAGGAGGCAGCTGATCAATAATTCTCTCTCATCATTGATATTTCTATCTTCCTCTCCCTTACTCTCTGAAATCAATAAAAATATCTATATATATAAAAGCCTAAGTGACCGTTATGACCAGTCGACCGAACGAGTGGTCACCCGGTAGACCGGTCGCTATGGTGATGCACTGACCACCAAGGGGCAGATGCTTAATGCAGGAGCTTCCCCCTGGTGGTCAGTGCACTCCCACAGCCAACCTGCAGCCAGCCAACCTACTGCGGTCCCTCTTCCCGGCCAGCCAATCTCCCAATCACCGGCCAGGCCGAGGGACCCCACCCATGCACGAATTTGTGCACAAGGCCTCTAGTATATTTTTTTAAAAAAGAAGAAGAAAACAAACAACATGTAAAACCTGCTACCATTTATGTTATGATAAAAACAACACACTATTTATATATGTTGTACCTCCGTACCCAGGGACTGTTTCTAGAGTGGCACGTAGACTTGGTAGCCATGCTGCTGGAGGTAAGAGGACAGAAGGGAGATACACTGTAAACCCATGGGTCGTGTTTGACTGTTTTACTATGTGCATCTGTTACCTGTCATTCACTCTTCTTTCCAACAAAGACATCTCCCTCCCCCTAGTCTCAGCACCTTGGCAGCACACCTTACCAAGGAAGGGACCAGAGAGAACCCCCTTAATGATTAATGTACCCTAAATACAAGGATTCACCTACTTTAAATTTAAAATATATCCTTTATATTTTAAAAAATGGAAATAAACAGGTTATCCATCAGTAAGGGAATAATTGAATGAATTATGGAACATTAATAATATTCCATGAAGACCTAAAAAAATGAGCTACTAGTATAGTTGACTTAGAGGGATTTCCACAAGGTATTATTAAGTGAGAAAAGTATGATACTGAGAAGTATATGTATACCATTTTTTAAATGAACCCAAAAAATCCCTAGTCCATATTTTATATTTTAATTGCGTAGTACACATGCGCGTGTGTACACACACACACATGATCGATAGATGATTATATGCACACTAAAGGCCTGGTGCATGAAAATTCATGCACTGTAGGACAGGGGTCCCTCAGCCCGGCCTGCCCCCTCTCACAGTCCAGGAACCCTCAGGGGCGGGAGGCGACCTGGCGATCAGGGGAAGGTGACGCCCCATCACACCTCTGCTGCTACCACTGCCGGCAGCACAAGCCTTGGCTGGCCCTGGTTACCTGAGCCTCGGGCGGCCCTGGGCAGCTGGGCAGCCACCATCTGAGGCTTGCCTGCACCTCGGGCCGGCCCTGGGCGGCTGGGGGCTAAGAGGATTGGGGGACTCCGGAGGCCGCACCTGCCGCCCCGGTGGGGCTGAGGGGACTGGGCACCACGATCTTGTGGCTGTGGGTGCCACCATCTTTGAGGGCGGGGCAGTCAATTAGCATATTCCCTCCTTATTGGCTGTGGGCGCCACCATCTTTGTGACAGCGTGAGGGTCAATTAGCATATTCCCTCTTTATTATATAGGATAGTATATATTCAACAGGGTTAGGGTTACCTGGGAGAGTTATGTAAAGTGAATAATAACAGGTAAAAGGAAAAAAGTGACTGCACTGGAAAACAAATCCAGTACCAGTGGAATGAGCCTGTGTAGAATGATCCTACTTATGTATATATGTATATATGAATGCAAAGGAATGTGGAGGACTAACTTTAAAATATTAAAGTCTTTTTTTAAATATACTTTTATTAATTTCAGAGAGGAAGGGAGAGGGAGAGAGATAGAAACATCAATGATGAGAGAGAATCATTGATTGGCTGCCTCCTGCACACCCCACAACCCAGGCACGTGCCCTTAACCAGGAATCGAACCGTGACCTCCTGGTTCATAGGTTGATGCTCAACCACTGAGCCATGCTGGCCAGGCAAAGTCTTTTTTTTTTTTTTTTCTTTTTTTTTAATGCAGACCCATCAGCTTTGTGTTTCGAGTCACGTGGTCTTCTTTTCTAAGCCAACCTCCTTTCCTTCAGTATAGCAAGGTGTCTTCATCTGCCACCATGGGAGCCATTTGCATGTGGCTGTTGGTGTTTCCACCTTGCATGCTCATGGCTTTCATCCTCCCAAATACCCAGCCAGTTGCAAGGGTGGGAGGGTGTCTGCAGGAGCCTGCTCTCCAGGCGTGTTTCCATGTCTCCCCAGGCCCCAGCTGCTGTCTCCCCCACGGCCTTGCTCTCTGTTCACTCAGGGCCATGTAGACAGTACTAAGCTCTATCTCTTGGTTTCCTGGTAACATTGTTACCCCTACCAGCTGAAATTCGAAGGTTGAGGGACGGTTACACAGTGTCAACCCTTAGTAAGAAGATTTCTTTTTGTGCTCTTTTAAAAGGCATGAAAGAATTACTGATGTCCTTGATCAAAAAAATTATGTGGAAGAACTGAACCGGCACTTAAGGTAAGGCTCACCCCTTTTTCCAGGGCTACAGTGCAGTCGCAGTACCTGATAATTGTCTCGTGGAACTTTTTTGAGTTGCCAAGTATTTCCAACTAACTTTCTTTCCAAACCAGGAAGAAAGATTGTCGTGCCATGCTCACATGTACAGACTGGAGAAGTATGATGTCTTGATAAAGAGCTTTTGGGACTTCTTCAGTTCTTTGTTTTGTGCAGTTACACAATTTAGAGAGTCAATAAATAAAACCTTGAATCTCCACCCCTCCCCACAGCCACTTAGTTGAAAATCACTGTCTTGGGGAGCATTGTTGCTGCTGGGAATCAGCACACGTCCCTCCAGGTTTGGGAGCAGGAGAAAAAGGACTGAAAACCACTGGGCTCGATCTTTGAGAGCATTCAGTAGCCGTTGCCAGCATCTTTATCTTGATTTTTCATTTTAATTGGAAAGCTGCTGCTGCCGTATCTCATGAAATAGCAGTCGCTAGAGGTATTTATGAGAGAGGTGGAGATTCCCCGTGGCCTGTGCTGGGAGACGGTACTCGCTCTCTGAACCCCCTTCAGAGAGTGCGCAGTCACATTGGCAGAGCTTCGCAGGGGCAGCCTCTCTGGCGCAGAGGCAGGTAAGACAGGCGAAGGAGCTGCCACATCCCTCGGGACCGACCTAGGGAAGTGCTGCTCTAAGCTCTCCTTAAGTGTGATGTTGGCTGTTACTTTGAAAGAAATTCTTGATCATTTCCTAGTTTATTGAGAGTTTTTATAAGGAATGGGTGTTGAATTTTTAGCATCCAATAAGATAATTGTGACTTTTCTCCCTTAATCTGTTGATGTGATCTATTTTATTCACAGATTTCTTCATACTGAGCAATTCCTGGATCATAGAAATAAACTCTGCTTGATCCTAGTTTTAAAACTTAATTGTTCTCTTACCAGGGAACTTGACCTAACTGTCCTCTAGTTCTCACCTTCTAGCGCAGCGGTTCCCTACTGGTGGTCCGTGAGGTCCGAAAGGTTGGCCGACCGCTGCTCTGGCATGTTAGTGAGGTTATGCAGCTTCGCAACACAAACTGGGAAGCTTTGCGTTGGTTCTGTGCCTAGGAACTGAACGCCTTTTAGTCTGTGAGCATTATTGCTCCTCGGATGCTGGAAGCCAGTGCCTGTACGCAGACAGTACTGTGCCAGTGTATCAGCTTTCCCTTCATTGTTAGTTCATCTATGTTTTCTTCTCTGGAGGATCTGTCTGTTTTGGTAATTTATATTTCCTAAAAAATATATAAATGTTATTAATATTTTCTAAGCTATATAATTGGTATAGAATTGACAGTTGTCGACTCTTAAACTTTTAGTTCCCTTTATATCATTTGCTTTGTTCCCTTTTTCATTTTGTGTCCTTGTATTTTTATTTCTCTTCCACCCAGTTCTTTTTGTGGTGGGGATGAATCAAACCCTTTTATTGGGGGGTTTCAGGGGAGGGTCAAAGGGCTGGAAGGACAGTCAGGTCCACCATCCTCAGCCTGGCGGGATCTCCCCCGCTTTCCTGTTGTTGAAAAGCTCCCACCCAGTTCTTGAGTCTTGATTCTCTAGCTTTGCTGGGGCTGTGGCTTGGTCCCCCTCACAAGCACAAGCACCAGGTTTGGAGTAGGGCCCGTTGTCTACAAGTGCAGGCTCTGGGGCCAGACGACCTGGCTTCAGTCACGGCGCCCCTCATAGGGGTATGAACTTGAGTAAGTCTTTAATATAAAGTTATGGTTTTCTTGTCTGTAAAATAGGTTAATAAAGTTTACCTCACAGAATTGTGGGAGGATTATATGCATTTAAAGTGCTTAGAACAAACAGGGCCTGGCACATTGTCCAAACAGAAAGTGACTGCTGTGATTTCTGTGGTTGTTATTAGTATTGTTTATCAATCTTCTTTAGCTCTTTACATATTTTTCAGTAGAAAAGTAGTACATATTACTTAAAGAATATTTGGAAAATGGGGCAAAGTATTACAAGATTTGTCCGGCCAGCGTGGCTCAGTGGTTGAGTGTCAGTCTGTGAACCAGGAGATCACAGTTCAGTTCCAGTCAGGGCACTTGCCTGGGCTGTGGGCTTGATCCCCAGTAGGGGTCATTCTGGAGGCAGCTGATCAATTATTCTTTTTCATCATGGATGTTTCTCTCTCCCCCTCCCTCTCTTTCCCTCTCTCCACCTTCCTCCCTGAAACCAACAAAAATATGTATTTTTAAGTATTACAATATTTATTATAAATCACCTTTGATCCTACTACCCAAAAGTACCAGTGTCTTGTTATGAATATTACATTAGATATATGACTGCTAATGCATTTTAGTTCCCATTTATTGTGTTGGGAAGAAAACATTGAACACTCTTTAACAAGTGTACAGTACACACACATACATGTGTACCTAGAATTGTCATCCGAGTTCATTGGAGGCCCTTTGACTCCACTTCCTGCAGGAAATCTAGGAATCGCTGTTCTCGTTGTTACAGGTTGAAAAGGCAGTCGGCCTTTGTAAGTTTACACTTTCTTAATATTGTGTTTTCTATAGCTGCACAGTTGGGGATCTTCAAACCAAGATAGATGGCTTGGAAAAGACTAATTCAAAGCTTCAAGAAGAGGTTGGTAACTTATTAAAATTCTTAAAACAGCATGGCCTGAGGTTAAGGAAATGGTGCCGTCCGTGCCCCCAACCAGAGCTGCTTGCTGCTGGCACTGAATTGCTGACCTGGGGTTGAGCTGCACGTGGGACAGGCAGATTTCACATCCTCCGAATGTATTCTGCCCTGACGGCTCACATGAGCCAGTGCATCTGATCCTGAGCCAGGCATCTCAGTCCTCGTCCCCAGAGAAGCTTAGCTCCTTGTGAGCGGGCTCTCCTCTCCCACGTTTCCCAGGATGCGGTTCACCTCCCTGCTGCCCAGCCGGCACAGACTCTTCCGAGGTGGACAGCAGCCCGCCCACTCCTTCTGTGTGTCGGCCTCTCAGAAGCATGGAGCCAGTCTTCCCAGTGTGGCCTTTCTCTGCTTTCTCACTAGGAAGAGAGAGTGAAAGGACAGGAGGGAGGGCTGAGCCGAGGAAGACAGCTTGCTGCCAGCTGCCTGGCAGCCTCCTTGGTGGACACATCCGTCTCCTGTTAGCAAGAGGGGGAGTTGCTCAGCCTTTCTGAGCCTTTCCACAGGTAGCGGTCCCTGGCTGCTCCGATGTCCCCACCAAGTCTCATTGAGGAGAAGGAGGACTGTGAGAGGGAGCCGCAGCGCGGAACCCCACACACAGTGGAGGCAAGTTATAGCCAAGATGAGAGTCGCAAGGCACGCCTTTGCATGGAGGACCCAGTGTCGGCTCCAGGGAGACAGACCTGCTCTCCGAGGGGCGGACCTGCTCTCCTGAGGGGCAGCCTGAAACCCTTTCTGGGAGGAGCCCGATCTGTGTGAGGGGGACACTCGAAGGCGCCGTCACAGGCAGGCCTCGCAGGAGAGACTGGCCACACCTGGAAGAGGCTCGCCTTCCCCTTGGGTGGCTGGGCCTTGGGGCCTCCACTGAGGGGCAGGTGTTTGAGTTCTCATCACCACACGGGATGGTAATCCACCCCCTCACACTGTTGTAGAGAGCACATTGGATTAATACCGTACAGATGTGCCGCACATGACGGCGGCCTGTGGAGGGCACTCAGGATGGTAGTCGGTAGGAGAGCCAGCAGATTCGGTCATTCTCCCGGACAAGGGCCTGCTTGGCAGGAGGTTCTGACTTACCTTCTGAAACGAAATGACTGGGTTATTTTTTTCAAAGGCAAACAATTGTATTAGAAAATGTCCTTTGGGAAAAGGATACCTCTCCTCGTGGCGTGCTTGCTCATCTTCAGAGAGTGGAATGGGCATTAGCTCGTGGTTTTTGCCTGTGTTCTCCCTTGTAGCAACTTGCACCTCCTTCAGAGCCTCCACGTTTCTCGTAGGGGCACAGCTGCTGTGTTTACATACCCCAGGTCTGGATGCTGAGTCTGAGTGAACTTAGACCAGCCGTGGGCAAACTACGGCCCGCGGGCCGGATCCGGCCCGTTCGGCTGTTCTATCCGGCCCGCGGAGCCGAAAGAGCAGAGGGTTCTCTTGCTCTCCCCTCCGCTCCTTCACCAGCAGCAGTGTTAACATGGCAACGTCGGGAAACACGGCCACAGCTCCTTCTTCTGAGTGGGCGGATTTATATCCGCCCATTCCGTAGAAGGAACAACCTCTCAATCTTCCAGAGGCTCCTTGTAATGCCCGCGGACGCGTCCCCCGACATCACCCTGGGAATGTGTAGACACGTTATCGTGGTGATGTAGGGAGACACGCCCCTGGAGAGCACAGTATCAGAGCCTTTCTGAGGTAAGATTAAGAGCTCTACTCAAACACAATTTTAATAAAACAACAAAGACTTTCAGCTTTTAGGGCTTGTATCCACTGCATTTTTTTTTTCCCAATGCGGACGCGCGCAGCAGGGAAAAAGACACACAGAGGACATGTCATACTAGCCATGCTGCGGCTGCATTTTTTTGCTGATACGGATGTGGTATCAGTAACGCTACCGTGGCCACTAACCGCATGTGTTAGTGGCAAAACAAATGCATTTTGCGCTGCGTTTGCTTCTCCCCCTTGCGCCTGTAAAAATGCGTGCTACAGGGCATTTGTGTTAACATGCACCACTGCACATTAGCATCAACGCAAACATGATGGAAACCTGTGTACCCTGCATTAACCCTAGCTGCGCTGCATTGCAGTACTGCACCACACTGCAACGGCAGCACGGCTAGTGTGAACGAACCCTAATTCAGTGGGTTGAACAAAAAGATTGTATAGAAATGTGATGAACTAAAGATTTCATTACAAAATCGCTTAATTTTAGGGTTTCAGAAGTAATTGGACAAATGAAAAACTGAAAATCAAATGTTCATATCTAATACTTGGACGAAACCCTTTCCTGGTAATGACAGCCTGAAGTCTTGTACTTATGGACATCACCAGATGCTGGGTTTTCTCCTTTGTAATGCTCTGCCAGGCTGTCACAGTAGGGGTATATATATAAATATCCTGCCATTTCCAGCTTTTAATATGAAAAACTGTTGCAATGGGCATTTAAAAGTGGCACTTGGTTGTTTTTATAGAGTCCAGTGGATGCAATCTGACATTGATAATGGGCTCTTTCACACTATGTGCACTGCGGCTGTTTTTTGCCAGTAACGGGAAGTGCTAGTGGTAACTACTGGTTACCCATGTTTTGCACTGCCCTAGCACCTCCCATACAAGTGTGTCTGGAAGACACAGCAATGTGCAACTATGTGTGTTACCATAAACAAAGGGCCTGTGTGAAAGATACACAGGTTTCCTATGGAGGAAAGGGGTTGTTCTCTATGGTCAGGGTATGCCTCTGTCCCATGTCTGAACTTTTTCAGATGATTTTGTTATATATATATTTTTAGAAGACCAAAAATGTTATAGTAGAGCAAATTTAATCACTTGTTTTTATACTTTACTGTCTTATTTTAGTAAAGAATTTAATAAGAGAACGGTACTGTTGGTTTTAGCCCAATATTAAACATGAGTGGACCAAAGAAAAGGAAAGTGGACAGTGAATGCCAAGTGTTTAAGAGGGAGTGGACAACAAAATATTTTTTCACCGAAGTCCGATCAATGCTGGTATGTCTGATATGCCAGGAAACACTTGCAGTCTTCAAAGAGTACAATCTCAGCCGTCACTTTGCCACAAAGCATGGCAACTATGCTAACAAGCAGTCACCTCAAGAACGGGAGGCTACTGCACAGAGGTTGATGGCTAAATTACAGGCTCAGCAAAATGTCTTTCACAGACAAACTGCAATTCAAGAGACAACTACCAAAGCAAGTTTTATGCTATCATTCAAATTAGCAAAAGCTAGCAAACCTCTCTCTGAAGGCGAGTTTTTGAAAGAATGTATGATAGAGACAGCAGGTCTCTTGTGTCCAGAGAGCAAAGGCAAGTTTGAAAAACTCAGCTTATCGCGCAGGACAGTGACTCGTCGAGTGGAACTGATTGATGAAGACTTGGCCAGCAAGTTAAATAGTAAGGCAGAGTTCTTTAAGTTTTATTCACTAGCATTGGATGAAAGTAATGACGTAAAGGACACTGCTCAGCTCTTAATTTTTATCCGAGGGATTAGTGACAATTTTGAAATCACAGAGGAGTTTTTAGCCATGGAGCCACTGAAAGGAAAAACACGGGGAGAGGACTTGTATGACCGGGTGTCTGCTGTCATCGAGAAAATGAAGCTACCATGGAGTAAACTTGCTAATGTCACGACAGATGGATCTCCAAATTTAACTGGAAAAAATGTTGGACTGCTAAAAAGAATTCAGGATAAAGTGAAAGAGGAGAACCCTAAATGTTATTTTTCTTCACTGTATTATTCACCAGGAATCATTGTGCAAGTCTATATTACAACTTAATCATGTTGTTAATCCAGTCGTAAAGCTTGTTAATTTCATTCGAGCAAAGGGACTTCAGCACCGTCAGTTTATTAAGTTTCTGGAGGAAACTGATGCGGATCACCACAACTTACTTTACCACTCTCATGTCCGCTGGTTGAGTTTGGGCAAAGTTTTCCAACGAGTGTGGGAGCTCAAAGAAGAGATTGGTGCATTTTTTAAATTAAAGGGGAAGTCTGACGAATTTACTGAGCTGAGTGACAAGAATTGGCTGTGTGACTTTGCATTTGCTGTAGATGTATTTTCACATTTGAATGAGCTAAATGTGAAGCTACAGGGAAAAGATCAGTATGTACATGACATGTACACTAATGTGAAAGTCTTTAAATCGAAGCTGATTTTCTTTTCCAGACAAATTTCAGACAAAGTCTTCACTCATTTTGCCACACTAGCCACACAGAAGGAGACCATCCAAAATGTGAAGAAATACAGCAAATCACTGGATGACCTGCATGCAGAATTCTGTCGTCAGTTTTCTGATGTTGAAAAAATTGACAAGTCACTTCAACTGGTGGCCTGTCCTTTGTCACAAAACCCTGAAACAGCACCAGAAGAGGTGCAACTGGAACTCATCGATCTCCAGTCTGACTTTGTCCTAAAGGAGAAATTCAGCTCTCTTGAACTAAGAGACTTTTATGCTTCACTTAATGAAGCCATTTTTCCAAACATCCGGAGGATGGCACAGAAGATACTGGTGCTGTTTGGGTCAACCTATGTTTGTGAGCAGACATTTAGCGTCATGAACATCAACAAAGCCCCTCACAGATCCAGCTTAACTGACGAACACCTCAGATCTATCCTGAGAATAGCCACAACAAAACTAACTCCAGACTTTGATGCATTAGCTAAAAAAGGAGACCAACAACACTGTTCCCACTGAAGTTGATGTTTTAAAGACCAAAAACCTTTCAACCCAGTCTACATTGCCATCTACATCTACGTCCCGGGCATAATTTGGAAGTTGCACTAAAGAAAATGTTTAAGCCGAAACCGGTTTGGCTCAGTGGATAGAGCGTCGGCCTGCGGACTGAAGGGTCCCGGGTTCGATTCCGGTCAAGGGCACATACCTTGGTTGCGGGCACATCCCCAGTAGGAGGTGTGCAGGAAGCAGCTGATCGATGTTTCTCTCTCATCGATGTTTCTAACTCTCTATCCCTCTCTCTCTCTTCCTCTCTGTAAAAAATCAATAAAATATATTTAAAAAAAAAAAAAGAAAATGTTTAATTTACTGTTTACACATTTTGTTCTTTTCTATTTGTTTTAGTTTTAAATTATTTTATTATATTTAAGTTTAATTTGAAAGGCTTTTGTACCTTTCCTTTGTTAGGCAATTTTATTTTGCCTTTGCCATCTTCAATATAAGGTATGTTATTGTGCTATGATTCCTCCATTTTTTGAAGTTTCAAATTATAATAATTAGTGTTTACATTCTTCTTGTTAAAATGTTTGAAATGAATAAAACGATTGAAATAAAAAAAAAAAAGACCGTACCCTTTTATGTAATGATGTTTACTTTGAATTTATATTAGTTCACACAAACACTCCATCCATGCTTTTGTTCCGGCCCTCTGGTCCAGTTTAAGAACCCATTGTGGCCCTCGAGTCAAAAAGTTTGCCCACCCCTGACTTAGACGCTCTTGACGAAGAGATGTAGAGCTCAGTGCTTCAAGGCCCCCGTGAGTTATGATGCTAAGAGCACAGCCAGGTACCCAGGGCAGATGTCTTTCTCCTCCAGCCTCACCGCCTCTCTCCAGGCTGTGTTCACGAGTTGGATAAGGAGGGCTCCGCGGATGTATCTCTAAACTCTTAAGTCATTCAAAGGAGGAAGATGTCTTCCTCAGGTGTGGTGGTGGTGCCTACCCCAGGGTGCTTTAATTCCCCCTCTCTGATAAAACATCCTTTTCTTCATTGGCTAGAAAAACGGAAAAGAACAAAGAATCAGAAAAAAATATATATATATAATCTCTTGGCTAAGTGACAGCTATTTTTATCATGTGGTATATATATTTCTTAAGCATTTTTAACAGTAGATTTTTTTTAATAAAGTGGTGAGAAAATACTGTATAACTTATTTTGTTTTCATGTTGGTTTTATAAGAATGTTCTCAAATTATTAACAGCTTTTGTAAACATTTCAGTGATTACATATTTCTACTGTATGCTTCCACTTTAATTTATTAAACTATTTCTTTAATGTTCAAGCTATTTCTGATGTCTTGTATCCATAAATCTTTGCCCCCCATTATGTGGTATGCTGTCACTTTTATAAAACAAGAAAATTGGGAGAGGGCAGAGATAGCTAGAGGCAGGAGTGAGAGAGACTTTCATTATATGTATTTTTATATCTTTGGAATTTTGTGAATGTGAATGTATTACCTATTCAAAACAAGGACATAAAATAAATATATGACCAGCCCTGGCTGGTGTGGTGCAGTGATTAGAGCATCAGGTTCGATCCCGGTCAAGGGCACATACCTGAGTTGCAGGTTCAATGCCAACCCCAGTCAGGGCACTTGTGTCTCTCACATCACCATTTCTCTCTCTCTCTCTCTCTCTCTCTCTCTCTCTCTCTCTCTCTCTCTCTCCCCCTCCCTCGCTCTCTCGCTCTCTCTCTCCCTCCCTCTCCCCCATCCTCCCTTTCACTCTCTCTGAAAATCAGTGGAAAAAATATTCTCAGGTGAAGATTAACCAAAGACAGACAGATAGATAGATAGATAGATAGATAGATAGATAGATAAAATATCTGATATGTGAAAATAAATTGTCGGTTGTGAAGGTGCCAAATGTTAGATTTTATTTGAACAGTAAGATTCATTTTGATGTGAAGAAATATAAAAATCTTTCTTAATCAGCTTTCAGCTGCAACAGACCGGATTTTTTCACTTCAAGAAGAACAGCAACAATTAAGAGAACAAAATGAATTAATTCGTGAAAGAAGTGAGAAGAGCGTAGAGGTGAGAACTTGACCTGACAGTTGGCATGTTTCTCACTTGGACAGACATGTCCATCACAAATCTCAAGCTCATAGAAAGTGCCTCCTGCCACTGTGCCTCTCTGTCACGCTCAAGCCAGTTGAACCTGGGTTTCCCAGGCACCCTGCTCCCTCCCTCTGGGCCTTTGCACACAAAAGTTCCTATTCACTCTTCTTCAGCTTCCACTCCTGAGCCGGGTCCTCTGTGATGCCATCCCTAGTGCAATCCCCAGCGCCCATCAATGGGCTTGGGCCCTCCTCCTGTGTCCCCGCAGCTCTTTGCACCTCCCTGCTCTGTAGAATCTGTTGTTTTGTAGAATTGCTGGCTTGCTCACCTCATAATTTGAAGGTAGAGATCATATCTGATTCTTCTCAAAATTCATCCAGTGCTAAAAACTTGCTCATAAACACAGAATGGTGAGTTGAATGGGGCCTTCCCCACTGGGAATGATAGTTGTGTTTTAAAGAAAAGTAATTTCACCCTAGCTGGTGTGGCTCAGTGGATAGAGCATTGCCTGTGGACCAAAGGGTCCTGGGTTCGATTTGGTCAAGGGTATATACCTTGGTTGCAGGCTCCTCCATGGCCCTGGCCCTAGTTGGGGCACATGCAGGAGGCAACCAATTGATGTGTTTCTCTCACATGGATGTTTCTCTCTGTCTTTCCCTCCCATCCTCTCTAAAAAAATAATCAATGAAAACATATCCTCAGATGAGGATTAACAAAACAAAAAAAAGAAAGAAAGAAAAGTAAATTTGTTTTCTGAACATAAATTTTCTTTTTTTTAAATGTATTGACTTGCCCTAGCTGGTTTTGCTCAGTGGATAGAGCATTGGCCTGCAGACTGAAGGGTCCCAGGTTCGATTCCAGTCAAAGGCACATGCCTGGGTTGCAGACTCGATCCCCAGTGTGGGGCGTGTCAGAGGCAGCCGATCAATGATTCTCTCTCATCATTGATGTTCCTATCTATCATTCCCTCTCCCTTCCTCTCTGAAATCAATAAAAATACATTTTTTAAAAAGTTTAAAAAGTATTGACTTGTTCTCATCCTCAAGTTCAAAGATACTTCAAAATAGCTTTAAAATTTTAATCTTTCTTTATTATACTTAAGAAATGGAAATTGTGCTACATTTTTTAAAATTATGGTGCATTTTTAAATACTTTGTAGTTGGCTTGCTGCCCATAAAACCTCTTCTCTCGGTACTCTTGTTGGATACAGATAACAAAACAGGACACAAAAGTTGAGCTGGAGACTTACAAGCAAACTCGGCAGGGTCTGGACAAAATGTACAGTGACGTGTGGAAGCAGCTGAAGGAGGAGAAGAAAGTGCATTTGGTGAGTGTGCGAGCCTGGTGTCTTCAGAAAGGTTTCCCAAAAGCCGTGCCAGTGATTTCCTCCCAGTTCCCACAGGCATGCTTACCCCACGGGCACCCACAGACAGCCCACAGTCGTCCCTTAAAAGAGAATAAAAGGTCATGTTTACCACTCAGGTCTGCACTGTCACATTTTTCTAATTTTACAAACCTTTTTCAGGGATTGCTATGAAATCAGATGCGTGGTTTCTTTGACCATACACTTCCCTCAGTCAGAGCCTTGGTCTGTTTATTTCCACCCCATCTATGAGTCAGTGGCCTGTGTTTTTCTTTTTTTTTTTTTTTTTTTTAATTGATTGATTTTTTTTAGAGAAAGAGAGACATTGATTTGTTGTTCCACTTATCTATGCTATCATTGGTTGATTCTTATATGCCCCCTGACCAGGGATCGAACCTGCAATCTTGGCATATCGAGACAATGCTCTAACCAGCTGAGCCACCCAGTCAGGGCCTCGTGTTTTTTATTAAATACAGTTCTTGCACCTGCTTCTTTGCATGGATGTGGAACACATGAGTCCTGAGTTACCCAGGACAGAACCATTTCAAAATGGTTTCACCTTTGTTGCCATAAACCAGTAAATCATTCCAGAAGTTCTAACATTTGAACATCAAATCGCTTTAGCACTGAAATACAAGACACATTCTTTCAGACCATATATTCTGATCTTGTGGTTTGAAGAACATGGTTGCAAGAACTCCAGGCTCATATGCCACCTACCAGCTTTCTGTTGACTTGATGCAAAGCCAGTTTTCATTGTAAAATAAGAAAAGGGGGAAAACGTCATCTAGCTATACTTTAGACCAGGGGTGGGCAAACTTTTTGACTCGAGGGCCACAATGGGTTCTTAAACTGGACCGGAGGGCCGGAACAAAAGCATGGATGGAGTGTTTGTGTGAACTAATATAAATTCAAAGTAAAGGAGCGGAGGGGAGAGCAAGAGAACCCTCCACTCTTTCGGCTCCGCAGGCCGGATAGAACAGCCGAACTGGGGCCGTAGTTTGCCCACGGCTGCTCTAGACAGACTTTTCAAAAATCTCCCTAACCTATTCTGACTTTCAGCTTATATTTTACATATTGCCCAAGACAGCCTCAGTTAAATTTATTTCTTTGTTCTACTTGAGTAACATTGTCCTTGTTCCCATCCTTTTAAGGAACTAGAAAAAGAACTGGAATTACAAATTGGGATGAAAACTGAAATGGAAATTGCAATGAAGCTACTGGAAAAGGACACCCATGAGAAGCAGGACACACTCGTCGCCCTCCGCCAGCAGCTGGAAGAAGTCAAAGCGATCAACTTGCAGATGTTCCACAAAGTTCAGGTGGGAGCTGGCTCTGTGTCCCCATCCCAGCCTGGGTTCCTGCTGCTGCCTGCAGCGTGGAGCTGTCCCACGCTGCCTCTCCGTCCTCTCGCATCCGTCCTGCAGAGGGAGATAATCGGCACATCTGTGAGGTCCCAGTGTCCTAGGCCCTGTTCCATGTCATGGTATTTATTTTATTTGAGTCTCGCAGCAAACCCCTAGGAAAGTTTATAAAATGGGGAAAGCATCAAAGATAGGACCAAACTGAGTGGGTAAACCACGTGCCCCTGGTGGCACAGCTGTGCCTGTGGCACCCTCACTGTCTCCCTGCCGCCCGTTCCCTCTGCTTCAGAGGGTGATTGCTTGAGAAGTGGTTTAAGGATAGAAGTTTGTATTGTCTTTTCAAGTTTGCCAAGTCTGCAGGCCTCACAGTGAGCAGTCTGCTGCTCGCCTCACCTGTCATTTCAGCATGGTGAAGGGAGCCAGCCCAGGTAGAATCCATCAGGGCAGGGTCTGGAAGCTGCCATTTTGTGTCCTTCTCAAAACTATGCTTTCTGAAGTTCTGTTTCCTGTTTTATCACAAAAACAGTCCCACTCCACTTCCTTTTCCGTGGGTGTGGTTTCAATTTCACTGTCAAAGACAGTGTAAGAGCAGACAGTACAAATAAACTGTTATTTTGTCCTGTCTCTTTAAAACGATCACCTCATCCTATCTAATAAAGAGGGAATATGCAAATTGACCATCACACTGTAACAAGATGGCTGCACCCACAGTGGAGGCAGGGATTCCATAACACAAGATGGCTGTGCCCACAGCAGAGGCCGAGTTCCCATAATGAGCCTTAATGAGCAATCAGCAGGGACCTGAGGCTGCGTGGCGCTGGGCCAGGCCAGGCAAGCTGAGACGGTGCCCCCCACCTGGCAGGGCTTGAGAGGAGTGGGGCCGGCCAGGTCTGGTTCTCGTACTATTTCGAGGTGCACGTGGGTGGGCAGGGACTTTACTCTGGTTCCCATGGTGCGCCCCAGACTCTGACAGGAGGAAGATTTTCATATACATTTTACTAATTTTCTTTCATCTGTGACACTTCTATTATAGAGAAAGGGTAAATAGCAATATTAAAATATTTCCTCTAAACTCCCTTTTAATGTGCATGAATTTCGTGCACCAGGTCACTAGTCATCATTATAGCAGCAATAGTGAAAACCAAAGTAAAAAGAGAAAAGGAAAAAAAACAACTTCACCTTCCTAACAAATTATCTATTTTAATGTTTTCATGTTTTTATCTGGTTTGGGTGAGTATGTAACATAATGTGACATGTATTTTAGAGGAAACTAAACTACTGTAAAAACTTGGCAGACCCTAAAGTAGAGTGGCTTAAAAATATGGACATTTGTATCTTAGTTACTTATGGTTATTTCCAAGGAGAGCATTTCAGACCCGCTTTGTTCGCGCAGTCATCAGGGACCCAGGCTATTGGCAGCTCCAGCTCTCAGGGCCACTTTGGATGTCACCATTCTTGCCAGTGGAAGGTGGGGAAGAAAAGCAGAAGGTCAGCACTGGGGTTCTTCTCTCAAGCTGGAGACATAAGCGGCAGCCATCCTTCTTGCGAGTCCACAGAAAAGGGCAGCTCAGCATGGCTGCTCAGCGGCAGGGGCGCCTGCGACTGTCCTTCCTCAACTACACGTCATAGGAAGCAGAGGCTAAATGTTTGGCATACATAGTTGTTCCTACCACACAGGCCATCCAGTCCCTGCATCCTCAAAGTCCGCAGCCCCTGGGAGGTGGCAGCACTCCATCGAGCAGTGTGCCTGCACCAGAAGGCCTGCTGTCTTTCTCACATTAACCTGTCCCACCCAGCATCCCAGGGCAGAGCAGGAACAGATAACCAAGAGAAAGGCCTGTCTGGAAAGGGGAAACAATGGGAGTGGCTGGTGGCAGTCATATATTTTCTGGGGAGGAATTGTGAAGGATGCCCTGGGGCAGGGGGGCACCATTTCTTAGCATGTCTGCTACCCCGCTTCTGCCTTCTATAGTATTTGTCAGCCTTCCTGCGTGGCTCCTGAAAAGTCCACCGTCTGTGGCTCTTGGGGAACATGGCCTCCCTGGCGACTACCCAGCTTTTCTGGCCAGCTGCGTGTGGTCTCAGTGTGCCAGCCTGGAGGTTGTACTTAGGGATCCGTTACAGATACTTTCCAGGTCTGACTCATGTCTCTGATCTGTTTATTTCCACTCAGCCTGTGTGTCAGTAACCAGTTTGTTGTTTTATTTATTAAACGCTGTTCTTGTGGCTGCTTCATTTCTTTGTTTTCTCTCTCCCTCTCCCTCTCCCTCCCTCCCCCCCCCCCCCTCTCATGCGCAAGTTAGTGGCCAGTCATCTGAAACAGCTGATTGAGCTGTGAAGAAATCCCCCAACCTGACCTTTCCTGATGTCCCAGACCTCTGCTGCTTAGTCTTCCATCTTCTCTCACTTAGGTCAGGGTCAGGAGCAGCTGCTTTTCTAACCCGTGAGGCCCCAACATTTGGCCGCTCTGTTTCCGCCCTCTCTCTGCAAACTGCTTGCTTACAGTGCCTGTTCAGACCTGCCACACATCCCAGCATCCCTGCTCTTTTTTTGTTGTTGTTTGTTTTTTTTGTTTTCCAGGTATTTATTTTAATATTTCCACTTTGGCTTTATTTGGGAGAAGGGGTCAGGTGTATGGAACATGGGAAGGAAAAGAACAGTAGGGAAATAAAAGATGAGGGAAGTGGGAAGAAATCAGGTTTTAAAGATGCCTGTGTGGGAAGCAAATCTGGAGAAAGAACATCCAGCCAGAAACTGGAAGCCACTTGCTGACCTTGCTAATCACTAATATTCTCTGGCCTCAGTTACTTCATTTGCAAAGTGAAGAGAGACTGGACCAGTTGATGTTCAAGTATTTCAGCTTAAATGTAATCCCTGGAAATAACCACACTTTTTGGTGAAAGTGGATCCTCTCCCAAACAACCCCTTTTTAATCACAAGGAAACACAGACATGAAACTTTATTGCAGTCACTTAACACATTGGTGTTAACATTATTTCCCAACAGAAAAGAAAAAGGTTATCTGGCCTGTCTCCAGTTTGTCCCCACAGAAAAACCACAATCTACAGTTATCAGAAACTAGTTGGTAAATTAAAATATTGTAGCAACTTTTCAGAATCTTCTTTTTCATGATACTCATTAGAGCATCATCTCCATGTCAAAGGATTCACTCTGGGGCTGATGAAAACTGGTTGAATGACCTCATCGTCTTCCGAAGAACATTTAAGAAATTTCTGCAATGAGGACATTAAATACATACTGCAAGATATTACTTGAGAGCACTTAATATTTACCAACGTGCAACTTAAAAAAAAGTTTTTGGAGTACAAACCCTAGTAATGCACCCGCATCCAGTGTTCCAGTCAGTAGTTAACGCTCTTGCAAATGTACCGTTTCTTCTTTGGTTGTTTCCCTTTTTTTTTTTTTTTAAATATATTTTATTGATTTTAGAGAGGAAGGAAGAGGGAGAGAGAGATAGAAACATCAATGATGAGAGAGAATCATTGATCGGCCGCCTCCTGCACGCCCCCCACTGCGGATCAAGCCCGCAACCCAGGCATGTGCCCTTGGCCGGAATGGAACCTGGGACCCTTCAGTCCGCAGGCCGACGCTCTATCCATTGAGCCAAACCAGCTAGGGCTGGTTGTTTCCTTTTCAAAAGCAACCTAAATCCAAGTACGTTTTTCTTCGTCCTCCGCTAATACTTAATTTTAATCCATGAATTTACATCACCGACACCGAAGCAAAAAGGATCCCGATGCCTGCCAGCTACAAAGCAGCTCGGCTTGCGGAATGCGGGAAGGACAGGTGCGGACGCCCCCTGGCGACATGGCCCCGCGGGTGCGAGCAGCGCGCACCGGCCGCGCGACCCCCGGCGGGACCCCAGCCCGCCTCACCATTGCCCCAGTCGCCTGCTCCGCTTCCCTCTTGCTCACAGCCTGCTGGCCGCCCTTGAGGGCTGCCACGCAGCCGATGCCTCGCCCGCACCCCAGCATCCCTGTTCACACCATGTCCTTGCAGCCACCACATGGCTGGCAGGGATTCGTGTTCCAAGTTGGGGCAAGTGGCAGTTATAATAACTGTTTTCCGTAATTAACAAGCTTTCCAGCTTGTGACACCTGTTTGACAGCGCCACGCCGCTGACAGCTGGGTCAGTGCTGCAGCACATGCCATGTCCTCTGGTGGCCTGTTTCCACTTCTGCCCTTACCCCTCTGGCTGCATGTACCAAGGAATCCATGATATCCCTCAGTTTGGGACACACTGTAATCAGGCACCTCTTATTTCTTATCCTTTTATCACCCCTCCCCTGCTCCCGTCCTCTTTCCTCTATGCTAACATTCTAAATGTTTACTTTTTGGGTGTGTTTTTTTTTTGTCACTTGAAGGTATTAAAAGGTTTAATTATTTTTGAGTACATGAATTTTTTACTTTTTTCTGTTCTGCTTGCTTGTTTATTTTGTTTTTTAGGTTCAGTTTTTAAAAATTACATATACTTTTATTATTAATTTTAGAGACAGAAGAAAGGAGGACAGAGAGAGAGAGAGAGAGAGAGAAGGAAAGAAACATCGATTGTTGTACCACTTATTTATGTATTCACTGTTTGATTCTTGTATGTGACCTGACCAGGGATCAAACCTGCAACCTTGACATATCAGGACAAGGTTCTAACCAACTAAGCTACCCAGCCAGGGCTAAATTCAATTGTTGATAGATATGTATTTATTGCCATTTATTGTTCATCTTTTTTATCTTTTTTCTTCTTAAAGATGACCCTTTAAAATTGTATGTAGTTTGCTGGTGATAAACCCCTTTGGCTTTTCCTGGGCTGGAAAGCTCTTTATCTGACCTTCAATTCTGAATGAGAGCTTTGTTGGGTAGAGTAATCTAGGTTGTAGGTCCTTGCTTTTCATCACTTTGGATATTTCTTACCATTCCCTTCTGCCCTGAAAAATTCTGTTGTGAAATCAGCTGACAGTCTTAATGGGAGCTCTCTTGTAGGTAACTAATTGTTTTTTTTCTTGCTGCTTTTAAGATTCTCTCTTCATCTCTAACCTTTGGCATTTTGATTATGTTGTGTCTTTGTGTGGGCCTATTTGGGTCCATCATGTTTGGGACCCTGCGCTTCCTAGACATATATCTATAGTATTTCCTTCACCAGGTTAGGAAAGTGTTTTGTGTGTTTTTTGTTTGTTTGTTTGTTTGTTTAAAATGTTTTTATTGATTTTAGAAAGAGAGGGAGAGGGAGAGAGCGATAGAAACATCGATCGCTGCCTCCTGCACACCCCCAGGCATGGGCCCTCACTAGAAACTGGTGACCTCTTGGTGCAAGGGACAGTGCTGAACCAACTGAGCCACACTGGCTAGGCAGCCAGGTTCGGGACGTTTACCACCATTGTTTTTATTACATAGCTTTCAATTCCTTGCTTTCTCTCTTCTGGGACCCCCCTGATGTGATTGTTGATATACTTGAAGTTGTGCCCAAGGCTCCTTACACTATCCTCATTTTTTAAATTATTTTTTCTTTTTACTGTTCTGATTGGGTGTTTTCGGCTTCCTTATATTCCAGATATCTAATTTAATCCTCTGCTTCATCTGTTCTACTGTTGATTCCCTATAATGTAGTCTTCATTTTAGATGTTGTATTCTTCATTTCTGACTGATTCTTTTTTGTTTTCTAGTTCTGTTTTTATGCCTCCTATCTCTTTGTTCAATTTCTCATTAAATTCATCTAATCTTCCCCTAAGTTCATTAAGCATTCTTATAACCAGTGTTTTGAACTCTGCCTCTAGTAAATTGCCCATCTCCTTTTTCTGGGTTTTTATTTTGTTCTTTAATTTGGGGCATGTTTTTTTGTTTTTTTTTTTATCTCCTCATTTTGGCAGCCTCACTGTGTTTCTTTCTATGTATTAGATATAGCGGCTGCATCTCCCGGCCTTATGTAGTAGGTGTTCTGTAGGGTCCAAAGGCACAGTTGGACAATCCAGATGCACTGCTGCCACCCAACCACCCACCCCATGTGTGTGTACACTCTCCTGTTTAGTTGAGCCTTGATTGCTGTTGGCACATCACTAGGAGGGTTTTACTCTTAGGCTGACTAACTGTAAGGACTGGCTGTGACCACCATGGAGGATCAGCTGTTCAGGGCCAACCACATAGATTAGGACTGACTTTGGTGGGGCTCTGGTGCCCACTGATTCTTCCCCTTGAGTGTTTCACTTGTGGAGGTGGTTGGGTGGTGCTTTGATGTGGTCTGAAGCTGTCTACCAAGTGCGCTGACTCTGGAGCCTCCTGAGAGGTGCAGATTAAGGTCAGCCACCACATATGTTCTACCTAGGGCCACCAAGCATGAGCTACAAAGTGATCTGCAGATGGCTGTTACTTGTGCTGGGCTTGGAGGTGGCCAGGAGAGACCAAGCTGCAAACCAAAGCCAGCTTCTGCTTGTACCAGGACTGGATTTCTGCCTTGATCTCATTGTTAACCCATCTTTTACATTTTTTTAAATATATTTTTATTGATTTCAGAGAGGAAGGGAGAGGGAAGGAGATAGAAACATCAATGATGAGAGAGAATCATTGATCAGCTGCCTCCTATACACCCCACACTGGGGTTTGAGCCTGCAACCCGGGGAATGTGCCCTGACTAGGAATTGAACTGTGACCTCCTGGTTCATAGGTTGACACTCAACCACTGAGCCACGTTGGCTGGACAACATTTCTTATGATACTTGTTTGGTTGTGATGAGCTCCTTTAGCTATTAGCTCTTTATCTTTCCTTTGATTCTAAATGATAGCCTTTCTGGGAAGAGTAATCTTGGTTGTGTAGGTCCTTGCTTTTTATCACTTTGCATATTTTGTGGCAATCCCTCTTGGCCTGTAAAGTTTCTATTGTGAAATCAGCTGACAGCCTTATGGGAGTTCCTTTGTAGGTAACAAATTGCTTTTCTCTTTCTACCTTTAAGATTCTCTCTTTGTCTTTAATTTTTGGCATTTTAATTATGATGTGTCTGGGCATGGGCCTGTTTAGGATTCTCTATGCTTCCTGAACTTATGTGACTTTTTCCTTCACCAGGTTAGGGAAGTTTTCTGCCATTATTTCTTCAAACACGGTTTCTTTCCCTTGCTCGCTTTCTTCACCTTCTGGTACTCCTATGATGTGGATATTGTTACATTTCATGGTGTCCCACAGCTCCCTTAAGCTGTCCTGTTTGTTTGTTTTGTTTTTTCTTTTTGGTTCTCTGATTGTGTGATTTTTAAATACTGTCTTCTGATTCACTTATCTGATCCTTGGCTTTCTCTATAATCTGCTGTTTATTGTTGATGATTTGTTCTTTATTTCTGCTAGTTATTCTTCATTTCTGACTGGTCATTTTTCTTAGTTTCTCCAACCTTGCTCATGTTGAGCATCCTTATAATCATTACTCTGAACTCTATATCTGATAAATTGCTTATCTCCATTTCATTTAGCTTTTCTCCTGGGGAATTCTCTTGTTCTTTCATTCAGGGCTTTTTTGTCTTCCCATTTTTGCTGTCTAATTGGGTTTGTTTCTATGTATTAGGTAGATCTGCTATGACTCCCAGTCTTATTGGAGGGTCCCTGGTGCAAGCCAATGTCAGATGCTGTTTGTGACTGGCCTTGAGTACCCTGTTACAAGCTATCAATGATCCACAGCTTGTGGTTCCCTCTGCTGGGACTGGGTGTGTTTGGAAAGGATCAAGATGTGCACCAAGGTCTGCTTTTCCTAGCTTCAGGTCCAGAAGCAGATCAATCAAAGACTCAACCCAGAGCTCCACCTCTGCCTGCAGGCTGTTACTCTCAGTCTCCTAATGAGCCTCAGCAAGGCGTAAACTCCACAGGGGTTTTCCAACAGGTGGTATCTCATTGTGGTTTTGATTTTCATTTCCCTTATGACTAGTGATGTTGAGCATCTCTTCATATTTCTGTTGCCCATTTGTATGTATTCTTTGGGGAAATGTCTATTCATGTCCTCTGCCTTTTTTTTTTTTTTGCCCATTTTTAATCAGATTGTTGTTGTTGTTGAGTTGTGTGAGTTTTTTATATATTTTGAGTATTGGCCTCTTATCAGAGGTAACATTTGCAAATATCTTCTCCCATTCCGTTGGTTGCCTCAAACAAACTAACAAAATAAACATAGATATACACAACAGAATGGTGGTTACCAGAGGGAGGGGGTGGTGTGGGGAGGGTGAAGAGGGTAAAGGCAGTTGAGTATATGGTTACAGAAGGAAACTCAACTTTGGGTGGGGAGCATGCAATAGAGTATACAGATGTTGAATTATAATCTTGTACACCTGAAAGTTACATAATGTTATTAATCACTGTTACCCCAATAAATTTAATTTTTAAAATGTTAAAAATTACCCACAAGTACTGCTTTAGCTGTGGCCCTCAAGTTTTGACAAAGATATTTATTTCATCCTAAGTAAGTTTTTCACATTTTAACATCTCTGGAATTGAGATTGCATCTTATAGTCAACAGCATGATGTGTTTCAAGTAGCAGCGTTTTTCCTCTTAGTGTATGTAAAGTTAGGGTGCACTTATGCTCAGTGGCATCTTCAGTGCAGTAATATACTGTACTGTGTTTTCACTGTCTTCTAGCTCTAAGTATTTCATAATTTCTTTTCTGTGCATTTTCTTAAGCTCATTTTTAGTAATATGAAACTATTAAATAGTTTCCTGATATGAGGTGATTTTAGTTATTATTTTGTTGTTAGTATCTGATTTTATTACATTAAGGTCAGAAAATACAGTTTTTATATTATTTCCTAAGAATTTGTTAGGACTTCCTTCTGTCCTCAGCCTTTTTTATTCTTTTCTTTTAATTTAATAAATCTTTATTGTTCAGATTATTACAATTGTTCCTCTTTTTTCCCCCATAGCTCCCCTCCACCCGGTTCCCACCCCACCCTCTGCCCTTACCACCCCCCACACTGTCCTCATCCATAGGTGTACGATTTTTGTCCATTCTTTTCCCGCACCCCCCACACCACTTTCCCCCTGAGAATTGTCAGTCCACTCCCTTTCTATGCCCCTGATTCTATTATATTCACCAGTTTATTCTGTTCATCAGATTTTTTATTCACTTGATTTTTAGATTCACTTGTTGATAGACATGTATTTGTTGTTCATAATTTTTATCTTTACCTTTTTCTTCTTCCTCTTCTTAAAGAATACCCTTCAGCATTTCATATAATCCTGGTTTGGTGGTGATGAACTCCTTTAGCTTTTTCTTATCTGTGAAGCTCTTTATCTGACCTTCAATTCTGAATGATAGCTTTGCTGGGTAGAGTAATCTTGGTTGTAGGTTCTTGCTATTCATCACTTTGAATATTTCTTGCCACTCCCGCCTGGCCTGCATGGTTTCTGTTGAGAAATCAGCTGACAGTCGTATGGGTGCTCCCTTGTAGGTAACTAACTGTTTTTCTCTTGCTGCTTTTAATATTCTCTCTTTGTCTTTTGCTCTTGGCATTTTAACTATGATGTGTCTTGGTGTGGTCCTCTTTGGATTCCTTTTGTTTGGGGTTCTCTGCGCTTCCTGGACTTGTAAGTCTAATTCTTTCACCAGGTGGGGGAAGTTTTCTGTCATTATTTCTTCAAATAGGTTTTCAGTATCTTGCTCTCTCTCTTCTTCTGGCACCCCCATAATTCTGATGTTGGTACACTTGAAGTTATCCCAGAGGCTCCTTACACTATCTTCATATTTTTGGATTCTTTTTGCTTTTTGCTTTTCTGGTTGAGTGTTTTTTGCTTCTTTGTATTTCAAGTCTTTGACTTGATTTTTGCAATCCTCTAGTCTGCTGTTAGATCTCTGTATAATATTTTTTATTTCAGTCAGTGTATGCTTAATTTCTAGTTGGTCCTTTTTCATATCCTCGAGGGTCTCGCTAAATTTATCAGCCTTTTCTAGAAAATTCTTGAAAAACCTTATAACTGTGGTTTTGAACTCTATATCCAGTAGTTTGCTTTCCTCCATTTCTTTCATTTGTGACCTGTTTCTTTGTCTCCACATTTTGTCTGCTTCCCTGTGTTAATAGAGTGGCTTTGTGTGCTAGGTGTCCTATAGGGCCCAGTGGCTCAGCCTCCCCAGTTACCTGAGGTGGACACTCTTGGTGCACCCCTTTGTGGGCTGTGTGCACAGTCTTGTTGTAGTTAAGCCTTGATTGTTGTTGGTATCACTGGGAGGAATTGACCTCCAGGCCAATTGGCTGTGAGGATCAGCTGTGTTTACACTGGGAGAACTTTTGTGCTGGAGACACCCTTATGAGACAAGACTTGAAAAAGTGCTCAGCTTGGATGGGGCGGAGTCTCAGGGCGGAGCAGACAGTATTGGTTTCCCGTCAGCCTTGCCCTAATAGGCCCCTGTGTCTCAGTGTCCCGTGGTAATCACTGCAAGAACCTCTGAGAGAAAGCCGCCCTCGAGTTCCGCCCGCTGCCAGACAGTCCAGTTTCTCCCCGAATGAGTCTGAGTCCCCAGAGTCTCGCCTGGGACTGGAGTTCAGTGCAGTCGGGAGCTTTTGTCTTCCTCCCACTTGAGAAAGCCAGCCGCGTACTCAGTCGTCTGCCCTCTCTGCGCACGCGCCTTGGTACCTCTGCCTTTCGCAGTTCCTGAGTCTCAGTGTCACCCCGTATGAGTCTGGGTCCCCAGAGTCTCGCCCGGAACTGGAGTTCAGCGCAGTCAGGAGCTTTTGTCTCCCTCCTGCTTGAGAAAGCCAGCCACGTACTCAGTTGCCAGTCCTCTCCACGCACGTGCCTCAGTACCTCTGCCTCCTGCAGCTCCTCTGAGTCTCAGTGTGCTGTCTTTTAGTTGTAGTTTTGAAATTGTTGTGCGAGGCAGCAGTTTAGGTGTTTACCTATGCCGCCATCTTGGTTTCTCCCCCTGTCCTCAGCCTTTCTGTGTTCTTTTATTTTAAGAATGTCTCTTGTAGACACACAGAAACATAGTGCTTTTTTTTTTTTTTTTTTTTTTTTTTTTCCCCTCCTTGTCCCGTAGCATCTGCCATGGTTAAACGCCTGGGCTCAGAAAGTCACACTTGAGTAACACGTCCAGGGCTCTGGGGAAGAGCAGCAGTGAGTGAAATGGTCTTGCAAGTGCTATGACAGTACCAAGTGAACAAACAGCCAAACCCTGCTGAACTCGGGATGCAGGAGAGGCGTCTGACCCCCAGCCTTGCTTTTGTAGGATACAGAGAGCAGTTTACAGCAAAAGGATGAAGTCATCGCATCTTTTGAAGAAAAAATCAATCAAATCATGTCCAGCATGAAGCAGATGGAAGAAAGGTAATCCCTTCCCTGGGAGCTACTCCCTGGAATGTGCAGGGCATTCTCTTGAGCCTGAGGACTGACTCAGAGTCTCTCCCAGAAGAGCAGACAGGTTGGCTGGCTGCCCTCCAGCCCGGGGCCTGTATTCACTCCAGTCCTCACAGGGCAGCAGGGCTTTCCAGAGGGCTCAATGTCACTGTCACATTTAGACATCAGGTCAGCAGTGGATCAGAATAGAATCTGAAAATAGACCCACAAATACGGGCCACTGATTTTTTACAAAAGTGCAAAGGCATTTCAATGGAGACAGGATTGTCTTTTCTGTAAATGATGTTGGAACAATTAGACATTGCTAAGCAATAAATAAATAAATAAATAAATAAATAAATAAATAAATAAATAAAATAACCTCAATCTATATCTCACACCTTTATATAAAAATTAACTCAAAATGGATCATAAGTCTAAATATAAAATTTTAAACTATAAAACTTTTAGAATACATAGAAAGTCTTTGTGACCTTGGGTTGTACAAAGAGATCTTAGACATGATATAAAAGCATGATCCATGATAGAAAAACTTGACAGGTTGTACTTTATAATTTAAAACCTGTATTCTGTGAAAGACACAGTTAGGAGAATAAAGCCCTAGCTGGTTTGGCTCATGGGATAAAGCGTCGGCCTGTAGACTGAAGGGTCCTGGGTTCGATTCTGGTCTAGGGCACGTACCTTGGCAGCAGGCTCCTCCCGGCCCTGGTCAGAGTGCATGCAGGAGGCACCAAACGATGTATTTCTCTCACATCAATGTTTCTTTCTGTCTTTTCCCTCTCTCTTTCACTCTCTCTAAAAATCAAGGAAAAATATCCTCCGATTGAGGATTAAAAAAAATAATAGTAAAAAACAAGTTGTAGATTGGGAGAAAATGTGTAAATCACATACAGGGTGGTGCAAAAATAGATTTATAGTTGTTCATATGGAAAATAATACAATAATTAATAAAATATAAGAATAAACTATGTTTCATGTCCTCACAACCGTAAGCCCACTTTTGCCTTCCCCTGTATCTGACAAAAGATTTGCATCCAGTATATAAAAACTTTCAAACTCAGCAAACAATTCTAGTTAAAAAGGACAAAAGACTTGGACAGAACTTCCCAAAGAAGGCGTATAGATGGCAAAGGAGCGGTTAGGGGAAGTGCATGTTAAAACCATGCTGAGATGCCTCTACACACAGCTGAATGTCTTTTTAATGACAACGCCTAGTGTTTGATGAGGCTGTGGAACTACTGGAACTCACGTGTATTGCTGGTGGGAATGCAAAATGGTACAGCCACTTTGGAAAAAGTTTCTTACAATAAAGCTGAACAGCCCTAGCCAGTTTGGCTCAGTGGATAGAGTGTCGGCCTGCAGACTAAAGGGTCCCAGGTTCCAAGCACATGCCTGGGTTGTGGGCTCAATCCCCTGCAGGGGACGTGCAGGAGGCAGCCGATCATCGTGGATGTTTCTATCTCCCTCTCCCTTCCTCTTTGAAATCAATAAAAATATCTTTAAAAATAATAGTAATAAAGCTGAACATAATCTTAATATGACCCAAAAGTACCACTTTTGGCTATTTGCCCAAGAGAATAAAAACTTATGTTCATACAAAAGCCTTTACACAAATGTATAGCAGCTCTATTCATAATTGCCAAAAACTGGAAGCAATCCAGCTATCTCTCATGGGGAATGGATAACCAAACTGGCACTGAAACACTACTCAGCCATAGAAACATGGATGGTCTCAAAGATACTGCGCTGAGAGAAAGAAGCTAGTCTCAGTGGGTTATATAAATAGTAATTCCATTTCTGTGATGTTATCAAAAGGCAAAGCCATGGCATCAGAGTTGCCAGGGGTCAGGGATGGGAAGGGGGGGTTACAAGGGACCCCACTAGAGAGTTTTCTGGCCGGCGGGGTCGCGGGGGGGTGGGGGGGTGGAACTGCTCTGTTTCCTGGTGGCCATGGTGATTACACAGTTTGAGACGTGCGTGCTAAAACTTATGGAATTGGACACACACACACAAGTCAGTTTTACTGTCTATTAATTAAAAATGAAAGAAAAAACTATGCAGCAAGAATATGAAAAATTGCTACGTTGAATCGGACCTTTGATCCTTTTCTTAAAAAGCTGTGGTTCTTTTGGTGCAGGTTACAGCACTCGGAAAGGGCCCGGCAGGGCGCCGAGGAGCGGGGCCGCCAGCTGCAGCAGGAGCTGGGCTGCAGGAGCGGCGTGCTGCAGGAGCAGCTCTCCCAGCTGCAGGGCCAGTGGTAGGTGCCGCGGCCAGCCGGCAGGGGGCAGGGCAGGTGGCTCCCGTTGAGGCAGACAGTGTCCTGCTTTGTACCCTGCAAGGCTGGAATGGGGGTGAGGGCAGGTGTGCTGAGGAGAAGTGCAAAGGCCAATGAGGAGAGAAGAGACGTGTGTATACCCCATTTCACAAGTGAGGAAACGGCCCACAAGGTTCAGCATCCTCACGGGGCACACACGCCTAATCCTCATAGCTCTCTCCCCACCCGACCCCCAGGGTCCTCCATCATTAGGATGCATGTCGCACTCGCCCCTCTGGTCTCCATCTCAGTGGAGGGTTCTGCTGTGCGCTCCTGAGTGTGTCAGAGCCTTTCCCTTCCTCTCCATGCGTGCGAGGACTGTCCGGTGCATGCCACGCCTGCTCCCTGCATGTTCCTGGCCTGTGCTGTGGTGTGCAGGCAGCCCTGGGGGGAGGGAGCTGTGTTTCCATGCTTTGCTGAAGGGTCTAAGGCTCATGAGGCAGTTCAGTTTCCTATGAATTCCATTTCTGTGTCGTGTCTTGGGTTGGATTATAGATTTACCATGAAAATCTCCCACAGAGACTAACTCACATTTCGTTTTGGAAAAATAGCTCAAGTCTTGAGAAAGAATTGAAATCAGAAAAAGAGCAAAGGCAAGCTCTTCAGCGAGAGTTGCAGTGTGAGAAGGACACCTCGTCTCTCCTCCGAGCAGAGCTGCAGCAAGTGGACGGGCTGAAAAGGGTGAGTGGCACTGTAAGAGCTGTAGCATCCTGGGAAGCTCCTGCTGAAGCACCTGCCACACCCTCGCCGCCCAGAGTGGGTGGGCGGGGGCGGGGGGGTGCTGCGCACTGGTGCCCGGGCTGGGAGGCACTGTCCCCCACCCTCCTCGCCTCTGCTCAGGAGGAAAGGGCGAGGCTGATCGAGAGCCAGTGAGCAAACCAGAGACTCGTGGTGAGTGCTGTGAAGAGACTAGCAGGAAGCTGTCCCCAGTGTGGCTGGGAAGTCTGGGAACAGAGCGAGTCACCCAGAGACTGGAAGGACGAGCCAAGGACCGGCAGGCAGTGGTTTGGTCAGACCTCACAGAGTGTGAGGTGTGTCATGGTGAAGAGGCAGAAAGAAGGCTGCGGCTGAGGAGTGACAGCAGAGGGAGGAGGTGCTTGAGCTGGGGCCTCCAGCAGACAGCCGCGTGGGGCCCTCAAAGCTATGAATTTGGGTTTTATTCCTAGCACGATAAGAAGCTGTTGGACGGGCGTAATCCATTTATTTCATTTGAAGGCCAGCACCACCTACCGTGTGGAGAATGGGTAGTAAGTTTGCAAGAGAGAAAACAGAGTAACCATTAAACATCATCAGCAAGTGCCAGCCCACACCGTCACTCTGAGGAGGGCCTGCACTCTGCCAGGGAGGTGTTCTGCCTCTCAAGGACCGCCTGGTCCGTGGTCCCCAGGAAGCCGCTGGCCCAGGGCCCTAAGTCTGCCCTAGACCCGACCTGAGTCTGTTCCGGAGTCGCCTCCTGCCTCTGGAGGGTGGGCCTGGACCCTGCGGTGCAGCTCCAGCGCAGGGACGTTGAGGGCCAGCACAGACTGTCATCTGGCTGGACCGGACCTCCCTGGCCCTGGGTAGCCCACAGTCTTCCCCTGCCATGAAATTACCATGTCTCCCCAGAAAGGGGGGCCTGGCCGTCCCTCCCCACACACACAGAAACAAAACAACGTGTCACATGTCTGGCGTTGCCCACAAGCCTGTGTTAACAGGCTCTGGGGGAGTGCCCACCACTCAGGCTTAGGCCCCACGGCGCTCAGGGTCAGCCCTGGACCCCACATTACTTTTCTGGGTCTTTGTTTGGCCCTCATCAGCCCATGTCCTCCAGGTGGAGCAGGCCTAAGCCAGCAGTCAGACATCCTTAACGCTGCCAAGGAGGCGGGAGAGGCTCGCAGCCGTGAGCCCCGCTTCTGGCTAAGCAGAGCTCCCCCTGTGGGAGCGCACTGACCACCAGGGGGCAGGGTTTGCATTGAGCGTCTGCCCCCTGGTGGTCAGTGAGCGTCGTAGCGACCAGTCATTCCCAGTCCTCCTGTTAGGGTCAATTTGCATATTACCCTTTTATTATGTAGGAAACATATCAATATCTTAATAGAAACTCAGATAGGCAAAGCCTTATTTGCCCTGCAAGGGTGACTGCTTTGAATGTACCTGATGAACGTAGCTGCTTCCTGTCCCATGTCACCGTCCCGCTGCAGAGCTGCTCACCTGCACTCGCCCGTTGCGGAGAAGTAAGCGAGTGAGAAGTAACCCACAAAGTCACCCTGTCTTGAATGAGGTTAATGCAAGAGGACTGCCTTTTACCCTGTTTTAAATATATTTTTATTGATTTCAGAGAGGAAGGGAGAGAGAGAGAAACATCAATGATGAGAGAATCATTGATTGGCTGCCTCCTGCATGCCCCCTGTGGGGGATTGAGCCTGCAACCCAGGCATGTACCCTGACTGGAATCCAACTGTGACCTCCTGGTTCGTGGATCAGAACTCAATCACTGAGCCATGCTGGCCCGGCTGCCTTTTACTCTTGAAAAATATTCTGACCTGGGGAAACCAAGATGGTGGCATAAGGTATACACCTGTACGTGCTGCCTCTCACAACCACACCAAAACTACAATTAAAAGACAAAACATCTATCACCCAGAACCATGGGAAAGCTGGCTGAGTAGAAGTTCTACAACTAGAAGGAAAGAGAAAAGAGCATTGAGAGCGGGTAGGAAATGCACAAGCACGGAAAAGCAGAGGTACGAAGGCATGTGAATCGGGCTGGCGACTGGGTGCGCTGTTTTTTTCAGTCTGAAGGGAGACACAAGCTCCCGACTGCTCTGAACTCCAGTTTCCAGCGAGACTCTGGGGACCCAGACTCCTATGGGGAGAAGCTGGATTGTCTGCCATCAGGTCGGAAAGTGAGGGTGGCCTTCTTGCAGAGGTGTGTGCAGGAATCATTGTTTACTGCGCTGGGGCATGGGATGTGGAAACATGGAGACGCAGAGACGGCTGACTGGCAGCCATTGCTGTTTGCCACACCTTAGTGATTCCCTGAGATCCCGCCCCGCCCAATTTACAAACCCACCCAAACTGTGCGCAGTGGCTTTTGCATATGAATGGCCTGCCCTATCGCAGCTTAACCTCACAAACTGCAGCTCCAGTCAGACAGCTCCAAAACTTCCAAACCCCAAACAAATAGGAGAAACCTACAGATCTCTCTGTAGCTCCTGCTGGGTGGCCTCAGACAGTAGCTGACCTGCACCCCATTGGAGATCCAGGAGCCAGTGTTCCTAGTGGTCAGTGTGAGACACCAGATTTCAACTCCTCACATCCAGAGGCAGACTCAGTGAGCACCAAAGCCCTACTGAAACAAGTCCTGCCCCATAAGGGTGTCTCCAGCACAGCAGTTCTTCCATTATAGACACAGCAGGTCCTCACAGCCAATTGGCCTGGAGGTCAATTCCTCCCAGTGTACCAACAGCAATCAAGGCTTAACTACACCAAGACTTTGCACTCAGCCCACAAAGGGGTGCACCAAGAGTGTCCACCTCAGGTAATTGGGGAGGCTGAACCACTGGGCCCTATAGGTCACCTACCACAGAAAACCACCCCATCAACACAGGGAAGCAGCCAAAATGCGGAGACAAAGAAACATGTCACAAATGAAAGAAATGGAGGAAAGCAAACTACTGGACATAGAGTTCAAAACCACAGTTATAAGGTTACTCAAGACTCTTCTAGAAACCTCTGAGGAACTTAGTGAGACCTTTAAGAATCTTAATGAGAATGCCAAAAAAATGGAAAAGGACCAGTCAGAAATTAAGCATACACAGTCTGAAATAAAGAATATACAGAAATTCAACAGTAGACCAAAGGACCCCAAGAATCAAAGATTTGAAATATGAGGAAACAACACCCAACCAGAAAAACAAAAAGAAAAAATCCAAAAATATGAAGATAGTGTAAGGAGCCTCTGAGACAACTTTAAGTGTACCAACATCTGAATTATGGGGGTGCCAGAAGAAGAGAGAGAGCAAAATATTGAAAACCTATTAGAAGAAATAATGACAGAAAACTTCCCCTACCTGGTGAAAGAAATAGACTTACAAGTCCAGGAAGCACAGAGAACCCCAAACAAGAGGAATCCAAAGAAGACCACACCAAGACACATCATAATTAAAATGCCAAGGGCAAAAGACAAAGAGAGAATCTTGAAAGCAGCAAAAGAAAAGCAGTTAGTTACCTACAAGGGAGTACCCATACGACTGTCAGCTGATTTCTCAACAAAAACTATACAGGCCAGACGGGAGTGGCAAGAAATATTCAAAGTGATGAACAGCAAGAACCTACAACCAAGATTACTCTACCCAGCAAAGCTATCATTCAGAATTGAAGGTCAGATAAAGAGCTTCACAGACAAGAAAGAGCTAAAGGAGTTCCATCACCACCAAACCAGGATTATATGAAATGCTGAAAGGTATTCTTTAGAAGAGGAGGAAGAAGAAAAAGGTAAAGATAAAAATTATGAACAACAAATACATGTCTATCAACAAGTGAATCTAAAAATCAAGTGAATAAAAAAATCTGATGAACAGAATAAACTGGTGAATATAATAGAATCAGGGGCATAGAAAGGGAGTGGACTGACAATTCTCAGGGGGAAGGGGGTGTGAGGGGTGTGGGAAGAGACTGGACAAAAATCATACACCTATGGATGAGGACAGGGGCGGGGGGGCGGGTAAGAGCAGAGGGTGGGGTGGGAACCGGGTGGAGGGGAGCTATGGGGGAAAAAAGAGGAACAATTGTAATCTGAACAATAAAGATTTATTAAAAAAAAAAGAAAAGAAAAATATTCTGACCTGCTTGTTGCTATGATTACTAAACCTTACAAAAAGGACTTTCAATTCTGTGTCAGCCATCTGGTTTGTTCATTTTAGGAGCTGCGAGCGCTCCAGGACGAGAAGGCAGAGTTACAGAAGGTTTGTGACGAGCAGGAACAAGCCCTCCAGGAAATGGGACTTCACCTCAGCCAGTAAGAACCTGCTCCCCTACCTCCCCATAAAGAGTCTGGCCACTGCATGACTCAAGTCCCAAACCTATGTCCTGTTGCCAGAGGAGGGGGAGCCAGTCAGGGCGGCTTGCCAGCTACTCAAGGGTGACCCCAAGAAGTGAGACCTCAGGGGCATAGAGCCCTCCCGTTCACTAACACAGCATCTGGGTCCCCAGGGAGCCAGAGGGCTGCTGAGAGGGTTGCCTGCGGTCGGAGCACAGGGAGCCCTGGAGCTGAGAATCCAGCCTGCTGTGTGCGCCTGCCTTTCCGGGGCAACACTCACCCGCCAGTCCGGTCTCTGCTGGGCAGTGCTGCAGCCGTGCAGACCTTGGGAGGTTGGTCTCCCTTTTGGCTGGACAGTCCCCTGGTGTTCTGTCCTGCCAGGGCACCCTGATGAGTCACACTGCAAATCGTGCAACTTGCCCGTGTGTGATCATTGCAGTTCCAAACACAGTTTTGTCCCTTATGAGCCAGGACTCTTGGATGCAAGTGACAGAAATCCAACGCAAACTGGCTTAAGCAAAGAAAGTCAGAGGATCAGTCTCTGCCTCCACTCTGCTGTCCTGTCTGTCACTTACCTCCTAGGTAGCCTGGTGCCCACGGGGGCAGAATGGTGCCCAGCAGGGTCTGTGAGAACGAGTTCTTTCTCCATCACTCCTGGACCCATGGCTGACTCACTGCCCACCCTAGGTCCTCACACAAGCTCAGTGACCAGAGACATGGGCTCTTGTGACCAGCACAGCCTGGGCGCAGGCCCAGTGCTGAATACAATGGGACCAGAAAGGTCCAGAGTTGGGGACCAACATGAGAATAAACTATAAACACACAGGACACAGATCTGCACCCCTTAGGTTTCTCAGTCTGGAAAATCAGAACATTTAGGTAAAGCAGTGCAGTAGGCTGGTCCACAAAAGTAGTAAGAACGGAAATGTTACAGCTCTGATGGGGATGGGAGGTGAAGATGCCGTCCCCCTCGCTTTATTTTTCTAGACCAGCTCAGGGCTACTGACCACCCCTTCCACCCTGAGCCCGCCTGCCACCTCTCCTGCTGATGCCGCACTGCTCTCTTCCGGCCTACTTGCCCCGTCCCCACCCTGGGGGCCTCCTGGGCCATGGGCTCTCTTCCAGCTGGTACTTGCTCCATCCCCACCCTGGGGGGCTCCTGAGCGGTGGGCAAGGCTGGTACCTGCCCCTTGCTTGGAGCACAAGGAGCTCTGAGGGTGTCCATGAGACCAAAGAGCACCAGGTGTGGAGGCTGGCATACAGCTGGCGCCTGGGCGTTGCAGTGGCATTGAGGGAGGGAGGGAAGGACGCCTTGGGCACGGTCCCTTCTCAGGAACCAGCACCATTCTCTCCTGCCTGGACAGCCTGCAGGCGGTTGAGAGCACCTTCCTGTTCTAGGGGCTTCAGCCTGAAACATGGATGGGCCTGGTCAGGAAACAAAGCCCTGCACTTGGCAGCCTTGCCCTGCTGCTGCCTGACTCACAGCAGGCTGTGCAGTACGAGCAGGGCCGTGTGCTGTCTCCCCTTCCTTCCTTCTCCTTGCAAGCACACATAGGGTATAGAGAAGGGAAAGCCTGTCCTCAGGCCCCCTTTCTCTCCCCCCCACCCCGCCCCATTACAGACCTCAGCTGTGTTGTATTTCCCAGGGGAGCCCTGGTTCCCAAGTCTGGGCAGCCTTGGGCCCATCAATCTGCTGGCCTCTTTCTACAGGTGGTGGGGTGGGGGGGGGGGAGGTGTGATCTTTCCTGAAAGCCACAGGGTTTTCTAAAGGCCCTGAGGCTTTCTCAGAGGACTGACACTTTGACCCTTAGATAGCTGGGGGTGGGGGATGGGGGTTGAGGGGGAAAAAAGAGAACTCATAGACATGGACAGCAGTGTGGTGATTGCAGGGTGAAGGAGGTGGGGGGTGGAAGAGGGCATAGAGGATACATGGTGATGGAAAAAATGACCATAATTTTTATCATAATTAAAATAGGGGCTAAGAATCATTTGCCCTTGCAATTGTGTTAATTTACATTTCAGTGACAGGTATGGGAGAAAAGGTCTGTCTGTCCTCCCCGGGACAGACCAGCAACATCTCATGTAACTTGTGCAAATAAAGCTTGTGTGGTCGTCAAAAAAAAAAGGGCTCAGACCATTCTCCCTGCAAATGTGTTTTGTGTTTTCTAGTTTAACTCTGCCAGTTTAGACCACGTTGTCCTTTTATGTGGATAGCTAAGGAATGCTCTTACACTAGCAACAGTGGAGCAAGGACCAGCGACCCTGCACTCAGCAGGAGGCCGGAACCCTGCGGGTGTGGGTGCCTGAAAAAGGAGCCTCCTCCGCACCGAGCACGTCACGTGCAGGAATGTTTGCCCAAAGACCTAAAACTCTGGGCTTTTGTGAGGGAATTCTTAAATGATTGCAGTACTTCAGTCATTTTCAACCCTGGCAGGCTAAACTGTCTGTTTTGGGGCCAGATTCAGTCCACAGGCTCAGCTCAGACCTCGACATGGGAGCCAGTGGATGAGGCGATTCTGGGATTATAAAAAAGTGGGAAACATTTTAGAACGACTCATATTACACTCCTAAGTTATTACCCCACAAACCTGCTCTCTCTCCTTTTTTAAAGGTCAAAGCTGAAGATGGAAGACATCAAGGAAGTCAATAAAGCACTGAAGGTACTGAATTACTCATGTCATTAGCATAAAAGCCACTCCTGTGACTGTTGGTCAGCTCAGGCTAACTAATATCCTGCATGCTGCTGGGTCTTCTCCCCCAAAAGTCAGGTGAGACATGAGAGGTTGAGGCGTGGTTCTTACCACTCACAGATAAAATGCTGCTCAGAGCTGCATCGCTGCTGTGCTGGTAAGTGGCAGACCCAGCTAGAACCGGTCTCCTGACTTGTTCCTCTGCCACTAGCTGGAGTGACATAAGCCTAGAGATGCAGGTGCCCTAGTGAAGGAAGCGAAAGGTGGCAGAAAGAAGCCAGGGGTTGTTTTTCATAGTGAGAGTGAGGCCTCTTCCTCCAAGTGAGACCAGAGCCCTCCCTGCCCAGCCCAGGGCAGTTCAGAGCAGAAGGGACAGCCCACCAGTGGTGGTGACAGCAAGGCACAGGTGCTCCCCCAAGGTATACGCTGGAGCAGAGACCTGATGACTGGGCATCTCACCTCCATGGGCACACAGGTCAGAGGCAGCAAAGGGCCGCAGCCCCTGCCAGCATCTGGACTTGGAACAACTGTCTGTCTCCCACCCTCCCTGTAGAGGGAAAGTTCCTTCCATGTAACTGCTGAGCTGCTTGTCTTCGTGTCCCCTGCCCTGCACACAGAGGATAGAATCATGCTTCTAGGGCCCCTTTCAAAGCCTCAGTTACCTCCTCCACAGAATGGAGTCATGTGCTCCCCCACGATGCTCTAAGGATGAGGGGGGCTTTCTGTGACAGGGACCACTATGGCGGATTGTTTTTGTCTGGCTAAAAGGTCTGGCCTCTCTCCCTCCTGCCAGTTCAGGAGACACTATGGAGTGCCTCAGCCAGGGTTGGAGTTGCAAGCACTAGACCCTGATTCTCAGGACTCAGCCAGAGGCCTCTGTTGAAAGGTAGTGAACAGGGGGCTGGAGAATCCGGCTTGAGGCCCAGGGGGCAGCATGCATAGGCTGAAAACCAGAGCCACAGACCAGGCCAGGTCTGTCCCTGGAGAGGAATGAAGCTATTACGGGACTGTGGATACTGAGCAACCAGAACACGGCTACTGGTCTATCAGGAGCCGGCCAGCAATGTGCTTTCCTCCCAGGGCCACACTTGGCTGAAAGACGACGAAGCTACCCACTGTAAGCAGTGTGAGAAGGAGTTCTCCATCTCCCGGAGAAAGGTATGTGCGCCCAGGGCTGGGTTGGTACCCAGCTGGGCTCCCCTTCCTCTGGTTCTGGGACGAGCCCTTGGGACAAGCCAAGTACTGTGGTCACATCTGGTATGCTGGCCCATTCAGGGTGCCCCCAGTCAGTCATAGGCCTTGTCCCCAGCACAGTCCTTTCAGTGATTGGCAGTTTCTTTGGGAGTTGGGCTGCTTGTATACAAAACTGGTCTAAGTGAATGTATCATTGAAAAGTCTTTGTACGCAACAGAAACAAAATCTGCCCAAGTTGGTAAAAAAAAAAAAAAGGATCTCTGGGGAACTGATGGGCAGTGGGTCTTGGGACAGGCATCCAAGTAGCACCCAAAGCTCACAGGTCACCTGGGCAGGGCACTTGGTCCTGCTGACCTCTCCCAGTGAACCTGCTTTTCTGCCTGGAAGCCTGCCTCCAGGTCTCAAGAACAGGTCCTGGGCCCAGACTTTGGTCCATGATTGAGAGGACCGTGGTTGGCCATGTGGATGCACATTCTCACCTGTCCCATTAAAACCCTCTCTGTGGAAAATAGCAAAACTTCCAAATTCTAAGAACAAGCAGCAGCCCAGGCGAGGCTGCCTTTGAGATCAGCCGTTCACAAGGCCTGCTAGCGGTGGGGCTCCACAGGCCTGCCTCTCCCTACACCAGTCCAAGGTCCAGCTTCCAGCCTGAGGGGCGTGGGCCAGTGGCATCAGTGATGTATAGCCCAGAGGAGCAGAGGCCACACAGGTCCTGGTTTTGGTGTCTGCTGTGTGCCCATCAAACATTTGTGGCAGCTCAGCTTACAAAGACACTCTCCCCCCCGCCTCCTCCCCCCCCAGGGACTAGTAAAGTAGCCACACTGGATGATCCGGGCCCAAGTCCAGTAAAACATTTTAAAGAAAAAGAACCTTAGTCCTACTAGTGCACACCACTCCACGGATTGTTCAGGAACATAAATGTAGAAATAAAGGTTTAGAGCAGGGGTAGGGAATGTGGGCCCTGGGCCTTATAAGGCCCATGAAGTCATTTAGCCTGGCCCTGCCAGGGCATTAGGGGTGAGTTAATTACATGTTTGACTAATTAAGTTGATAATTTTGTATGACCCATAAATTTTGTTATAAATAGCTAAAAGGTTCCCCAACCCTGTCTAGAGGAAGCCCTTCCAAATTGGCAAGTCTGGGGGAGGGACCTGGAAGTAGTAAATGAACTCTGAAAGGCTGCAAGTCTAAACTGGGTGTGTGGGCCAGGGAGCACAGCGTGTCCCGTAACTGCCTCTCTGTCCTCTAGCACCACTGCCGCAACTGTGGCCACATCTTCTGCAACACGTGCTCCAGTAACGAGCTGGCCCTGCCCTCCTACCCCAAGCCCGTGCGCGTGTGTGACAGCTGCCACACCCTGCTCCTGCAGCGCTGCTCCTCCTCCACAGGCTCCTAAGGCCTCAGAACAGCGCCAACCTTGCAGGGGTTCGCGGGCTCAGAAGCTTGTTTCCCAAGAGAATCTAAGGAAAGAACAGTTCCTGGGTCGGTGGCAAGCACTTGCAGAGTTGAGTGAAATGAACTCTGGGCTGAAACTTCCTTCTCACTTGGCTGCATCACGGTTTAGGGTCAGAAGTAACTTCATGGTTTTGATACTGTCATTTTCACTTTTTAAAGAACTAACCTATCTTGCAGCAGTTGTACTAGTGTAGTGAGTAATCGGTTCCTCTCCACCTCCCTCCCCCCCGCCGCCCCCATTGCCCTATGTGCCTTCCCTGCTTGAGTCAAGAAACGGGCCCTTTCACACCCTTGTAAATCATTTCTCTAGTGCAGAAAATAAAGGAGCTTGTGTCAACTTGAGTTAGCTTCTGAAGACACCTCAGACAAGCTCCATTTCGGGACAAGAGGCCCTTTGGGGGCTGTGTTTGGGGTGAAGCATGCTGGGTTCTGGGGTATAGGCTGTGCTCTGCGCCCAGGTGAGCCAAGGACAACTTGGGCCATTAAGTCCATTGGTGGATATGAGAAGTGACCTGTCGCCAAAGCTCATGACAGATGGACACACCTGTGGAGAAGCACCTTGGGGTTTGCGTTTCAGAAGCACTGTCAGGACAGGTGTTAACTATGGGCTGTGAAAACTGGCTCAGAGCACATGTTCACCTCCCTCCCCCAGTCACTCAGTGGCCTCAAAAGTCAGTCCATTTGTGGACTGGGCTTCAGCCTTCTTACCCTCAGTGCACTCACCTTACTGCCCCATCGAATTCATCTTCCTTATTGCCTGTCTGTACCTCCCACCAGTCCTGGACTGCTCCCAGCTGGCCAGCCCCTATTGGAGGCCCTGACTCTTCCTTCTCAGGAGGGCTCTCCACAGCCTAGCTCAAGGTTCCCAGCTACTCCCTTAAATACATCTTTATGTTATGGATGGAAAACAGAGGCTCCGTGAGGTTAGGTACCAGCATTCAGTGCAGCCAGCCTCCAAAACCATGCCTAACTCCAAAGCCATGTTTTATCCAAGCTGCAGGTTTTCACAACTTACCCTGAGCTTTTTAAATATTCACTCTTCCCCAAACATTTACATACTGCTACCTCGAACTGGTCTGGCATTAGATGTATGTACCTTGTCTTCGATGCACCCCATTTGTACTCCAGCTTGCTGGAAGACCTTAGCTCTCATCTGCACACACAAAAGGTAGCAGGCTAATACCTCCCCACTAATGTACTAACTATTCTGAAGGCTAAGTACATGACATGCCCACCACTGTGCCACACTTATTGCTCTTCCCTTAATCACACCTATTTTCTTCTCCAACCTCATCCCCTCTCCTAACCCTCAAGCAACAAATGTTCAAGTATTATTCACAAAGAATCCTTGGGCCAGTTACCAATATTTAGCTGCATGGAAAAATTTTTCATTCAGACATCAGATACACACCTGAACTTTGGGACCCTCTGGTCTGGCAACCTTCTCCTAACCTGGGCAGTGACAGACGCCCTAAGGCAGCGTGGAGATGTGTTCAATGCAGACAATGTCTGGAGGTTCTGGTCATTCCCAACAAGCTCCAGGATGCTGGCCCACAGAACCTAAGATTCCTAAGAACCAGAACATTCTTACTCGTTCGCTTTACTCCACATTTCTAGTTCTTTCCCTTCCTCAATGTTTTCAACGAAAATGTTCTTTATGTGAAACAAATTAACTGAAGAACTCAAGATGGAACCCTCCTTGAGCCTTCTCAATACCAGGTATCTCCAATCCACACACTTTTAGTAACAGCCAATACTAGGTTTAGACCAGCCTTGGGTAAACTATGGCCCGCGGGCCGGATCCGGCTGTTCTATCCGGTTCTCTTGCTCTCCCCTCCGCTCCATTACTTTGATTTTATATTAGTTCACACAAACACTCCATCCATGCTTTTGTTCCGGCCCTCCGGTCCAGTTTAAGAACCCATTGTGGACCTCGAGTCAAAAAGTTTGCCCACCCCTAGTTTAGACTGTAGCTGATCACCAGTGCTCACACTGAAAATTAATCATCTCTAAACCTGCTGGACAAGCGACATGATACATTCCAAGTGCAACACCTGTGTGTCCATAACCCTTTCCCGACAGTGTAGAGCAGCACCAATAGTCAGCAGAGAGCATGCAGCAGGGCAGGGGGGTCTACAGGGCCCACGCACATCTTTGTGCAATGCTGCCACCTACAGACTTAGAATTGGGTAGGCCCACCCAACTAATCTCACCCAGGAATAAAGAACATCTTTAGCACTTGTCAGAGCAAAATGTACACACCAGGCTCCAAATAGTACAAGCCTTTACAGCTAATCAATACAACTGAGTCTGGAGCAAGCAGCAACTTCCAACTGGTGAGCTGCAAGAATTTTTAAAACATGCAATACCTATTTTTAGTCAAGGGCACTGACCTCTCTTCCCTTAGACTATCAAATTTTAAAAATGACAACAGCCAACACAACAGCCATCTGGTGTGAATGCCATCTTGAACTCTAATATATAGGCCATATAACCGAATTGCATCTGATTGGTCAATTCTTGGTACCAGAAATCTATAATAAAAGCATAAGATGCTAATTAGACAGGACATCCTTCCGGACAAGGCTGGAGCTGCAGCTGTGGGATGGAAGCAGCCACTAGGGCTACAAGGGAGCCTCTAGTACTTATTCGTGCAAGAGTAGGCCTACCTTTGCCCGGCTGCCCACAGGCACCCATGACTGGGGCTGGCTTCCCTCCAGCCCCGGCTTCATTGGGAAGACGTCCAATCTAATTAGCATATCACCCTTTTATTATTATAGATAGGCAACTGATTTTTTAGTCACTTCAGAGCAAAAAGAGTAGGCAATTACTAGTGTTTTGTTTTGTAAACCTATCAAAATCATACCCATTTTATCAGATTGGAAAAAAACACAAAACTATTCTTTGGTGTACCGCAGATTTTAGTTTATATGCCATTAGATGAAAATTACTAGTCTAGAGGGACCGTGAATGAGTGGTAGTTTCCAAATTGCAGTCTACACTTTAAATTCCTAGTTAGAGTATTTTCTAACAAATATCAAATTTTAGCCCTAATCTACAATCTACCAGACTTTAAATGATTTACTTTCAGAAATATGTGGTCTTGCCCTAGCTGGTTTGGCTCAGTGGATAGAGCCTTGGTCCTGTGTTTGATTCAAAGGCACACACTCAAGTTGTGGGCTTGATCCCCAGTAGGGGGTGTGCAGGAGGCAGCTGATCAATGATTCTCATTGATGTTTCTATCTCCCTCTCCCTTCCTCTCTGAAATCAACTTAAAGAAAAAAGAAATATGTGGTCTTCTCACTCAGGAGCTTTAAAGGAAATGAATTTTGCTCTTAAGTCAAGCATGTCAAACTCACGGGCCCACAATTAATATTTTAGCAGCCCAGCCAATATAATGGTAAGAAACGTTTTAATAAAAATGTCATTAACTTTTACAATATCCTGTTATAATTATTAACAACAAACTACCATGTTCACTAATGACATTACTATAATTGTGCTGCATTTATTTCCCTTCCGTGCCGGCACACCATTTCTCTCCACTAATACTAGCAGTGAATACTTAGCAGCTGGTCTTGTACTGATTAGTTTGGTGTGCTCAACAGGAAATATTTCGCTTTCAGAGAACAAGAAAAATAGGTTTATTTGCATTATGCTTAATTTGTGCAGTTCAGTGCCTGGTAAATTAATGTTCAAGAAAAAATATCAAAATGTTTTATTATTTTATATTGATTACTCACTTATTTCAGCTCTTTGTATTCAGCATGTCTCTATTGAAATAAACCTACGTTTCTATGAAAATTGAAGCTTTTGGTTTTGTGGCCCACATACACTTAAACCTTATTTGGCCTGTATTAGCCTTTGAGTTTGACATGCTTGTCGTTAAGTGGTCTTGGATCTTTAGGAATGAGGCAAAAACGAAGATTAAAACCTCAATTTGAAAAAGAAAACTTGAGTTCTCCCTCCTAGGAGCACACTTGTACCTTTCCCCTCCCCCCAGGCATTTACCCATTACTTTCCTCACTTCCAAGCTCTAAGGGCCCCCCCCTTTTTTTTGCCCCTGTAACTTGTTTCCTAAACCCATTTCTTCTACAGCTTACTTCACCTCTGGAATTTTCTAAACAAATATTGTTCTAGTTTGGGGTAAGGGGGCACTTCATATAAAAACTCAGCCCTAGCCAGTTTGGCTCAGAGGTTAGAGCACTGGCCTACAGACCAGAGTCCTGGGTTTGATTCCGGCCAAGGATGCAGGCTCCTCCCTGGCCCAGGCCCTGGTCAAGGGTCATGCAGGAGGCAACCAATCAATGTTTCTCACATCCATGTTTCTGTCTTTCTCTCTCTTTCTCCCCCTAAAAACCAATGGAAAAGTATCCTTGGGTAATGATCAACAAAAAACTCAAAGGAACCCTGGTGGGGTAGCTTAGTTGGTTCAAGTGTTGTCCTGATAAACCAAGGTTTGCAGGTTCAGTCCCTGGACAGGGTACATACAAGAATCAACCAATGAACACAAAAATTAGTGGAACAAATCAGTCTTTTTCTCTCCCTCTAAAATCCATATAAAATAAACTAGAAAAGATGCCATCCAATAGTGAAGGACAGCTCCAGCCACCCTTTGCCTGTAGTGCTTCTTCTCAGCCATGCCTGAAGGCCTCTGTGGACATGCAGCATGCAGTGAGGACACTTCTGCCTGTTTTGTGCAAGTGCTTAGCAAGTCAAAGGCAGTACACAAACACACAGCCCATCCACAAGGGCCCCAAAGCCACGATTACCTTGTATTGGAGGGAAGTCTGAAGACATCTACACAACAGCCTCAACTGGTGAGCCTCTCTGTCACAGCCAGAAATATGGGCACTGTCACCTACGCCCAGGCAGGAATAGAGCACCAAGAAATAGTCCACATGACACTGAAGCACAGACAAGACAAAGTGCAGTTTTTAAAAGGAAAATTTATTTGACAAGTTTCACTTAGCGCAATACACCTAAAAGGAAATCACAATACAATGAAAGATTTAAATCAAGGCCTCGGAATTTCATACAAACACCAAGACCAAAATCCTAAAGTATTGGTATTGCGTCTCAAAATTTCCCCATTTAACTTAAAAAAAGCTTAAACTTACATGCCTTGGAAGTTATTAAATGAAACTAGAATTAACAAACATGCCAAATGTTTCACTTTTAATTGTAGACACAGCTCCTATATTGAGTTTTACAAAAAAAGCATGTTTTTCAACATGCTTCCACAAACAAGTGTTCGATGTGATGTGGTGTAAGAGCAACATTTAACATAATTCAACTTCTTTAACCTAAATATACTTACTGCTTAAGTACATCCTACAATAGAACTAACTTGAGAAAAGCTAAAAATTGTTTAACAGTTATAGTTTACTCAACTTAGTTGTTACATCCTAGATGAATATTTGTGTTCAAAAATAATGAACCTTTAAGTCTTTAATTCAATCCTGATTTCCACTTAGAGTAAGCATAAATCACAAGCTGGTATTGCAAAACTGTTACGTTTTGTTTTTTTCTTCTTTAAAATAACGTTGACCAAGAGTCAGTGATAAGGATCAATTACATTCCCCATCCACCACTCATACTAGACATGCTAGACATCCCTCCCATTCCGTTCACTCCCACAGATGCACGGCTTCCACTACTGTAGTAGCTGCTGTTCACTGCTCCTTGGCTGCCTGCAAAGAGATCAATTTGACAAGTCAGGAGAAGTACCACATTATCAGTCAAGTAAAATATCGCATTCCAGGAAAAAGTTTTAAAAGAATACTGAGTACAAATGGCTGCTGTCCAAGTGGCGAGAAGCATATTTGGGAAAAGGGACTCCCGACTCCAAACAAGTCTCATTAACCCCTTTTCTCTGCAGTACCAAAATCTTGCCAGACTCTCGTGCTACCATTTAAAAAGCAGGTGCTTCAGGATCAACATGGAAAATTAAGTTTAAAGGAAAACTAGTGTTTTTCAAAAATTGCAGAATTACTTCGTTTCTAAAACTAAACAAGGCATTTTTTAAAATTTTACCATAAACAACAATGTGTCCATCAAATGGCGTATATGAATAGGGAGCACAGGGGCAGTCTTGCTTTTCCTATTCATGGTGGGCAGGAGTGAGACAGTGGGACTAAAGGCAACTCACTGTGCCCAAAATGGCAGCCTCCATGGAGTTAAGTCAGAGCCATTGACTGCTACAGAAAAAGTATTAGCACAACATATCAGTATTTGCTATTGGGAATTTAAATTATATTTTTTGAGAAAATATTTACCTATGCAATGTTTGATTGAAAATCACTGGAGTTTTCCTGTAAAACTTGGTCTGCAAAAGGATTTTGTAGGGTAAGACTATAATACCAAAATCACCATTCTTTAGACCAATTGAAAAAAATAAAACCAATCCTAGGTTAACTGACTAGTAAATACGGTCCCTGAACCCACCCCCATTTTACTATTTTCAATTTTCCCTCCATCTAAAATGAATTTATACGCTAACCAAAAGACAGAAAAAGTGAACTATTTATTTAATACATGGAGGCAGATGTTTTCTGACTACATTATTCCAAGTTGCACACTTAATTTATAGAACACTCCCCCCTCCACCCCATAATTGGGTCTGTAAATTAAACTATTAAAAATTTTTAACAGGATCAAAAGCATAATAATAACCCAATTTCACCAAAAAAGGAGCCTGCATATTCCCCCAACTAAAGAAACCTACCTAAACTTACTGCAAGTATATTAAAAAACACACTTACCATATCCACTCATGCTGCTCTGGCCGCCATAGCCACCTCCGTAACCACCACTCAGCTGCTGGCTGGTTGGGCCACCATAACTGGACTGGTTTGCTGTTAAGTTAAGAGAACATTAGAACCTTGTTCCCTATGTAATGTGGTACCTGGTGGTACCGGGCTTGCAACTAAATCTATGATTTTGAGTCTTGATCTTACATTCCTGTAACCCTTTGCCTATTTCTATGAACAGACTACCTTTCTGTCATTTGAGCTAGTCAAACATTTATAAACCAACTAGCCAAAAGCATACACATCAGCAGGACTAAATCCACATGATTCCATAGAGGCATTTTGAGAAAACCTTTTGAAACTGTTTAACTGAAATTATTGGGGTTGGTCCCCATAACTTGATATGGTAAGGCTATGTCATTACACAGGTTATCACTGAACACCTAATTATGCCCAACAAATTATGTCCAAAAACCTAAGTTATTTTGATCCTGTGCTTTTTGCTAAGTCATTCACTTTAGATTTATACTATATAGACAATTCCACTTGTTTCTTTAATGCCCCCCACAAAATATTTAAAATTACTTATCTATTCTAAATAGTTTTGCATAATGCAAGGATTTAAGTCAGACCCAAAATTCAAATAAAAACTTTTTCCTTTGCCTAACTTAATATGCTAATAAACTCATGAAATATAAATTAACTTATATATAATTGACTTATACAGATATAAACGTTTTTGTTTTTAAAAAAACTAACGATATTTACACAAGCCCATGCCTCCCATCATTTGGCTACCATAAGCACCACCGCTTGCTCCTGCTGTAGAATTCAAGAAGAGTTCTACATATCTGTGTTCTGAAATGAGAGAAAAGGCATACAAGGTTAGCTTTAAAAAAAAGACACTAAAGCGATATTTACACAAACCCATGCCTCCTAGCATTTGGCTACCGTAAGCACCACCGCTTGCTCCTGCTGTAGAATTCAAGAAGAGTTCTACATATCTGTGTTCTGAAATGAGAAGAAAAAAAAATTGAAAATGTTTGTTGGTGAAAGAATACTAAAGTTCTTAAATAAGAAAGATTTGAACTTCAAATATATTTTGGTATAAAAAAATTCTAGCTGCTTCTCAGTTGATTTACTTTAATTATGCAGCTTTCCAAAACTAGCCTTTTATCTTAAATGTTCACCTAAATTGCCTTAAGTTTATTGGATATACTTCAAGTCAATGTTTGTACCACAAATCTTTTGTCACAATAATTTTTAAAACCCACAAAATTTTTTTAACACATTCCCAAGAGCTAACCTATCACAAGCAAACCAATTTCTTGTACATCCTTTCTATTCTATTCCTCTACAGTGGTCAGCAAACTCATTAGTTAACAAACCAAATATCAACAGTACAACAATTGAAGTTTCTTTTGAGAGCCAAATTTTTTAAACTTAAACTTCTTCTAACGCCACTTCAAAAGAGACTTGGCCAGGCCGTGGTATTTTGTGGAAGAGCCACACTCAAGGGGCCAAAGAGTCGCATGTGGCTCACGAGCCGCAGTTTGCCGACCACTGCTCTAGCATGTTAGTCACACAACCACTTGTAAAGACTCCCCAAGACAGTTAAATCACACTTACGCATATTTGCTTTGTCTTTCGACATAGCTGCCACAGCATCTTCATGAGTTGCAAACTCGACATCTGCTTCACCAGTTACTCTGCCATCAGGACCGATTTCAATATGTACTCTCACAGGGTTGAGCGGTGAAAAAAACTAAATACAAGGTATTTCAGAGAATCAAGTCAACTTTCTAATGTTACGAAAAATTTATAACATCCTGTTTCACGTAGGCAGAATTAAGACCCCAGGTTTTTACTGCTCTACTGAAATAGCCGACTTATGAATTCATCTTACACTTACATTATAAATGTCATTCTCCGTAGCTCTGTAAGGTAATCCCCGCATGTGTACACAGTGTCCAGTTGTGCTCTGGAAAGTAGAGCCACCATCCCCATATCTGTGGTCAGACATTCCTGAAAAACAGTAATTGAGGTCTAGATGGACAGAGTGTAAGTAGCCTTTGATTGAGAAATTCAATTCTTACCTTACCTCTTCCAAATCTATCTGACCCAAAACCATAGCCATCATTATAGCCATTATAATCATCATAGCCTCCATAACCTAAAAGACAAAAAGTACAATCACTCAAATGAAAACACACAAGAACCACACTCCTCACACCTGCATCTCCTCACATACCTCCACCATAAGCTCCACGCCTCATCCTTTCAAAGCCAGCTCCCCTGCCAATGCTGTTATACCCTCTGCCGGCCCCAGGTCTGTCATAGGGACCTGGCCGCTGCATGGCCATAAGCTTTCGTGGTGGGTCATAGTGAGTTCTGACTTCTGCTCGACTGCTCTTAAAAATTTCGATATACCTAAAGCATTGTTCATGAAGGGAATGGGGAGGGGAGAGGAAAAATTAGTTCATGTCATACAGGTATTTAGTTACACAAGAAAACAATGTAGTCATAGCCATGAAACTGACTAATATTTAAAGCCAGATTTCTTATACTTGCATCGGCAATGACCAGAAATTCACTCAATTGTAAGACTATTTCATGTAAACTTTACAGAAAACTCACTCCTCTAAAGCAGAGAAGCCCACCTTTAGGGGTGGAGAGGAGTACTATAAATAAATGTCTTAGGAGGGAAAAGATTCCACTCAACTTTCATTTCATGTCTTAAATCCTTTGGCAGTACGTATAGCAAGTGGGCTAGAAAGCCAGCCTCCACCAACAGTCTAGCCCACACTACACATTTTCTTTCGCCAATAAATACCCCAGCCTATGCTTTTAGTAGGAATCAGCATAGGTAAGCGCATGCTTCAATGAAAAATAGTCACAAGCGAAGAGAATAAAACCTTTTGTGACAATTTCTTGAAAGCTATGCTTATTAATACATATGCAGAATATTTATACAGCAAGAAAGTTTGTTGCATTTCAACTTTAAAAACAAGATCAGAAAGTATCACATTTTCTTATGGTAATATTAATTTACTATGTGGGTGTGTTACAGCTAAAGTCAGGTTTGCATTACATTTTTTTTAAAAGCCATAGTCTCTCAACTCAATTGATTGGGGTTAAATAGATATCTTACAAAATTATAAAGTAGACCAAATTAACTGAGAAGTTCTAATTTTAAAATCTAAAATTTAATCTGAATGCATTATGGGAATTTGGCATAGTGTAAAGTTTGAAAACTGTGGCCAAACATCAATTAATTGGGACTAGGAAATAGATTTATTATTCCTAAGCAGAGAGAATATGGATTTAATGTTTTACCATAAGAAAAGTGACAAATCCAACCAACCATCCATCCCCACCTGTGCCCTATTCTTTCCTTGTGTTTCTTTAGAGCCTTTTCAGCTATTTCCTGTGAAGCAAACTGCACGAAGGCCTCCCCCGTACTCCTCCCCTGGAAGTCCACCGGCAATGTTATCCCATTTGGCACGATTTCCAACCCTTCAACCCAAGGACAAATAACCCCAGTAGGGGGGCAATATTAACATCACAAGCCCAGAAATGATTCTTCTTATAGCTTTAAATAAACCAGAATTTTAACTTTAGGTGAACGGTATGCTTTCAACAAGTACTCTTTAAATATGCATTGCAGTAATATGAAGTTCCATTATGGCTAAGTATAACAATTCTTAACACACCCATGGCACAAAGAAAAAATTTGCTGAGCACAGGATGAATTAAGAATTCAACAAATTAAAAACACTCTTATCTATTCAATGTTGAAAATTACACAATAATTTAATAAAGTTTCAAACATTAAATACAACAGTTTTACTAAATTCAAGAAACACCTGTTACCTCATTTTTATAGTTCAACGTTTTACGTTAGTGGAACTTCAAGTTTAAAAAAATTACACATTTAAACATTTTTATATACAAATTGAAACATTGCTTAAGTATATCATTGACAAACATACAATCTAAACTTTCAGCAAACAAACTGATCTAGACAGAACAATCATGCACTTTTATGTTCTAACAGTAGTATGATTCACTTCTGGAAATTCCGTCTATGAAAAATCCTTTCCGTGGATACATTCCCAAGCTTACAAAAAGGGCTTAAAGCACTTTCCTAGAAGATATGAAATTATGTTCATATTTAACGTTGACAGTTGACAGCATTAAATTCTCACCAATTTAGATAAACAATAAAAACACACTTGATCTCAAAAATTCTGGCAAAATATTAGGACTTGACACATATCTAACAGTCAGGATTTTCATTTATACTACCCTAAATCATGAGAGGATTTCTTGTTCTTAATTCCAGTTTATGACATCATGAATATAAATAATATTTTAGATATAGGATCAAACATTCTACTAAACATGCAATTTTATCAGCTCTTCAGCATAAAAACATTCAAATACTTTAGACCCAGAACAACTTTAAAACATTCTCTGTATTTCAGATACTAAGACTATACATTCAATTATTCTTTGACTTTTAGTAAATTTAGAATTTCCTGGCTGAACCAGTTTTTCTGCATAAAGAGAATTAGACCGTTAAGAGATATTTCTGGTCCCAAGACCCAACGTGTCTTACAATATATACACCTGCCATAAATTACAACCACCTAACTCATACTAATCTAATGTTTAGGGATCTTACCTTTAACTTGAAGTACTTTGCTGAACAGCATTGTGAGGAAAGTAGTTAAAGCTGTTGAGGACAATCCTCAAAGATCTACTCTGAACTACAATACTAAATATAGGCAAGTTAGCATTTTCAAAATACAAAATTTCCACCATTAAGATGGGTCTAAATTATATGAAGGTCTCCAGGAAGAAAACATTAATTCATCTGCATATAACTCACAACCTGTTTAAGTATCTAAGTTGCTCAACTTTAAGATCTATTAAAAATCATGTTGCCAGGAGCTAGCCAAAACTCACTGCTCAGCAACAAACACGACTACATACCTGAGAAGAACTGAACAATTTCTTCCTTGCTACATCCAAAGGGGAGTCCTCTAAGCCGTACAAAGCCATCATTGGCCGTGTCAGGACTATTTGGACCAGTATGCTTCAACACCCAATCCATTTCAACGTTGTTTGACTTGAATACTGAAAGAGGTGCTTAGAATTAGTCAATTTTGGAAAGTTACAGAACGAAGTTCAGACTTCCTAGGTCTTTAGATAATCTAGGAAGAGCTGCCACAAACCCTTAGGTGACCATTTCCATGCGGTCAAATACCTAAAATTCAGGAGGGATAAAATAGATCTCTCTGTTTAATGTTTATTTACTGTTACGAGGGCAACATAAATCAAACCTTCAACATATCTGTGTCCCATAGTTTCTCTGTCTTTTTTCAGGGCCAATTTGACTTCATCTTCTGATTCAAGTTCAACAAAAGCCTCGCCACTCGGTCTGCCTTCTCTGGTGTAGATGAAACGTATACCTTGAGCCCCATTTTGAATTTTGCAGTCTGGAAAGAAAACAACCGTTAATACAGAATTTAAAATTTAAAATCACCTCTGGGTGATACTGATGAAATGCCTATCATGCCCCCCAACAAAGTAGATCACATGCAAAGCCTAAAATGACCAAGATACTGCCAAATCCTAGAGTCTCTTCGAGGTAATTAGTTATCCCCTCCAGATCAGACTTTATTCTCAATCCATCAATAAAAGCCAATATTCAGTTTCTTAACAAAAATCTCCCAGTACTTACTACCCAAGTGTCTCCATTAACATCATTTGTAACTTCTCAGTAAGTTAATTCTGAACCTTATTATTTAAATGCATTTCCTGAATATATTTGTTTCAACTTTTGCTCTGGACCTTTGATCATTTTACCTTACTAGCAGTGACATTATAATCCAAATTGCAGGGCCAATACTCACCTGAAAGGGGATCAATGTTACAAAGCTAAAATGCTCCAAGTTGAACAGCTGAAGCCAAAACCAGTCTTGCCCACTGCAAGGTGGCTTCCAGTGTACTTGGTTCTTGTATTACAGGTCGCTTTCCGTTACCAACACTAAATTCAGATAGTTAGTCAATACTACAAGTGTCCTTCCAAAACCTGTAGAATTCTTCCAAATCAATTTGTATCAGTCTACTCTTACACTAATGGGAACAAGGATATTTTTGCAGAAATTATACAGGAAACCTACATTACTTGGGGAAAAATTAGTAGGCAACTGAACTTGCCTGGGCTTCAGTGTCCTCAACTGTAAAATGAGCCAGATCAAGAACTAAAACAAGAACTTAATTACCAAATCTTGATTAGGAAAACTGTCGTTAATTAAAAAGTGACAGTTAACTCTAGGAACCAAAATGCCTCCTTTCCAAGGACATGCCAACATTGTAAAGTTGTTATACTTTAACGTTTTCAAAATATTACTATTTGCCCAGCCACTGGGCAATTTTCTTAGGGTTGAAGGGGGAAATCCAGTTTATCCTTTCGAAGGCATCACAGAAAGGCTAGTGCTTAAAGATAAAGGGGGAAAAAATCCCGCCCTGGCCCGTGTGCTCAGTGGTTAGAACGACGCCCACACACGGAAGGTTCATTCCCAGGTTGCAGGTTCCATCCACAGCGAAGTTAGGGCGCGTGCAGGAGGCAATCAATAGATGTCTTTCTCTCATCGATGTTTCTCTCCCTCCCTCCCTCCCTCCCATCCACTCTCCAAATATTAATGGAAGAAGTACCCTTGGGTGAGGATTACCAAAACCAAGGGAAAAAAATCCGCCAGAGAAGCCGCCGTCTTCCAACAAGGCCCAGAAGGCGGGAGGGCGGGGCTTTCGCTGTTTGCATTGCGTAACAGCGGACGCCGGTGCGCAAGCAGCCCTGCGGGAAAGGCTGCGCCGGCGCCCGCGCCCCGCCAGGGGGCGCCCCTAGCCGGGCCTGGCCCTCTCCGGCCCTCCCCGGCCGGCCGCCCGCCCGCCCCGCAGCCCTGACTGCGAGCTCCCGCCTCCGCTTCAAACTCACCAGAAAAAAAACGCTGCACTTCGTCCGCCGAGCAAGACCAGGGCAAGCCTCGGACCTTCACCACGAATCCCTCTCCGCCTTCGGTACCCAACATCATCGTCTCTTAGTGGATCCTGGCGTCGAAGCAGACTGCAGAGAGGAGATGAGGGTCAGACCTGGAAATTGTTCAAATTAAACTGCCCTCCCCCGCGAGGCAGCCCGCGGGACCACGGCGCCTCAATAGAACCAAGTCCGTGCACAAGTCCCAACCCCGGCGACTCCAACACCAAACACCCTCTTAAAAGCCAGTGGGCGGGCCGCCCAAGGCGCCCTGGGCTCTAGTTATCCGAGGACCAAGCTGCAGGGGGCCAGGCCTGGCGCCAGCGTGGAGGCAAGGAAATGGCGGCCGCGCTTCCGCTCCGCCTCCTCCGACATATCACACAATAGAGTCGGCGCGGCCTGCAGGCCCTAGCGGCTCTGGCGGCAGCCCGTACCTTGAGAAGGTTCCCCCCAGCCCGCCCCAGCCTCTACAGAGACCTGGGGCAAGCAATCCTCACAAAATCGGCATCCTCAGGGGTCATTGGGCGGCTCACATCGAGCTACAAACACTTACCTGATCACACGACTTCTGCGTGGCTGAGCGAAATGGCCAGCGGGCGCCTGCGCAACCTAAATAAGTCCCTTTGAACAAGCTCTGCGCACGCGCAGCCAGGCACTGCCCGCCCCCTGCGTCACACTGCGCTCCGACGCAGGCGCACTGTCAAGAGTCGGCCCACTCGGACCAGCGGGTTGTTACGCCCTAGCGTTTGTGGCTCAGCCCCGCCCACCTACACAAAGCCTACGGGCTTTTTTGCGCCTGCGTATTGTCGCGATTATTGTACAAGCTTAAACGAGTTATTATTCAGTTTCCTGCGCATGCGTCTTCCTTCAAACCGTTCTCGCCTTACCCGCCTGAAGGGGGGAGGGGAATGGCGGCAGTCTGTTCCCTATGGGGATCGTCTGGCAGCCCCCGGCCCTGCGTTGGGCTTAGGTGGCCGTCTTCCTATTCCTGCCTCCAGCCTATTAATCGCGCTGATGGCCGACCCGAAATGACACCCTCCTTCTCCCCAGAGCCGCCCGTGACCACCACCGCCTCTCGGGGGCAGCGTAGCTGCGCACCCTCCTAGCCCGAGGCCACCCCCGCGGCGCCGGGAGCTGGTCCCAGAAAATGTGCCGCCCCTTTCCCTTACCTGCCGCCGGCGGGCCTGGAGCCCCCGCCCGCGCGGGGTCCCCGTGCCTGTACCTCAGGCCCGTACCCCACTTTTGTCCTAACGAACTCCTACCCTGCGACCCCCTCTGCCCCGCCCTAGGGTCGGCGGGCCCTGAACGTGCCGCGGGCCGCTCCCACGAGGTGTGGCCGGATGCTGCGCCACGCGAGCGCGGGCTGAGCCCCAGGTGCGCGCCAGGCTGTTTCCCGAGTGGAATCCTGCCTAAAGCCCCCGACGGCGTAGATAAGGTTACGTCCGTTTGCCGGTTGGAGGTCCTGAGTTCTGCGGGACCCTAGGTCACCCTGTGTGCGCCTTGGCACGATGATGATCGTGACTTCCAGCAGCACCGCTAGTTGCGGATGAAGCCCGCAGATGAAGTCCCAGGCCTCCCCTTGTCTGATCCCGGGAGCCTCACCCCCACCTCGGGCTTGGTCGATACAGGCAATAAACGACCACAAGGCTGTGTTGGACACTGCACAAGGTTACCACGGTTAGGAAAGGAAAGATGCTGGCGAAGCATGTTCCCACCCATGCCATGGTCTGGAGTTTTGACAGGTTTGAGCAAACTGGAGAGGAATAAATGAGAGGGTAATCCAAGATAGGATCCTAGGGATTGGCAGGACCTGATCCTGAAAGGCCATTTAACTCCAAGCGCAGGGGGAAGGCATTGGCAGGTCTTCAGCAGGCAGCAATAGGAGCTGTTTGTAAGGAAAAGTGTGAGGAAGGCACAGATGGAACAGGCAGGGCGAATGGTGCTGCCTGCCCTCAAGCGCTAAGGGATTAGAGGAAATGAAAGGCATTTTTGCTGAAGTCACCAAGATGTGGGACTCCCAAGTGTTCCAGAAAGCAGGTCTGTGTCTGGGTGATTCAAAAGCAAGGAGAACACTTTTTGTTCTTAGGTACTCCCCCCAGAACATCACAAAAACACATTCTGGTCCTATTAAATGACCAAGAACACTGGTTTCTGATTAGATGAGGGGAAAATCCTGATCCCCTTGGTAGTAGTACATTAAAAACAAAAATCATGTTTTTAACTTTTAATAATATGGCCACACTTCTGGAGTTTTTTCCTAATTTTTTTCTATCGTTTTCTGGGATTTTCTGTAATAAGAGTAAATGTATAATCATCATAGAAAAATTAGATAATTTCCTCGGCATAAATTTCTGTAAGTAAAATTATTTGATGAACTTATCTGAACCCGGTCAGTGGATGGCACAATGTCTTGCCATGGCTGGGTTGCTCGGGTGCGTAGAGCAGCGGTCGCCAACCTTTCAGACCTCTCAGACCACCAGTGGTCCGCAGACCATTGGTTGGCGACCACTGGGTTAGAGCATCGTCCAGCTACGCCAAGGTTTTGGGTTGGATCCCCCATCCAGTCAAGGCACATACAAGAATCAGCCAATGAATACATAAATTAGTGAAAAAAATAAATCGATGTTTCTCAAAAAAAGAAATATTTGCTTTTCTTTATTTTCTAACTTCCTAAAATGCATGTGCATACTTGCATAATCATAAAAGGATCTGAGTATTTTTAGGGCTACTAATAAAAAAAAGGGTACAAACAATCTTCTCTGGTGTGTGAAGGTTGCATGTTTTGTTGGAAATAAAAATTTCCTATAATCTTTCCTAATTTCATTCCGAGAGAAAAAATATCTCGAATTTGTATCTGTTTGATAACTAGTGAGGTACAATATTATACATTTATAGCCAATTCCCTCATATAAATTGTCAGTTTGACTTCTTTCTCCAGTGATCTTTTGGTCTTTACTAAGGCTATTCACCCATGGCCATAGTTCCCATAAACATTTTTCTATTTACTTTTTCATTGTTGTTGATTTTTTAGATATACTAAAGTTTTTCACTTTAATGAAGTCAAAGCCAGGGATACTTTCCTTTTAGTTTATTGGTTAAAAAATTTTTTTTTTTAATTTCAGAGAGGGAGAGAGAGAGAGAGAAACATCAATGTTGAGAGAGAATCATTGATCAAGCTGCCTCCTGCACATCCCACACTGGGGATCGAGCTCACAACTCCAGGCATGTGCCCGGACCAGGAATGGAACTGTGACCACCTCAGTGGCTCAACCACTGAGCCACGCCAACTGGGCTACTCATTTATCTTTTTCATCAATTCTAAAACACATTTTCTTCACAGTTTAACCTCTCTAAAATAGAGATGTGTCTTAAAGACCAAAGGCAAGTCATAGTTTAATAGGCAGCATTTTTTTCTTAGTGGTGCCAAAAATAATTGTGTATCTTAAAATTGACATCTTAGACTTGGAAACTGGAATATTCTACTTTTTTCATTGTTTGTGATGACACATCACATCTATTAAAAGTATGTTTGTATAGATTCTTAATAATGTGAGAAATGTATGTGATACATAGTATATGGGAATGTGGAAAATGTGGAAAAATAGCAGGATACAAAATTAACAAGTGGTGTATTAAATATGTAAAACTATATTCTTTTATGATCTGTCTCTAGGAATTTGCCTATTCTAGGTACCTGATATAAATGGAATTATACAATATTTGAACTTTTGTGTGTGATTTATTTTATTTGACACAATGTTTTCAAGGTCTATCCATGTTATAACAGGTGCCAGAATTTCATCAATTTTACTTTATTTTTTATTATATTTTTTAAGAATTTCATTATATTTAAAGCTGAATAATATTCTGTTGTTCACATATACCCCCCCCCCTTTTTTTTTTTACCAGTATACATCTATTGATGGACATTTGGGTTGGTTCCACCTTTTACCTATTGTGAATATGCTGCTATGAACTTTGGTATACAAGATCTGTTTGACTCCCTGCTTTCCATTCTTCAGGTACATAACTAGGAGTGGAATTGTTTGTTCATATGGTAATTTTATGTTTAACTTTTTGAAGAACTGTCCAACTATTTTCCACAGAGGCTGAATGGTCTACATTTCCATCAGCAATGCACAAAGTTTCCAATTTCTTGCCCTGACTGGGTATCTTGATTTGAGCATTGTCCCCACACACCAAGGTTGTGGGTTCAATCCCAGGTCAGGGCACATAAAAGAATCAACCAATGAATGAATGCATAAATAACTGGAACAACAAATCAGTATTTCTCTCTTTCTCCCTCCCTCTCTCTCTAAAATCAATCAATAATTAAATAAATACACTGTGGCACCAGCACAGAAAGAGAGCACTGAATGGGGAATAATCTAGAAACAGGTCCAAGATGTACTTGGGAATCCAACATACAATAAGGTGACATTTCATATCAGAATGGGAATAATTTTCAATACGTGGTGTTAAAACCAATGACTAGCAATTTGGGGAAAAAATAGCATTAGAGCTCTATCTCACATCATACATCAAAATAAACTAAAGACATTAAAATAAGAAACAAACTAAATAGATTAAGTCTACTTAGAGTTTAAAATTATGCAAAGCTAAAATAAAATGTTATGTATGTATTTATAAACGTTTCAGGTGAGGAAGGCATTTCTAAGCATGAAGTCAGACATAATCACAGCAGGTACATTTGACTACATAAAAATAAGTTCATTTTTAAAATTTTGAGGTCCTGCCCCACCCAACTTTCAGGCCCACCAATGCTATTTCCAGTAACTTTTTCATATGAATGGCCTGTCTTCACTCATGCTTCAGATTTTTCTAAAATCTCTCAAAAAAGAAGCATCTGGCCTCAGCATGCCTCAAACGTCAGGCCCTGCACTAGCAGCAGCAGGCCTTGCTTCACAGCTTGGCCTGTCCTGGGCACTTCCAAGCCCAACACAAGTAGCAGCCATCTGCAAATTGCTCTGTAGTTCATGCCAGGTGTCCCAGGCTGACTTTGCACCTCCCAGGAGGCCCCAGAGCCAGTGCACTCAGTGGACAGCTTCAGACCACACCAGGTTACAATTCTACACATCCATAAACAACACACTCAAGGGGCAGACTCAGTGAGCACCAAAGCCCCACTGAAGCAAGTCCTGCTCCATAAGGGGTCTGCTGAACAGCAACTCTAGCAGTAGTTGCAGCTGGTCCTCACAACCAATTTGGCCTGGAGCTCAATTCCTTGAGTGAAGCCAACAGCAATCAAGGCTCAACGACAATAAGACTGTGCACACAGTCCACACAGGGGCACACCAAGAGTGCCCAGCTCAGGTGACTTGGGGAGGCTGAGCCAATGGGCCCTACAGGACACCTACTACACAAGGCCACTCTAGCAATTCTAGGAGACGTAGCAGTTCTACCTAATATGTAGAAACAAACAAAGGAAGTGGCCAAAATTTGTGGACAAAGAAATATGTCACAAATGAAAGAACAGAAGACAACTCCAAAAAAAGAACTAAATGAAATGGAAGCAAGCAAACTACTAGATACAGAATTCAAAAACATGGTTATTAGGATGTTCAAGGATCTTAATGAGAGCTTCAAGGGACTTAGTGAGAATTTCAAGGACCTTCATGAGAATTTCAAGGAAATCAGTGAGAACATTAAAGACATGAAAAAGGACCAGTCAAAAATGGAGGATACAATAACTAAAATGAAGAATAATTTACAAGGAATCAATGGCAGAGTAAAAGATGCTGAGAATCAAATCAGTGATTTGGAATGTGAGGAAGCAAAGAACACCCAATCAGAAGAGCAAAAAGAAAAAAGAATCCAGAAACATGAAGATAGTGTAAGGAGCTGCTGGGACAACTTCAAACACACCAACATTCACATTATTGGGGTGCCAGAAGGAGAAGAACGAGAGCAAGATACTGAAAACCTATTTAAAGAAATAATGACAGAAAACTTCCCCTACCTGGTGAAAGAAATAGACTTATAAGTTCAGAAGTGCAGAGAGTCCCAAACAAGAGGAACCCAAAGAGGCCCACACCAAGACACATCATAATTAAAATGCCAAGGGTTAAAGACAAAGAGAACTTTAAAAGCAGCAAGAGAAAAGCTGTTAGTTACCTACAAGGGAGCACCCATACAATTGTCAGCTGATTTCTCAACAGAAACTTTGCAGGCCAGAAAGGAGTGGCAAGAAATATTCAAAGTGATGAATAGCAAGATTACTCTATCCAGCAAAGCTATCATTTAGAATTGAAGATCAGATAAAGAACTTCACAGGCAAAAAAAAACAAAACAAAAAAAAAAAACAACTACATAGGTTCATCACCACCGAATCAGTATTACATAAAATGTTGAAGGATATTTTTTAATAATAGATTTTTTAAAATCTTTATTGTTGCAAGTATTATAGATGTACCCTTTTTTACCCCATTGCCCCCCTCCACCCGGTTCCCACCCTACCTCAGGCCTTCACCAAGCTACTGTATGTGTCCATAAGTAAGATCTTTGGTTAAACGTTTCCCGCTCCCTTCCCCCCTTCCCTCTGAGATTTGTCAGTCTGTTTCATGCTTCCATGCCTCTGATTCTATTTTATTCACCAGTTTATTTTGCTCATTTGATTTCTTGTTCATTTATTTTGATTTTTAGATTCAATTGTTGCTAGACATGTATTTGTTGACATTTTATTAGTCATATTTTTATCCCTTCTTCTCCTCCTTCTCCTTCTCCTTTTTCTCCTTCTTCTCCTTCGTCTCCTTCTTCTTCTTTCTTCTTCTTCTTCTTCCTCTTGTTAAAGAGAGAAACATTGATGTGAGAGAAACATTGATTGGCTACCTCCTGCATACACCCCAACAGGGGATCAAATCTGCAACCTGTGCATACGTCCTGACTTGGAATCAACCCCCTCACACATTGTTGCATGGGAAGACACTCCAATCAACTGAGCCACACCTGCCAGGGTGCATACAATTATTTTTAATGTTGTAAAACTGTTACCCAAGTGGAAGGGGGCTCTCCCCTCCTTGGCTATTATCACACTCGTGAGAAAGAATTCAGATGCGTGACAGAAAACAGTGTTGAAGTAAAGCAAGTGAATTTATTGAGGAAGCAAAGCACACAAATTTATTACAAATACACTTGGCATAAAGCATAAGTGGGCAACTCAGCTAGTCTGAGTATGAGTTCAAGGGTTTTGTACTTTTCCTTCCATAGTTTTCATATGAAAGTCCCCTGCCAGATAGACGAGATTTTAAGGTCCCCCTTGTTTCAGCTTTCCCCAGAATTTATGAGAACATCTGGCAATTTTATCTTGGCAAATCCCAAGACTGCTGATTTCTTTGTTCAGTGGGTGAGATAAACTCTTCCTTTTCCCTCCTTCCCCTCTTCCTGCCCTTGCAGCTATATTTCCTGCCTAATATTTCCCCTTCAAATGCTTTGGGGTTTTTTGTTATTTGTCCCCCAGACTTCATCTGTCCCTGGGTTTAGCTGACACAAATGGCATTAATTGTGTCTTTATTCACTATTTTCCCAGGCCAGGGTGATTTAAACTATATACTCTTTCGTTAGGGAAGAGAATATAAACTATTTGCTCTCAAGTGTCTTTGGTTGGGGAAGATCTGGTCTTAAAATTCACAAGCTACCTGCAAGCTGCCCAAACCATTTAGCCTTGTTTAATTTTATTTTCTCAGTTTCCCCATTCCACTTGACCAGGAATTTTCCTAGCTTCTTACTATCCTGCCACACAACCATTAATACATTCTACGTTTAGAACATTTTTATCACCCACAAAAAGCCCCTTGCTCATTATCAGTTCAGAGTGATCTTTCAAAACTTCAAATTAGATCACAGAATCCAGCTTTAAGTCCTTCAGAAGCTAATACTGCACTTCAAATTTAATGTCTTTGTCATGCCTATAAGGTCCTGTATGATGTAACTCCTATGTACCTCCCCATCTTCTTCTCATTACTTTTCTACTCCCTTCTCTACACTCTTGCCATACTGAACTCCTTTCTTCTCTTTTCCACCCCCTGGCCTTTGCAAATGGTGTTTCCTCTGCCTGGAGCACTTTCCCCTAAATGCTGGTCAGGCCTCTCTCTATCAAATTCCTCTGTTTATTTCCTACACACTGTTTCTACACTCTGTGATTGTCTTGTTTATTTGTGGGCTTACACTTCTATTTTTAATTATAGTTGACCTATAATATTCCAGGTATAAATTGTAGTGATTATATATTTATACTAGAGGCCCAATGCACGAGATTCGTTCAAGAGTAGGCCTTCCGAGGAGAAACCAAGATGGCAGCATAGGTAAGCACCTAAACTGCTGCCTCGCACAACAATTTCAAAACTACAACTAAAAGACAGAACGGACACCATCCAGAACCACAGGAAAGCTGGCTGAGTGAAAATTCTACAACTAGAAGGAAAGAGAAAAGCTCACAGAGAATTGGAGGTACGGCAAAGTGTCTTTGTGCATGCAGAGAGGAAGGGTGGCTGAGAGCCTGGCTGACTTTCTCTGGCGGAAGGGGGAAGGAAGCCCCCAACTGCACTGAACCCCAGTTGTGACTGCACTGAACCCCAGTCCCGTGCGAAACCCCGTGGACCCAGGCTCATACAGGGGGAGTCTGGACTGTCAGGTAGAGAGAAAGGCACCCGGAGACTCGGAGACCCAGGGGAGACCCAGGGGAGCCCCGGCAGGCAGGGTTCTGGAGGCGCGCTCGCCAGTGTGCACAAAGGCTGCGGAGGTTGCCACAGGCTTTCCCTAGCAGAAGGGAGTCCTAAGCTCCTGACTGCACTGAACCCCAATTCTGACTGCACTGAACCCCAGTTCCAGGCGACCCCCTGGGGACCCACGCTCTTACGGGGGGGAATCTGAACTCTCGGGCGGAGACTTGGGAGCCAGGGAAGGCAGAGGTCTGCAGGCGCGCACGCGCGCAAGGGCAGGGTTGACGGGAAGCCAAGACTGTCTGCTCCGCCCTGAGACTCCACCCCATCCAAGCTGAGCACAGAGGCTATTGCAATTTGGCAAGTCTAATCCTATAAGGCTGTCTCCAACACCGAACTTCTCCCAGTGTAGACACAGCTGATCCTTACAGCCAACTGGCCTGGAGGTCAATTCCTCCCAGTGATACCAACAACAATCAAGACTTAACTACAACAAGGCTGTACACACAGTCCACAAAGGGGTGCACCAAGAGTGTCCACCTCAGGTTAACTGGGGAGGCCGACCCACTGGGCCATATAGGAAACCTAGCACACAAATCTACCCTACCAACTCAGAGAAGCAGTGAAAATGCGGGGTCAAAGAAACAGATCACAAACAAAAGAAATGAAGGAAAACAAAAGACTGGATATAGAATTCAAAATCACGGTTATAAGGCTTTTCAAGAATATCCTAGAAAAGGCCGATAAATATAACGAGACCCTCGAAGATATGAAATTAAACATACACTGACTGAAATAAAAAATATTATACAGAGACCCAACAACAGACTAGAGGAACACAAGAATCAAGTCAAAGAATTGAAATACAAAGAAGCAAAAAACACTCAACCGAAAAAGCAAAAAGAAAAAAAAATCCAAAAAGTTGAAGATAGTGTAAGAAGACTCTGGGACAACTTCAAGCGTACCAACATCAGAATTATGGGGGTGCCAGAGAGGAGAAACCAAGATGGCGGCATAGGTAAACACCTAAACTGCTGCCTCGCACAACAATTTCAAAACTACAACTAAAAGACAGAACGGACACCATCCAGAACCACAGGAAAGCTGGCTGAGTGAAAATTCTACAACTAGAAGGAAAGAGAAAAACTCACAGAGAATTGGAGGTACGGCAAAGGGGCTTTGTGCGCGCAGAGAGGAAGGGCGGCTGAGAGCCTGGCTGACTTTCTCTGGCGGAAGGGGGAAGGAAGCCTCCGACCGCACTGAACCCCAGTTCTGACTGCACTGAACCCCAGTTCCGGGCGAACCCCTGGGGACCCACGCTCTTACGGGGGGAGTCTGGACTCTCGGGCGGAGACTCGAGCTGGGAAAGGCAGAAGTCTGAAGGCGCACGCGGGGCCAGTGCGCACAAAGGCTGCGGAAGTTGCCACAGGCTTTCCCTAGTGGAAGGGAGTCAGAGGATTCTGACTGCACTGAGCCCCAGTTCTGACTGCAGTGAACCCCAGTTCCAGGTGAGCCCCTGGGGACCCACGCTCTTGTGGGGGGAGTCTGGACTCTCGGGCGGAGACTCGGGAGCCGGGGAAGGCGGAGGACTGAAAGTGCGCACGCGCACGCGCGCCAGTGCGCACAAAGGCTGCGGAGGTTGCCACAGGCTTTCCCTAGTGGAAGGGAGTCAGAGGCTCCTGACGGCACTGAGCCCCAGTTCTGACTGCAGTGAACCCCAGTTCCAGGCGAGCCCCTGGGGACCCACGCTCTTGTGGGGGGAGTCTGGACTCTCAGGCAGAGACTCGAGCTGGGGAAGGCGGAGGACTGAAAGCGCACATGTGCGCAAGGGCAAGGCTGACAGGAAGCCAAGACTGAGACTCCACCCCATCCAAGCTGAGCACAGAGGCTATTGCAATTTGGCAAGTCTAATCCTATAAGGCTGTCTCCAGCACCGAACTTCTCCCAGCATAGACACAGCTGATCCTTACAGCCAACTGGCCCGGAGGTCAATTCTTCCCAGTGATACCAACAACAATAAAGACTTAATTACAACAAGGCTGTACACACAGACCACAAAGGGGTGCACCAAGAGTGTCCACCTCAGGTTAACTGGGGAAGCAGACCCACTGGGCCATATTGGAAACCTAGCACAAATATCTACCTTACCAACTCAGGGAATCAGTGAAAATGCGGGGTCAAAGAATCAGATCACAAACGAAAGAAATGGAGGAAAACAAACGACTGGATATAGAATTCAAAACCACGGTTATAAGACTTTTTAAGAATATCCTAGAAAAGGCCGATAAATATAACGAGACCCTCGAAGATATGAAAAAGGACCAACTAGAAATTAAACATACACTGACTGAAATAAAAAATATTATACAGAGACCCAGAAACAGAATAGAGGAACACAAGAATCAAGTCAAAGAATTGAAATACAAAGAAGCAAAAAACACTCAACCGAAAAAGCAAAAAGCAAAAAAATAAAATCCAAAAAGTTGAAGATAATGTAAGAAGACTCTGGGACAACTTCAAGCGTACCAACATCAGAATTATGGGGGTGCCAGAAGAAGAGAGAGAGCAAGATACTGAAAACCTATTTGAAGAAATAATGACAGAAAACTTCCCCCACCTGGTGAAAGAAATAGACTTACAAGTCCAGGAAGCCCACAGAACCCCAAACAAAAGGAATCCAAAGAGGACCACACCAAGACACATCATAATTAAAATGCCAAGAGCAAAAGACAAAGAGAGAATATTAAAAGCAGCAAGAGAAAAACAGTTAATTACCTACAAGGGAGCACCCAAACGACTGTCAGCTGACTTCTCAACAGAAACTATGCAAGCCAGACGGGAGTGGCAAGAAATTTTCAATGTGATGAATAGCAAGAACCTACAACCAAGATTACTCTACCCAGCAAAGCTATCATTCAGAATTGAAGGGCAGATAAAGAGCTTCACAGATAAGAAAAAGCTGAAGGAGTTCATCACCACCAAACCAGTATTATATGAAATGCTGAAAGGTATTCTTAAAGAAGAGGAAGAAGAAAAAAGTAAAGAGAAAAATTATGAACAACAAATACATATCTATCAACAAGCGAACCTAAAAATCAAGTGAATTAAAAACCTGAGGAACAGAATAATCTGGTGAATATAATAGAATCAGGGGCATAGAAAGGGAGTGGACTGATAATTCTCAGGGGGAAAGGGGTATGGGGGGTTCATGAAGAGAATGGACAAAAATCATACACCCATGGATGAGGACAGTGGGGGGGAGGTAAGGGCAGAAGGTGGGGTGGGAACCGGGTGGAGGGGAGCTATGGGGGGAAAAAGGAGAAACAATTGTAATAATCTGAATAAAGATTTATTTTAAACAAAAAAAAAGAGTAGGCCTTCCTTCCCCTGACTGCCAGCACCGGCTTCCCTCTGGCCCCCAGGACCCAGGCGTCCCTCAGGCCCCGGCTTTGTCCGGAAGGATGTCCAGAATGACATCCGGAATGACTTCTGGTCTAATTAGCATATTACCCTTTTATTATTATAGATACTGTATGAAGTGATCACCCTAATATGTCTAGCACCCACCTGGCATCATATATAGTTATTACTGTGGATAAAAAGGGGCCACATACTAAACCTGACAAGCTCAGGGGAGGCCTGTATGGTGGCCTAAAGTAACCACAAATAATGGTCTGAAATGAAAACTTTTAACTAAAAGTGGTTCGTGGTAAGTAGTCATGTCCTAAAACAGTGGTTGGCAAACTGCGACTCGCGAGCCACATGCGGCTCTTTGGCCCCTTGAGTGTGGCTCTTCCACAAAATACCATGTGCGGGCACACACATACAGTGCGATTGAAACTTCGTGGCCCATGCACAGAAGTCAGTTTTCGGCTCTCAAAAGAAATTTCAATCATTGTATTGTTGATATTTGGCTCTGTTGACTAATGAGTTTGCTGACCACTGTCCTAAAACAATATTTTTCCCTAACAAAGGTTAATCTTCACCTTAAAGAAGGCTGTCTGTTGTCTTTTTACATCAGGATGACAATACTGTTGCAATTGACTAGTTTCTAATAATAGGAAAGACGCAAAGGGGGAAGTCAGGCATTATAGACACATAATTTGGGCAGCCAGGAAGCTAGTTTCACACTCCCCAGGTATCCAACAAAGGGGATATCGATGTATGCCCATAAAGTTGGAGGAACTAACTTTCACTTGTTGTCAGTCACACCTGGGAACAGAGGGTATTGGCCAGAATGGGCAGGGCCATAGCAAGTGCATGGAAATTTGGAGATATATAATCCCCTAAACAAAAGAAGTTCACTCTCATGGAACTCTTTTTTATTTAATATATCTTTTTATTGATTTCAGAGAGGAAGGGAGATGGAGAGAGAGATAGAAACATCAATGATGAGAGAGAATCATTGATCACCTGTCTCCTACAAGCCCTACATTAGGGATTGAGTCCACAACTGGGCATGCGCCCCAACCTGGAATCAAACTGTGACCTCCTGGTTCATAGGTCGATGCTCAATCACTGAGCCATGCTGGCCGGGCATCTCTTGGAATTCTTGTTGCTCATGTGGCCCTTGGCTCTTGGCTCCCTTGCATTTTCCCCTGTGGCCCAGGGCCATGCGGACTCCCACATGCAATGACTGTTAACTATCCTGTACCCACCACAGTTAAAAGCAATGGACTGAGGGACTACAGTTTGCCTGATGTTGACCTGGCTCCAACATGGAAAGGAAACTCTGGACACTGACTGATTTTAGCTCTACTGAAACCCAAGCTACACTTCTTCTATGACTGGAATGAGGGAAATGGGACTTTGGAAATCCAGAAATATAATTCCACAGAAATAAAACTTTCTACTATATCACATCCTCCCTTGGGGGCCTCCAAAAATACTTATCCCAGCAATATTCCAAGGACTCCACCCCCAGCAGCAACCAGGGGAGACGAGGTCCTCTCCTCTCCTGTAACTATCACACTTGTTACAGATTGGGAGGTTGTGTCAATGAAACAAATGAAAGAATACATGGACGAAAAAGGGGCCACATACTAAAACTGACTAACCCTCAGGGGCCTTCATGGTGGCCTTACAAACTCAGAGGCCTAAAATAACTACAGAGGGTGGTCTGAAATTAATTTTTTTTTTTTTGTTTTTACCTAAAAGCAGTTTATGGTGGGTAGTCATGTCCTAGGTCAGTATCTTCCCTGACAAAGGTCAATCTTCACCTTAACTGAGCCTTCCTATTGTCTTTTTGCATCTAGGATAACATATCTTTGGAATGTGAAACTAATTTTGTGGTAGGCAGATAGACAGTCATGAGCAGAGCAAGGATAATGGGCCAGGTACAGAAAGTCACCAGAGCACAAAGCCCTGGGTGCCTGGCAAAGGACAATTGTGGGGTGGGGCCTCATCCCCAGGGTGACCTTTCCTCCCCTAGCATATTGCTGGTCATGCAGTTTGGACCCTCTGACCTTTTCTCCCTAGAGATAATATTTAGGCCTCAGGTGTATTTCATCTCCAGGCCCAGAAAAGCAGCAAAACCAGACAAGCAACCCCACAGCTGACCTCAGGACCAGATGCATGGGATAATGACCCTCTGCCCTGGAGCCAACCAATCAGTCAGTGGAGACCTAGACCCTGAAAGAACACATCTGGAAAGCTGCTGAATATTCTATTCAGATCTTCCCCTGGTACCTCCCCTAAGAAACCACCCTTAAAACCCTTAGGATGGCAAAAAACCAAGATGGCGGCATAGGTAAACACCTGAACCCCAAGCAAGCACTTAGGGGTATCAGGCAGGCAGGCAGAGTGGTTAGGAGAGATCAGGTAGGCAGACCAGCGGTTAGGGGCGATCAGGTAGGCAGACGGCCCCTCACAGGGCTGGCCCCTTCCTGCAGCAAGCAGTTAGGGGTGATCAGGTAGGCAGGCAAGTGGTTAGCGGTGATCAGGTAGGCAGGTGAGCCGTTAGGGGCGATCAGGTAGGCAGATGGCCCCTCCCAGGGCTGGCCCTGCCACCTAGCAAAGAAAAAGGGAGGCCTAGACCACCTACGGCGACTCTGTGGCAGATGTGTTGCTGGCCAGCGATCGCCCTGCAGAGGGAGGCCCAGGCCAGCCAAGCCATCGCACCCCACGCCTGTCGCCTGCAGAGGGAAGCCACTGGTGGCAGGGGAGGGGGGACAGCGCTGCACAGATGGCAAGAAGTGGCAGTGGCGGGGGTGGGGCCAGCTGCCTGCAGCTGGGGAAAGGAAAGCCCCAATAGGCCCTGATCTCAGACCAGGCCTAGGGACCCTACCTGAGGGGTCCCCGATTGTGAGAGGGTGCAGGCCTGGCTGAAGGACACCCCCGAGTGCACAAATTTTTGTGCACCAGGACTCTAGTCAATAAATAAGAGAAAGAAAAGAAAACAGGATGTAAGTGGCCTAAAACTTATGAGGCCTCACAAGTACTCAGAGAAATGCAAATTAAAGCAATAGTAGGATTGAGTCATGTCCATAGTCCTTTATCCCTAATCCAAAATTCATAGTTCTGAAAATCAGAAAGCTTTTTGGACTTTGTTAAATGTACGTGCTCAGCCCCAGCCAACCAAGGCCAGGGAGCGGCTCTGCTGTGATGAATGCAAGTTAGGGTTTGGATTTACCCCTGAACCCAGCTGCAGTTCTGTTGGCAAAGAAGCAGAAGCAGAGAATGGTGTTACACAGGCAGCCCAGTGTTGGCTACAGAACAAGAAGGGAGAAAGGAAGAACATTTGAAAGATGGAAGAATTACCCAAAAGACTAAATTAAATCCAGATTGTCACTATCAAAGAGCAAATTTGCCCTGTTTCCCTCCAATATGAGTGGGGCTCAGAGCTCATAAGTCAAAAACAGCTTCGTAGCACCCCTAAATTTCATTTAGTCTTTGAAGGAGTCACCTCAGTCAACAGCCACCCAATCAATCAATCAATCAATCAACCAGCCAGGAGACAGGCAGTATCCCACCCATGCTGCACTAAAGCCCTGGCCTTCATCACCTTCCACACCTTTCCTCCCCCCCACCCCCCGTCCCCCGCCCCCGTTTTTCCCCATTCAGGGCTGAGTCTGTTGACTGTTTTGGTCCTGGAATTCAATATTTATTTTAGAGTTGAATTATTACTGAGTCAATGAGTCTGAGAAATGTAAGCCTTCCCCCAGACCCTGGCCTAATATAACAGATTAAGGAAAGCTTCCTGCCAGGCTCAGGGCAGTGCGAAGTCACTGGAAGTGTGTGGAGTGGAGTGGGTTGAAGGCACCTTCCAGCTGAGCAACAGGAACCAAAAGTCACAAGTCACAAGGAGAGAGCCAGATTGGGGCAGAGAGGAGGGAGCTCAGGCAGTTGGGTCAATGACTACTTCAGGGTCAGACCTCAATGCGGGGTGCTTCACCAGCTGTCTCACTGGGGCCTCTCAGCAATCCCAAATCTCCCAGAAGCAGGCTCAGAGATGTGCACAGGCAGAGATCCGACCAACGGGCAGAGCAGAGCCAGACTTCCGTCCATGTCCAAGTCCAGTGCCCCTTTCAGTTCGATGGCCAAGGGCAACTGGCCAAGATGGACACTAGAGGAGCTGCAATCCGGGGGAGAAGCCCTGGGCTCCTGACTATTGAGGCACCCAAGGGAGAGGAGTCACCCAGAATCTCAAAGCAGCTTCAGGAGCGTGTAGGAACAAATCCAATGCCCCGCCCGCCCACCCACCTCAAGGAAGGTGCTGCCCCTACAGGAGGCGCAACGCGGCCCAGGCTCTGCATTACCAGCAGGGGGCGCCCTGCCCCGTGCTCCAGTCCCAACCGTGGAGAAGGTTGTGAGTGGATGGGCCTGGGGAGGTGATTCAGCCCCGCCAAGTCCTTCCCTTGTTTGTGCAGTGAAAGTGGTTTAAACCTATGACTACTGATTCCCACGTGGAATCAAATTAGGGCACGGTAAGGATTTTTGCTTTTCGTTTTAAGCTCTGCTATTTAAATACTAAATATACTGCTTGACAAATTTATAAGCTTGTATTAATTTGGTGGAGTGCACTATTCTGTATCTGACTTGGCCTGGGTTCTCCTGAAAGCAGAGCCTGTGAGGAGTTGATTTAGGAGGTGACAGTGAGAAGTGTAAGTGGCCAGGAAAGGAGAGAGCGCCAACACAAGCCCGTGTGACCAAGGTGATCTCCACGCAGTTGCCCAGTACACTCTGGGGGACCTTATGAAATGTGTCTCAGAACGCCCCCTGGGGTAGAAGAGGAGGAATTTATCCACTTCCCACTGCAGCACGGGTCTGAAGGGATATTCTGTCTGGCACTTGTGTAAAGCCTGCCCAGTTGGTCTCCCGGTCGGGGTTGGAAATGAGAAAAGGTACACTGACCTCACAACTCCTCCCGGAAAGGGGCCTAAGAAAACAAGGGGAACCTAAGGAAACCATTCACAATGGAGACAGAGCTCTTCACGTCAGGGCTGTGGGTGTGGGAGGGATTCAGGGAAGTGGGATGGCTTGGCTAGAGCGTGAAGGCACGTGCAACTTTGATGCATGTTGTCAAATTTTCATAAACAGCAGGTTGTACCATTTTTTAAAAAATATATATATTTTTATTGATTTCAGGGAGGGAGAGAGACATGGAAACATTAATGATCAGAATCATTAATTGGCTGCCTCCTACATGCCCTCCACTAGGGCCAAGCCCACAACCCAGACATGTACCCTGATTCGGAATCGAACCATAACCTTCTGGTTCATGGGTCGACCCTCAACCACTGAGCCATGCCAACCGAGCAGGTTGTACCATTTTGCATGTCCCCTGTCAACTTATGTGAACGCCAGCTCCCCCACAGCCTTGCCTGCAGAGTATGTTGCAAACCCTTAGGCTTTAACAATTTTTTTTATTTAATATATTTTATTGATTTTTTAGAGAGGAAGGGAGAGGGATAGAGAGTTAGAAACATCGATGAAAGAGAAATATCGATCAGCTGCCTCCTGCACACTCCCCACCGGGCATGTGCCCGCAACCAAGGTACATGCCCTTTTTTTTTTTTTTTTTTTTTAATAAATCTTTATTGTTCAGATTATTACAGGTGTTCCTCTTTTTTTCCCCCATAGCTCCCCTCCACCTGATTCCCCACCCCACCCCATGCCCTTACCCCCCACCACTGTCTTCATCCATAGGTGTAAGCTTTTTGTCCAATCTCTTCCCGCACCCCTCACACCCCCTCCCCCCTGAGAATTGTCAGTCCACTCCCTTTCTATGTCCCTGATTCTATTATATTTACCAGTCCATTCTGTCATTCAGATTTTTTATTCACTTGATTTTTAGATTCACTTGTTGGTAGGTATGTATTTGATGTCACTTTGTTGTTCATAATTTTTATTTTTACCTTTTTCTTCTTCTTCCTCTTCTTAAAGAACACCCTTCAGCATTTTATGTAATCCTGGTTTGGTGGTGATGAACTCCTTTAGCTTTTTCTTGTCTGTGAAGCTCTTTATCTGACCTTCAACTCTGAATGATAGCTTTGCTGGGTAGAGTAATCTTTGTTGTAGGTTCTTGCTGTTCATCACTTTGAATATTTCTTGCCACTCCCTTCTGGCCTGCATAGTTTCTGCTGAGAAATCAGCTGACAGTCGTATGGGTGCTCCCTTGTAGGTAACTAACCGTTTTTCTCTTGCTGCTTTCAAGATTCTCTCTTTGTCTTTTGCCCTTGGCATTTTAATTATGATGTGTCTTGGTGTGGTCCTCTTTGGATTCCTCTTGTATGGGGTTCTGTGTGCTTCCTGAACTTGTAAGTCTATTTCTTTCACCAGGTAGGGAAAGTTTTCTGTCATTATTTCTTCTAATAGGTTTTCAATATTTTGCTCTCTCTCTTCTTCTGGCACCCCAAAAATTTGGATGTTGGTACGCTTAAAGTTGTCCCAGAGGCTCCTTACACTGTCTTCATATTTTTGGATTTTTTCTTTTTGTTTTTCTGGTTGGGTGTTTTTTGTTTCCTCATATTTCAGATCTTTGGTTTGATTCTTGGGGTACGTTGATCTACAGTTGAGTTTCTGTATATTCTTTATTTCAGACAGTGTATGCTTAATTTCTGACTGGTCCTTTTCCATTTTTTTGGCATTCTCATTAAGATCCTTAAAGGTCTCACTAAGTTCCTCAGCGGTTTTTAGAAGATTCTTGAGTAACCTTATAAATGTGGTTCTGAACTCTATGTCGTCCAGTAGTTTGCTTTCCTCCATTTCTCTCATTCGTGACATGTTTCTTTGTCTCCGCATTTTGCTGCTTCCTTGTGTTGATGGAGTGGCTTTGTGTGGTAGGTGACCTATAGGGGCCAGTAGCTCAGCCTCCACAATCACCCTGAGGTGGATGCCTTTGGTACACCCCTTTGTGGGCTGAGTGCAAAGTCTTGGTGTAGTTAAGCCTTGATTGCTGTTGGTACACTGGGAGGAATTGACCTCCAGGCCAATTGGCTGTGAGGACCTGCTGTGTCTATAATGGAAGAACTGCTGTGCTGGAGACACGCTTATGGGGCAGGACTTGTTTCAGTGGGGCTTTGGTGCTCACTGAGTCTGCCTCTTGAATGTGTCACTTATGGATGTGAGGAGTTGAAATCTGGTGTCTCACACTGACCACTAGGTACACTGGCTTCTGGATCTCCAATAGGGTGCAGGTCAGCTACTGTCTGAGGCCACCCAGCAGGCGCTACAGCGAGAACTACAGTTTTCTCCTCTTTGCTTGGGGTTTGGAGGTTTTGGAGCTATCTGACCCGGGCTGCAAGTTTGCTAGGTTAAGCTGCGATAGGGCAGACCATTCATATGCTAAAGCCGCTGCTTGGAGCTTGGGTGGGTTTGTAGGTTGTGCAGGGCGGGGTCTCAGGGCCTCACTAGGCTAGGGCGTGGCAAACAGTGATGGCTGCCAGAAGTCGGCTCTGTGTCTCCCACCGTGTCCCTGCGTCCCGCGCCCCAGCACAGTAAACAATTATTCCTGCATGCAGCCCTGCAAGCAAGCCACCCTCACTTTCCGACCCCACGGCAGACAGTCCAGCTTCTCCCCGTAGGAGTTTGGGTCCGGCTCTGCGTCTCCCACCGTGTCCCTGCGTCCCGCGCCCCAGCACAGTAAACAATTATTCCTGCATGCAGCCCTGCAAGCAAGCCACCCTCACTTTCCGACCCCACGGCAGACAGTCCAGCTTCTCCCCGTAGAAGTTTGGGTCCCCCGCGTCTCCCCAGAAACTGGAGTTCGATTGGAGTAATTGGGAGCTTATCTCCCTTCGGGTTGAAAACAGCAGCGCTCCCTATTCGCGCGTCTCAGTACCTCAGCTTTTCCCGCGCTTGTGCACCCCTCAATGCTGTTTGCTCTTTCCTTCTAGTTGTAGAACTTCCACTCAGCCAGCTTTCCCGTGGTTCTGGGTGATACACGTTCTGTCTTTTAGTTGTAGTTTTGAAATTGTTGTGCGAGGCAGCAGTTTAGGTGTTTACCTACGCCGCCATCTTGGATCCTCTCTCCCAAGGTACATGCCCTTGACCGGAATCAAACCTGGAACCCTTCAGTCCACAGGCTGACGCTCTAACCACTGAGCCAAACCGGTTAGGGCGCAAACCCTTAGGCTTTAGCTGGGAAATGACAACTTAGTGCATTTTTATTTTGCATTCCTGTTATTATAAGCAAAATCGAGCATCCCACCTTATTCACAAGGCTTTTCCTTGCAATATTGATTGTATTGGAAATTACAGGAAACACAAAACCACCATGAGATACCATCTCAGACCCATTAGGATGGCTACTAATAAACAAGTGTTGATAAGGATGTGGATAAATTAGAACTCTTGTGCACTGTTGGTGGGAATGTAAAATGATGCAGCCACTATGGAAAACAGTATGGAGGTTCCTAAAAAAAGTACTATAGAATCCCCATGTGACCCAGCAATTTTGCTCGCTTCTGGGTATACACCCTACAGAATTGGAAGCAGGGTCTCCAAGCACACTCATGTTTGTAGCAGCACTATACATAATAGCCAAGAGGTGAAAAAAACCCATGTGCCCGCTAACAGATGAATGGATAAACAAAACATGGGAAATTCTGACACATGTTCTGACATGAAGCTCGAGGACATTATGCTAAGAGAAATGAGCCAGATACAAAAAGACAAATACTGCATCATTCCACTTACATACGGTACTTAGTCAAATTCAGAGAGACAGAAAGTAGAGTGGTGGTTACCAGGAGAGGGAGGAAGGTGAAATGAGAAGTTGTGTTCAATGGGTATGGAATTTCAGTTTTGCAAGTTCTGGAGACGGGTGGTGGTGATGGCTGCACAATAATGTGAATACACTTCATGCTATTGAACTGCACACCTAAAAATGGCTAAGATGGTAAATTTATATTATGTGTATTTCACCATAATTTTTTAAAATATATTTTTTATTGATTTCAGAGAGAGGAAGGGAGGGGATCAATGATAAGAAAGAATGATCGATCGGCTGTCCCCTACTGAGGATTGAGCCCAAAACCCAGGCATGTGCCCTGATTGGGAATTGAACAGTAACCTCCTGGTTCATGGCTTTATACCGGCCAGACCACCATAATTTTTTAAAAAAACAAGAAATAATCCAAACATTGAATAAATGGTGGGATAGGTTATGCTGCACTCACCCAGTAGATTACAATGCAGCTATGAAAAAGAATGAGGGGTATATGTACATACTCCTGAAATGTGACTAAGGGAAATAGCAAGGGCCTTTACAGTTTTCAAGATATGCTACAGTATCCAAGAAAGGGAGTAAATACAAATATATATTGTATGCTCACATTTTCAAATAGAAACAATGAAAGGATAAAAATTAATATAGATACTTACCTAGAGCATCAATTTTCTTTTTCTTTTTTTAAATATTTTTATTAATTTCAGAGAGGAAGGGAATGGGAGAGATAGAAACCTCAATGATGACAGAGAACCATTGATTGGCTGCTTCCTGCATGCCCCCTACTGGGGATCAAGCCCACAACCCAGGCATGTGCCCTGACCTCCTGGTTCATAATCACTGAGGTACACTGGCCAACTAGAGCAGCAGTTTTCAACTCATGGCTCACATAAACTGATTACTAAAATTCTGCAGCACACCAAAAATAGATTATTTTTTATCTGACCCCCCCCCCAAAAAAAGGTATAATTTTGATTATTCACATTGGATGGCTATTGCTGTGTTGGCTGTTGTCATTTTTTTACTTGACAAATCTAAAGGAAAAGAGGTCAGTGCCTCTGACTAAATAGTCAGTTGTTGCACGTTTTCAACTGGCATTCTGGTTGAATATCGCTGACCTAGAGGAAGAAGAAGATCAGGATCAAGGGACAGCGTAGAATGTGCACACAGTATTTGAAAAATGTAATCAGTATCCAGTTAGTTGGATTGACTGCTCTGCAATCTCGATAAGCATAGCCTGAGAGGGGCATGGGGCATTTTTGAGATTTATCCCACTAGTATGGATATAATTTTTAAAAAAGAAAACAAATATTGGTGAGGGTGTGGAGACATTGGACCTATTAAAAAAAGAAAAAGGAACTGGAGGTCACATGTCTTTAACTGTGATAAGAGGGATTTTTCCCTCAAGGGTGGGGGTTTTCCCCACCAAGGGGGGTTGTTGCCCCAGTTGCCAGCACATTGATCTTGCATCTCCTGTGCTTGTGGACTGGTTTGGTTATCCATTGGGTGTCAAGATTCCATCTGATAGCTTAATGGGATGGATAGGGATAACCTGAAAGAATTTGTGCGTGGAATCTTCACCCAGCAGTAAGAATTTAGGACTCTCGGAGCCCCACAGTGGAACCCAGCTCGCTCCTCGCTCCTCAGCAGCAGACCGAAGGCTTCCAGCAAACTTTAGCTAGTCAACACCACGATGGGCAGGTTTGCCATAGGACGCATTCTTAGGAACTGGGTGTCTGTTCTCTCACTTTATAAAATGGGAAAGTTAAACCCATCAGTCTTATTTGATATATTAAATTACACAGGAAGCACTGTCAAATAAATTATGCTAAATCTTTGATTATTTTGATATATTGTTCATATAAATGTTCTAGAAATTATATAAAATTCCTAAAATTCTGACATTTTGGTAAGTTAAAAAAACAACACTTAGTCCTTCTCCATCTCTTAAAGTTATAACTCTTATCATGTCTTTAACATGTAAACACCTAAGAACTAACTATAACATTGTCCACAGAGACTGAAGGGAGAAAAATAAAAAGGTCTTTTTTTAATCCTCACCTGAGGATTTTTTTTTCCATCGATTTTTAGAGAGTGGAAAGGAGGGGAGAGAGATACTTCAATGTGAGAAAGACACATCGACTGGTTGCCTCCTGCATGCTCCCCAACCTGGCCGGGGATGGAACCTACAACCCAGGTATGCGCCCTTTGGTTCTCCAGCCAACGCTCTAACCACTCAGCAATACCAGCCAGGGCAAGGCCTTTTATCTATCTATTAAAAAACAACAAAACATAAATTCTCTCACAGTTCTAGAAGCCAAAATCCAAAGTCAGTATCAGTGGGCCCAAATCAAGGTGATGGTAGGTAGGGCTGGAGGATCGAGAAAGAATCTATTCCTTGCCTCTTCTAACTTCTGGTGGTTGTTGGCATTCCTTGGCTTATGTCTGCATTGCTCTAGTCAAGGGCAAAGCCTTTTAAAAATATGACTGTTTGCCCAGCCGGAGAGGCTCAGATGATTGGGCGTCTTCCCAGGCACAGAAAGGTTGCCAGCTTGATTCCTGGTCAGGGCACATGCTGTGGTTAGTGGGCTTGGTCCTCTGTAGGGGGTGTGCAGGAGGTAGCTGATTAACATTCGCTCTCACATTAATGTTTCTCTCTCCCTCTTTCTTCCTCTCTCTCTAAAAATCAATTTTTAAAAATCTTTAAAACACACTGTAGAAAAACAAAACAAAACAAAAAAAAAATAAAAAACAGACTGTAGATCCCTGCCAAAATTAATTTGTAAAACAGCTGTAGTGTTTACAAAACTACTAGAAAATAATAAGGCCTTAGCCAGTTTGGCTTAGTGGATAGAGTGTCGGCCTATGGACTGAAGGGTCCCGACTGAAGGGTCCCGGGTTCGATTCTGGTCAAGGGCAAATGCCGGGGTTGCAGGCTCGATCCCCAGTATGGGGCGTGCAGGAGGCAGCTGATCAATGATTCTCTCTTATCATTGATGTTTCTATCTCTCTCTCCTTCTCCCTTCCTCTCTGAAATAAAAATATTTTTTAAAAAAGAAAATCATGAAACAAAATGACTGTGTATGAAAAATAGGACATGTTTTCAGTAGAAGAAGGTATGAAGTATAGAGATGCACTGTTGTTGAGGGAAAGAAAAATAGAATGTATTTTTTTAATAAGGATATAAAGGATATGGGTGGTTTTTGTTTGGTTTGGTTTTAGTTTTGGATTTTTGTTTTTGTATAAAAAGAAATAGAAAAGTAATTTTGTCCTAAAGTAAAATTGTTTCAAAATAAGACAGGGAAAGATACAACAAAAACTGAAAGTTATAAAAACTAAAAATGGAGCTCCCATTTGACCCAGTGATCCCACTTCTAGGAATATATCCCAAGAAACTAGAAACACCAATCAGAAAGGATATATGCACTCCTATGTTCATAGCAGCACAATTTACAATAGCTAAGATCTGGAAATAGCCTAAGTGCCCATCAGCAGATGAGTGGATTAGAAAACTGTGGTACATCTACACAATGGAATACTATGCTGCGGTAAAAAAGAAGTTCTTACCATTTGCAACAGCATGGATGGAACTGGAGAGCATTATGCTAAGTCAGTGGTCGGCAAACTCATTAGTCAACAGAGCGGCAAACCGCGGCTCTCGAGCCGCAGTTTGCCAACCATTGTGCTAAGTGAAATAAGCCAGTCAGAGAAAGATAAGTATCACATGATCTCACTCATTTATGGAATATAATGAACAACATAAACTGATGAACAAAAACAGAGACAGAGAAACATCGATCAGACCATCAAACCTCAGAGGGAAGGTAGGGAAGGGTGGGGGTAAAGGGGAGAGATCAACCAAAGGACTTGTATGCATGCATATAAGCCTAACCAATTGACAGAGACAATAGGGGGGTGAGGGCATGAGTGGGGAGGTTGGGGGGTGGGTAATGGGGGAATAAAGAAATTAAAAAAAAACCTGAACGTTATATATAAGTTGCAGAAATTTTGTGGAAGTTGCAGAAGGTTCATGGAGGAGGGATCTTGAGAAAAGAATTTTATAGATGGTCAAAGTAACTAAAGTTGGAATAGATAGCTAAGACAACTGCATTCTTTATATGTATGTATGGGAATTGACCAGCTCTTCAATCATAGCCATTAAAAAAAATTATCTGGCTCTCTGCTCCACCTGTTCGTCAGTCAGCCTCTCCTCCTGCACTGTGCCAGCAGCCACGACCCTGAGACACGATGGTGAAGATCGGAGTGAATGCATTTGGCCACATTGGGCGCCTGGTCACCAGAGTTGCTTTTAACTCTGGCAAAGTGGATATTGTCGCCATCAGTGACCCCTTCATTGACCTCAACTACATGGTACATGTTCCAGTATGATACTACTCATGGCAAGTTCAAAGGCACAGGCAAGGCTTAGAACGAGAAGCTTGTCATCAATGGAAAGCCCATCTCCATCTTCCAGGAGCAAGATCCCGCCAATATCAAATGGGGTGATGCTGGTGCTAAGTATGTGGTGGAGTCCACCAGTGTCTTCACTACCATGGAGAAGGCTGGGGCTCACTTGAAGGGTGGAGCCAAGAGGGTCATCATCTCTGCCCCTTCTGCAGATGCCCCCATGTTTGTGATGGGTGTGAACCATGACAAGTATGACAACTCCCTCAAGATTGTCAGCAATGCCTCCTGCACCACCAACTGCTTGGCCCCCCTGGCCAAGGTCATCCATGACAACTTTGGCATTGTGGAGGGACTCATGACCACAGTCCATGCCATCACTGCCATCTAGAAGACCCTGGATGGCCCCTCTGGGAAGCTGTGGTGTGATGGCCAAGGGGCTGCCCAGAACATCATCCCTGCTTCTGCTGGTGCTGCCAAGGCTGTGGGCAAGGTCATCCCTGAGCTGAATGGGAAGCTCACTGGCATGGCCTTCTGTGTCCCCACCCCCAATGTGTCAGTTGTGGATCTGACATGCCGCCTGGAGAAAGCTGCCAAATATGATGCTATAAAGAAGGTAGTGAAGCCCTAACAGGTTTGGCTCAGTGGATAGAGCATCAGCCTGCGGTCAAGGGCATGTTCCTTGGTTGTGGGCACATCCCCAGTAGGGGGGGTGCAAGAGGCAGCTGATCGATGCTTCTCTCTCAGTGGTGTTTCTAACTCTCTATCACTCTCCCTTCCTCTCTGTAAAAAATCAATAAAATATATTTAAAAAAAATAAAGAAGATAGTAAAGCAGGCATCAGAGGGCCCCCTCAAGGGCATCCTGGGCTATACTGAGGACCAGGTTGTCTCCTGCGACTTTAACAGTGATACCCACTCCTCCACCTTTGATGCTGGGGCTGGCATTGCCCTCAATGACCACTTTGTCAAGCTTGTTTCCTAGTCTGACAATGAATTTGGCTACAACAACAGGGTGGTGGACCTTATGGTCCACATGGCCTCCAAGGAGTAAGAACCCCTGAACCACCAGCCCCAGCGAGAGGAAGAGAGGCCCTCAGCTTCTGGGGAGTCCTTGCACAAATTGATCCCCAACATACTGAGAATCTCCTGACCACCGTTTCCATCCCAAACCCCCTGAAGAAGGGGAGGGGCGTAGGGAGCCCTACTTTGCTGTGCACCATCAATAAAGTTGACTGTACCCAGAAAAAAAAAATTATCTTCATTGTTGAGAGTATTACAGATGTCCCCTTTTACCATGGCCATTTTAAAGATTTTTATCATTTACAGACAACTGTTTGATGCTTTGGCCAAAAGAAAAGAAAATGTTCCTACAAATACTTTCCATCTTCAAAGATTCATTCTTAAAAAACCTGACAACAACAACAAAAAACACCTAACAAGTACTCTAAAATACAGGCTTCTGATAAATTTAAAAACATAACACTAAACTGGGTAAAGATTTACAGAACTCAGGAAAACCCAGTCATAAAACTGCTAACAGGAAGGCCAATTAGAATTAATAACATGGGGCCCTGGCCTGGTAGATATAATGGTTAGAGTGTCATCCCAATACAACAAGATTGTGGGTTTGATTCCCAGGCAGGGCACATACAAGACAAAATGTGAATGCATAGGTGGAACAACAAATTGATTTCTCTCTCTCTAAAATCAACTACCCCCCCCCCCCGACAATTGATAACATGGGACTAAATAAACTTATAGGGATAATTATCCTATCTAATAAAGAGGGAATATGCTAATTAACCATCACTCCGTCACAAAGATGGCTGCACCCACAGCTGAGGCCAACTTCCCATAAGGAGCCTTAACAAGCAATCAGCAGGGACCTGAGGCTACACCCTCCCCCGCCCCCATGGGGCTTGACAGGGGCCTCAGGCTGGCAGGGCTTGACAGGGGACCTCAGCCCGCCTTCCACACCCAGCAGGGCTTGACAGGGGACCTCAAGGTGCACTTTCTGTCCTGGTGCTGGGCTAGGGGACCTCAGGCTGCTCCCCCTGCCCCAGTGCCAGGCCAGGGGACCTCAGGCCGCACCCCCCATCAGGTGGGGCTTGACAGGGGACTTCAGGCCACACCCACCACCAGCAGGGCTTGACAGGGGACCTCAAGGTGCACTTCCTGTCCTGGTGCTGGGCTAGGGGACCTCAGGCTGCTCCCCCCGCCCCAGCGCCAGGCTGGAGGACCTCAGGTCGTGCCCCCCACCTGGTGGGGCTTGACAGGGGATCTCAGGCCATGCCCCCCACCAGGTGGGACTTGACAGGGGACTTCAGGCTGTGCTCCCTGCCCCAGCACTGAGCCAGGGGACCTGAGGCTGTGCCCCCCTGCCTGGCGGGGCTTGATGGGGGTCCTCAGGCCATGCCCCCCACCCAGCGGGGCTTGACAGGGCATCTCAGGCCATGTCCCACACCTGGCGGGGCTTGACGGGGGGGCCTCAAGGCACGCCCCCCCACCCCGGTCTGGGATGGGGGACCTCAGGCCATGCCCCCCATCCTGGCACCAGGCCAGGGGACCTGAGGCTATGATCCCTGGCCTGCGGGGCTTGACAAGGGTGGGACTAGCCAGGTCTGGATCTATCCCAATGTGGGGGGGGCGGCCGGGTCTGGGTCTCACGCGATTTTGAGGCACATGTGGGTAGACGGGGACTTGACTCTGGGTCCCATGGTGTGCCCCGGACTCTGACAGGAGGAAGGTTTTCATATACATTTTACTAATTTTCTTTCATCTCTGACACTTCTATTATAGAGAAAGGGCAAATAGCAATATTAAATTATCTCCTCTAATTAATCCCCTTTTAATGTGCACGAATTTCCTGCACCGGGCCACTAGTCTATATATATAAAAGCCAAAGTGACTCGTCAATCAGTTGACTGTTCGACAGGTCGACCAGTTGCTATGACGTGCACTGACCACCAGGGGCAGATGCTCAATGCAGGAGCTGCCCCCTGGTGGTCAGTGCACTCCCACAGCAGGAGCACCACTCAGCTGACCAACGAGCGCCAGATGCTGGCTCACAGCTGGCAAGCGCAGCTGCGGCAGAGTGAGCCTCTCCCATAGACACTCCCCCTGCGTATTCCTCCCCTATCCAGACCAGGACCAGGATCAGGACCAGCATCGGGACTGACTGGGCACGAACCTGCGGCTGCTTCTCAGTCATGGGCATGCGGTATCACCCTAGGATGGGCGCGTGGAGACCACAGTGGAGCAGCAGCAAGCCTACCGAGTGGTGGTGGTGGCAGACACAGCGGGGCCAGGATGAGCTGGAGCGGTGTGGTGCTGGCCCAGGCTCGGGCTCCTTCCTGGCTGCCTACCGCTTTGTGCACCACTACATCCCTTGGGGGATGTTGGATGCCGGTTTCAGCCCGATCCCTGCAGGCCATGCCAAGGGACTCCACTGGTGCACGAATCCGTGCACTAGGCCTCTAGTAATTTTTATAACTCTTTATGTGAAATATTATTGTTTTTTTCTTTTTTTATTGTTGACAGTATTACAGATGTCCCCCATTTCCCCCCATTTTCCCCCCCTACACCTGGCTCCCACCCACCCCAGGTCTTCACCACTCAATTGTCTGTGTACCTGGCCTATGCATATCCTATCTAATAAAGAGGGAATATGCTAATTAACCATCACTCCATCACAAATATGGCTGCACCCACAGCTGAGGCCAACTTCCCATAAGGAGCCTTAACAAGCAATCAGCAGGAACCTGAGCCTACACCCACCCCCGCCCCTATGGGGCTTGACAGGGGATCTCAGGCCTCACCCCTCACCCGACAGGGCTTGACAGGGGACCTCAAGGTGCGCTTTCTGTCCTGGTGCTGGGCTAGGGGACCTCAGGCTGCTCCCCCCACCCCAGTGCCAGGGGACCTCAGGCCACGCCCCCCACCAGGTGGGACTTGACAGGGGACTTCAGGCCACACCCCCCACCTGGCAGGGCTTGACCGGGGACCTCAAGGTGCACTTCCCATCCTGGTGCTGGGCTAGGGGACCTCAGGTTGCTCCCCCTGCCCCAGTGCCAGGCCGAGGGACCTCAGGCCACGCCCCCCACCTGGCAGGGCTTGACAGGGGACCTCAGGCCATGCCCCCCACCCAGCGGAGATTGATGGGGGACCTCAAGGTGCGCTTCCCGTCCTGGTGCTGGGCTAGGGGATCTCAGGCTGCTCCCCTGGCCCCAGTGCCAGGCCGGGGGACCTCAGGCCACACCCCCCACCCTGGCACCAGGCTGGAGGACCTCAGGCCACACCCCCCACCCCAGCACCGAGGCAGGGGACCTGAGGCTGCGCCCCCCTGACTGGCGGGGCTTGACAGGGGACCTGAGGCTATTCCCCTTTCCTGGTGCCAGGCTGGGGGACCTGAGACTGTGCCACCCCCCCCAGTGGGGCTTAATGGGGGTCCTCAGGCCATGCCCCCCACCAAGCAGGGCTTGACAGGGGATCTCAGGCCATGTCCTACACCTGGCGGGGCTTGACGGGGGGGCCTCAAGGCACGCCCCCCCACCCTGGTCTGGGCTGGGGGACCTCAGGCCACGCCCTCCATCCTGGTGCCAGGCCAGGGGACCTGAGGCTACGTTCTCTGCCTGGCGGGGCTTGACAAGGGTGGGACTAGCCAGGTCTGGATCTATCCCAATGGGAGGGGGGCCGGCCGGGTCTGGGTCTCATGCGATTTTGAGGCGCATGTGGGTGGGCGGGGACTTGACTCTGGGTCCCGCGGTGTGCCCCAGACTCTGACAGGAGGAAGGTTTTCATTTACATTTTACTAATTTTCTTTCATCTCTGACACTTCTATTATAGAGAAAGGGCAAATAGCAATATTAAATTATCTCCTCTAATTAATCCCCTTTTAATGTGCACGAATTTCCTGCACCGGGCCACTAGTCTTATATAATAAAAGCCCAGCAACTGAAACGCCAGAGCAACCAGAATGACCAGAATGACCAAAGCCCCTTGCCCTGGCCAGCCCTGCCCCCCAGCTGGGACCCCCACCCTGATCAGTGGTGTGGCCGGCCTACAAACCTCCCGCAGCCCCTCACCCCAACCCTCTAGGTCAGGGGTCCTCAAACTATGGCCCGCGGGCCACATGCGGCCCACCAAGGACATTTATCCGGCCCGCCGGGTGCCGCTGCCTGTCCCGCTTAGCAGCCGACTCGTCCTGGGCCCACAGTGCACATAGGAATTTGTTCATAGTTTTTTTTTTTAAACTATAGTCCGGCCCTCCCATGGTCTGAGGGACAGTGAACTGGTCCCCTGTTTAAAAAGTTTGAGGACCCCTGCTCTAGGTGCACCAGGCCTCTATAGAAACATAAAACCCTATCCTGCCACTACTCCAACCCAACCTGCCAAAGGCTCCTGAAGCCACAGAATTAGATCACTGATTCAGGCTAGCATTTCAAAGTGTAAAGCCTCATTCACACGTGAGGAATTCACACCTTTCTCCTTCCCCTTGGACTCTTGTGTCTCAGAGGAGGCATGCATGGTATGGACGTGCAAATAAAAGCTCAGAAAAGTCACTCTTTGGGGGTCCTGTGGCCCATACAGGCAGACAAACTGATCACCAAAAGCCAAGCACCAGACTCTGTCCCTTCCTCATCCAGTGGCCTCAGCTCCAGACAGGCACTCCCCGTGCAGGATACGAGAGGCCCGTCTCCTTGAATCTTCGCAGAGATGAGACTGGAATGCTCAGGAGGCCAAGATAATAGAAACCTATGGACCCAAATGCTGGGACCCACGCCACCAGGGCCCGCTCAGCACAAGGCCAAGCGGAGCTTGTACCTAGTCCTAGTCCAATTCCTAACCTGGTCGCGACCTGCCATCCTGGGGCCCCACTGCATGCTGGAGTGTGTAATTGTGGAGGGCGCTCTGGAGGTGGAGGGCTCACCCCAACCCATGCCCCAGGGACTCTTTCCCCAGGTGCTCAGCCCCAGCTGTGCCAGCAAAGCCCCTTTGCTGGGGTGGGATTGCAGGGGGAAGGCCAGGGGAGGGGTGGCCAGCCCATGGCCTCCACTGCAGCTGTTTGTATACATGTAATTAGCTCTAATTATCCAGGCCTTTCAGTTCTCCAACTTCGGGCCTGGGAGCTGCGCCTGGGGTGAACACGCCCACGAAGCCACTGCTTCCCAAATGAGCCCTCTCCCCGTCCATAGCACCCTGTGTCGTGTGTCTGTCCCACCCGGTGCATCTCTCTCCCTGTTCCTTGCTCTCTGATCCTGTTTACTGATTCCCCATGTCTCACTGGGCCTTTTGTCTCTGTCTCTCATCGGATCTCTGCCCACGGAAAACACCCCTGCCACCCCCACAAAGGAACACACACCAGCACACCCCCACAAAGGAACACACACCGCCTTTTCAATAAAAAATGACAAGTGGGAAACAAGTGAATTAAAAAGCATTAACTTAAAAACAATCCTTGTGTCTGCAAATGCATTCCAAATGGCAGCACTTTGGTGGGGGTGGCAGGGGTGGGGCATGTTGGCCACATGTTCTGGAGCCTCAGACACAAAGTGTAGGGGGCTCAGCACCTTGCTATGGACCCCTCCCACTAGTCACCTGGGATGGCAGGGTCTGGGGAAGGGACTTAGTCTATACTCGGTCCCGCGGACCCCCATCTGATTCCATAGAAACTTTCCCCTATTCTGGCATCTGCTGGTCCCTCTTACTCCCCCAGTACCTCCAAACCTTCCTATGCTGACCCCAACTCTCCTTTTGCACCAGCCCTCCCCCCCACCACACACAGATTTCACCCTCTCCCTCCCTTACCCCCCAGTCTTCTATCCCATACTTCTTCCTGCCCTGCCCTGCTCTGTCCCACCTCCATTCTGCCCTCCTGCCCCAGACCACCCAGCAGCCCTGGCTCTGGGAGAAATGGTTAGACCAAAGCTTTCCTTGGCCAGAAGAGACTCTCCAGGGAGCTGCATGCAGAAAGGCGCTCCCAGTCCTATACCTGCAACTGCTCTGTCCTGCCAGATGCCAATCAGAAATTGTGTCTCTGGAGACAGAGGGTAGCAGAAGTAGACTGCTGTCTTTGAAGCCCCTCATCAGGAGGAAATTCTCTCCCACCCCCCCAAAATAAGTTCACCCTGCTGCCTCCCTTATCACTTTCAGCAACCCTCCTTTGCCCCTTTCCCTGGAAGTGGAAGGACTGGAGCACATCTATCTTATCTAATAATAGACAAACATGTAAATTGACCGTACCTCCGCTATGCCACCAGCCAATCAGGAGTGATATGCAAATCAACCCAACAAAGATGGCGGTTAATTTGCATACACAGGTGCCGAGTGACGGGGCAGGCGGGACTCTTGTGCCGTCGCCATGGCGACAATGCAGGCGTTCTGCCCCACCCCTGGTCTCTTAGGGCCTCTGGGCAGCATGGGAAGGCGGGGCTGGAGTGGAAAGAGGTGGCTCCCGGATCAGAAAGAGGCAGCTCCAGGGCCTGAGCGGAAAGGGGCTGAGGGGAAAGGCAGTGCCAGCCTCCAGGGAAAGGAAAGCCCATTCTAGCACAAATCTTCGTGCATCGGGCTTCTAGTATATATATATAAAAGAGTAATATGCAAATTGACCAAATGGCAGAACAACCAGAATGACCACTCGACCAGTTGCTATGAGGCATACTGACCACTTCTCGGTCCCTCCCCTGACTGGCAGGCTCTGATCTTCCAATGGTGAACTGGGGGGTGGGTGGCAGTGGGGGGTGGGGCTGGCTGCCGGCAGCCGGGGAAGATGCCCCTGATCACAGGCCAGGCCTAGGGACTGTATCTGCACACGAATTTCGTGCGCCGGACCTCTAGTATGCATATAAGTTCTTTGGTTATTCTCTCCCTCCCCGTCCCCAACCAGTCTCCCCTCAGATCTGTCAGTCTGTTCCCATACTTCCATGCCTCTGGACCTATTTTGTTCATCAGTTTATTTGTTCATTAGATCCCACAAATAGGTGAGATAATATAATATTTGTCTTTCTCTGGCTTATTTCGCTTAGCATAATAATTTCCAGATCCATCCATGCTGTCAAAAAGGGTAAGAGAGCCTTCTTTTTTATAGCCCAATAGTGTTCCATTGTGTAAATGTACCACAGCTGTTTTATTTACTCGTCTACTGATGAGCACTTGGGCTGTTTCCAGGTCTTAGCTATTATAAATAACTAGAGGCCCGATGCACGAAGATTCGTGCAAGAATGGGCCTTCCTTCCCCTGGCTGCTGGCACCGCCTTCGCTCCGGCCCGAAGCCGCCTTTCCATGCTGCCCAGGGGCCCAAAGCTGCTGGGGTGGTGCGGAATGCCTGCATCCCGCCCTGCCCCCGGCCGCTCTGCACCTGAATATGCAAATTAACCCACCATCTTTGTTGGGTTAATTTGCATACTCACTCCTGATTGGCTGGTGGGCATCACAAAGGTACGGTCAATTTCCATCTTTCTCTTTTAATAGTGTAGATGCTGCTATGAACATAGGGGTATATATATAATTTCTGGTAGGTATTTCTGGATTCTTAGAATATATTCCCAAAAGTGAGAACATTAAGTGAAATAACAGTTCCATATTTAATTTTTTGAGGAGACTCCATACCATTTTCCATAGTGGCTGCACCAGCAGTGCACTAGGGTTCCCTTTTCTCCACATCCTCAACAGCACTTGTTATTTGTTGATTTATTGATGGTAGCTATTCTGGCAGTTGAAGTGATACCTCAGTGTAGTTTCAATTTTGACCTCTGTGATGATTAGTGATGTTGAGCATTTTTTTCATGGCTATTGGCCATTTGTATGTCCTCTTTGGAGAAGTGTCTATTCAGGCCCTTTGCCTATTTTTTAATTATATAGTTTCCTGTGGGGCGCAGCTACAGTGTTTGGACAGGTTCAAGCCTTGGACTGATAAGAAGGCACAGTCCTCTCGTGGCCACGTGCAAGTCCCAGCTTGGAGGGCAGAGCCCTCCCAGCACAATTATAGCCAACAGGTATAGTTGTAAGCTTGAACCTATGGTCCAAACACTGGCCCCACATGCCTAAATGATATAGGCTACAAGTAAACAAAGCTTAATCAGATGCATGTAATTGAGTAGGATCAAAACCCACGACAATGTTGTAAACATCTTGACCACGCCCTTATTTTTTTTTAAAAAAAATCTTTATTCAGATTATTACAATTATTTCTCCTTTTTCCCCCCATAGCTCCCCTCCACCCATTTCCCACCCCACCTTCTGCCCTTACCTCCCCCCCCACTGTCCTCATCCATAGGTGTATGATTTTTGTCCAGTCTCTTCCTGAACCCCCCATACCACTTTCCCCCTGAGAATTATCAGTCCACTCCCTTTCTATGCCCCTGATTCTATTATATTCACCAGATTATTCTGTTCCTCAGGTTTTTAATTCACTTGATTTTTAGGTTCGCTTGTTGATAGACATGTATTTGTTGTTCATAATTTTTATCTTTACTTTTTTCTTCTTCCTCTTCTTTAAGAATACCTTTCAGCATTTCATATAATACTGGTTGGTGGTGATGAACTTCTTTAGCTTTTTCTTATCTGTGAAGCTCTTTATCTGCCCTTCAATTCTGAATGATAGCTTTGCTGGGTAGAGTAATCTTGGTTGTAGGTTCTTGCTATTCATCACATTGAAAATTTCTTGCCACTCCCGTCTGGCCTGCATAGTTTCTGTTGAGAAATCAGCTGACGGTCGTATGGGTGCTCCCTTGTAGGTAAATAACTGCTTTTCTCTTGCTGCTTTCAAGATTCTCTCTTTGTCTTTTGCTCTTGGCATTTTAATTATGATGTGTCTTGGTGTTGTCCTCTTTGGGTTCCTTTTGTTTGGGGTTCTGTGCGCTTCCTGGACTTGTAAGTCTATTTCTTTCACCAGGTGGGGGAAGTTTTCTGTCATTATTTCTTCAAATAGGTTTTCAGTATCTTGCTCTCTCTCTTCTTCTGGCACCCCCATAATTCTGATGTTGGTACGCTTGAAGTTGTCCCAGAGTCTTCTTACACTATCTTCAACTTTTTGGATTTTTTTTTTTTTTTGCTTTTTGCTTTTCCGGTTGAGTGTTTTTTGCTTCTTTGTATTTCAATTCTTTGACTTGATTCTTGTGTTCCTCTAGTCTGTTGTTGGGTCTCTGTATAATATTTTTTATTTCAGTCAGTGTATGTTTAATTTCATATCTTCGAGGGTCTCGTTATATTTATCGGCCTTTTCTAGGATATTCTTGAAAAGCCTTATAACCGTGGTTTTGAATTCTATATGCAGTCGTTTGTTTTCCTCCATTTCTTTTGTTTGTGATCTGTTTCTTTGATGCCGCATTTTCACTGCTTCCCTGAGTTGGTAGGGTAAATTTGTGTGCTATGTTTCCTATATGGCCCAGTGGGTCGGCCTCCCCAGTTAACCTGAGGTGGACACTCTTGGTGCACCCCTTTGTGGACTGTGTGTACACCCTTGTTGTAATGAAGTCTTGATTGTTGTTGGTATCACTGGGAGGAATTGACCTCCAGGCCAGTTGGCTGTAAGGATCAGCTGTGTCTATGCTGGGAGAAGTTCGGTGCTGGAGACAGCCTTATAGGATTAGACTTGCCAAATTGCAATAGCCTCTGTGCTCAGCTTGGATGGGGTGGAGTCTCAGGGCGGAGCAGACAGTCTTGGCTTCCAGTCAGCCTTGCCCTTGCGCACACTCGTAGACCTCTGCCTTCCCCAGCTCCCGAGTCTCTGCCCGAGAGTCCAGACTCCCCCCACAAGAGCGTGGGTCCCCAGGGGCTTGCCTGGAACTGGGGTTCAGTGCAGTCAGAACTGGGGCTCAGTGCAGTCAGGAGCCTCTGACTCCCTTCCACTAGGGAAAGCCTGTGGCAACCTCCGCTGCCTTTGTGCGCACTGGCACGTGCGCGCCTTCAGACCTCTGCCTTCCCCAGCTCCTGAGTCTCTGCCCGAGTCCAGACTCCCCCCACAAGAGCGTGGGTCCCAGAGGCTCGCCTGGAACCGGGGTTCAGTGCAGTCAGAACTGGGGTCCAGTGCAGTCAGGAGCCTCCAACTCCCTTGCACTAGGGAAAGCCTGTGGCAACCTCCGCAGCCTTTGTGCACACTGGCACGCGTGCTCCTTCAGACCTCTGCCTTCCCTGGCTCCCGAATCTCCGCCCGAGAGTCCAGACTCCCCCTGTAAGAGCGTGGGTCCCTAGAGGCTCGCCCGGAACTGGGGTTCAGTGCAGTCATAACTGGGGTTCAGTGCGGTCGGGGGCTTCCTTCCCCCTTCCGCCAGAGAAAGTCAGCCAGGCTCTCAGCCGCCCTTCCTCTCTGCGCGCACAAAGACCCTTTGCCGTACCTCCAATTCTCTGTGAGCTTTTCTCTTTCCTTCTAGTTGTAGAATTTTCACTCAGCCAGCTTCCCTGTGGTTCTGGATGGTGTCCGTTCTGTCTTTTAGTTGTAGTTTTGAAATTGTTGTGCGAGGCAACAGTTTAGGTGCTTACCTATGCCGCCATCTTGGTTTCTCTCCGACCACGCCCTTACTTTGCCTCCTGGCATCTGCTATAAAATAAAGACATGGCTTGTGGGCGTCGGTGCTGTCTCTCCATGAGGAAACAGCATCCCACCGAGACCCAGCTTTCATATTTTCTCTCTCTCTTTTTATCTAGGTTAACACACCTTTGTTGTTGTTGTTTTATTTTATTAAATCCTTATTGCTGCAAGTATTACAGAGTCCCCCTTTTCCCTCATTGAACCCTTCTAGCCTGCCCCCACCCCCTGCCCCAGTTCTTCATCATCCTATTGTCTGTGTCCATGGATTAACACACCTTTGAAATGCCTCTCTTTTTAGACCCCTCATAAGGGTAATCACCCTCAAGTGAGCACATAATTTTAGCTATCCTGTAATGCCATTCTAGAGATTTTCCCGCCTTACTTCCTCCTACTTTCACATAATCTTCTTTACATTCCCCCATTAGTTCCAACTTTAAAGGGATGCAGACTTCCCTACCGACTCCAGTTGGAAGGCAGTTCCCGCCTGGGTCCTCGCTGGTGGGTAGGTGCTGTCAGACATGGCCTTGAACAGGCCCGGAGGAAGCGGGAGGCACAAGAGGACCAAGTTCAGCAAAAACCAACTTCAGGTTCTTATCAAGGCCTTTGAAAAGGATCCATACCATGATATCACTGTCCGAGAGGAACTAGCCAAGCAAAACCAGATTCCTCAGTCCAGAATCCAGGTATGGTTTCAGAACCAGAGAGGTAGACAATCAAAGGACCCCCCCCACACACACACACCTGCCCCCGAGGAGGCCCCTTTTGGAGGCAGATGCTGCGGTTCCCGGATCCCGCCAGGGTGCATTCCCTGCCCCCCGCCACCATGGCCTCCAGGGCCTTTCTCCATCATGTGGCTCCAGCGTCGGAACTCTCCAGAGCTATGCTGACCCATTCTCCTGGGGGGCGGAGCATGCTTCTGGGCCAGCAGTCCTCAGGGCACGCTGGTGTGCTGGGCGCCAATGTGGCCTCTCCCGACCTGGAGACTCCAGCCAAGGCATTGGGAGAACCTTCCAGGAGTTTCCATCACTCTTCAGCTATTGGTGCATTTCCTGCTCCCCAACAGCCCTTCCAGGTAGAAGCTGGTGGCATAGACACTCATCTGGGGGACCCCAGGGCGCTCATATATGGGGACTGGGCCCTGCAAGGGCAGGGGCAGCATTTTCCTTCTGATGGGCAGCAGCCATGGGGGGGCTGGCAGTCTCTACCTGCTTGGGAGCCAGGGATGGCTCCCCAGCAGCGACTGTCCCAGCACCCTGGAGCCCGGAAGCAGCCACCCCTGCCCCCTTCAGCCCAGGAACACTGGCTGGATCCTGCTGAGACCAGATGCCTCAAGGAGGAGGAGAAGTCCTAGATGTTTGGCTCAGTGGACAGACTTCGGACTGAAGGGTTCCAGGTTTAATTTCGGTCAAGGGCTTGTACTTCGGTTGCAGACTCAATCTTGTGGGAGGCAACTAATTGGTGTGTCTCTCTCACACTGAAGTTTCTCTCTGACTCTTCCCCCCTCTCTCCCAGCTTTCATTCTCTTGTCTGTCTTTTCTAAGCCTTTCAGCCGCCCCCACTCAGGTCACAGAACCTGGCTGAGCTGGCGCGGCACATAAGGCACCTGGGGCTGAGTATGCCATGGCTGTGCCAGCCCGCCAGTTTTCCTGGTGTTGAGTTATACGAGTTCTTCATATATTTTGGAAATTAACCCATTATCATTGAATCTATATATTGCTTTGGGTAGTATGGACCTTTTAATGATGTTGATTCTACCATTCCATGAACACGATATATTCCACTTGTTTATATCTTCCTCTGTCTCTTTTTTCAACATCCTGTAGTTTTCCGAGTACAGGTCTTTTACCTCCTTAGTTAAGTTTATTTCTAGGTAAAATTTTTTTGTTGCAATGGTAAATGGGATTGTTTTTTTAGTTTTTCTATGAATTCATTATTGGTGTATGAAAATGCCATAGATCTCTGGGTATTTTGTATCCTGCTACATTGCTGAATTTATTCATTAAATATAGTTTTTTGATAGTCTTTAGGGTTTTCTATGTATAAAATCATGTCACCTGCAAATAATGACAGTTTTACATCTTTTCCAATTTGGATGCCTTTTATTCTGCTTGTCTGATTGCTATGCCTAGCACGTCCAATACTATGCCAAATAGGAGTGGTGAAGTGGGCATCCTGTCTTGTTCCTGTTCTTAGGGGAAATGGTTTTAGTATTTGCCAATTGAGTATGATGTTGGCTGTTGGCTGTAGGTCATATAGGGCTTATATTATGTTGAGGCATGATCCCTCTATTCCCACTTTGCTGAGAGTTTTTATCAAAAAAGGGTGTTGGATTTTGTCAAATGTTTTTCTGCATCAGTTGATATGATCATGTGGTTTTTATCCTTAATTTGTGTTGTAGCACTTTTATTGATTTGTGGATATTGTACCAACCTTGTATCCCCAGAATAAATTCCACTTGATCTTGATGTATGATCTTTTTAATGTATTGTTTGATGCAATTTGCCAATATTTTGTTGAGGATTTAGCATCTATGTTCATCAGGGACATTGGCCTATAATTTTCTTTCTTTGTGGTTACTTTATCTGTAATTAGGATAATGCTGACCTTGTAAAAAGAGCTTGGAAGTCCTCTTGAATTTTTTGGAATAGTTTGAGGAGGATAGGTGTTAGTTCTTCTTTGAATGTTTGGTAAAACTCACTTGTGTAGCCCTCTGGTCCAGGACTTTTGTTTGCTGGGAGTTTTTGTTTGTTTATTACTGCTTCAATTTCATTAGTTGTTATTGGCATATTCAGGTTTTCTGATTCTTCCTGATTGAGTTTTGGAAGGTTGTATGTTTCTAGGTATTTCATTTCACCTAGGTTGTCCAATTTTTTGGCATATAGTTAATATTTTCTTTAATATACTTTGATTTCATAGAAGAAGGGAGAGATAGAAACATCAATGATGAGAATCATTAACTGCTTGCCTCCTGCACTGCCCCCACTGGGGATTGAGCCTGCAACCCAGGCATGTGCCCTGACTGGGAATTGAATCATGACCTCCTGATTTGTAGATTGACCCTCAACCACTGAGCCACATCAGCCGGGATCTATTTTTGTTGTTAACCCTCACCCAAGGATATATTTTTGTTTTTCCATTGATTTTTAGAGAGAGTGGAAGGGAAGGGGAGAGACAGAGAAATACTGATGTGAGAGAGACACATAGATTGGTTGCCTGCTGCCCGAGCCCTTACCTAGGACAGGGGATCGAACCTCCAATTGAGATAGGTGCCCTTGATAAGAATCAAACCCGAGCCCTGACCGGTTTGGCTCAGTGGATAGAGCATCTGGCCAAGGTACATGCCCTTGACCAGAATCAAATCGGTCCCAGGTTTGATTCTGGTCAAGGGCATGTACCTTGGTTGCAGACACATCCCCAGTAGAGGGTGTTCAGGAGGCAGCTGATCGATGTTTCTCTCTCATCAATGTTTCTAACACTCTTTCCCTCTCCCTTCCTCTCTGTAAAATCAATAAAATATATTTTAAAAAAATCAAATCCGAGACTCTTCAGTCCGTGGGCCAGTGCTCTAACCAACTGAACAAAACCAGCTAAGTCCATGATATTTTCTTGCAATCCTTTGTATTTCTGTGATGTCAGTTGTTACTTTGCCTACTTTCATTTCTAATTTTATTCATGTGGGTCCTCTCTCTTTATAAAATGTTACTGGATTTTAATCTTTGTCTTTTAGATATATTTTTCTACTGAACTACCTATAACTTACAGCAATTTGGTAAGTTATACCTCTGTAAGCAAAATCAAACACTTACCTTTTTCTATCTTATTCCTCCACAATATCAGGTACTCTTAACTAATCCATGTGTTACCAAATTTAAAGATGTCGACTCTTAGATTCATGTTTCTCAATTTAATATATTTTTATTGATTTCAGAGAGGAAGGGAGAGGGAGAGATAGAAACATCAATGATGAGAGAGACTCATTGATCTGCTGTCTCCTGCATGCCCCCCATGGGGATCGAGCCTGCAACTTGGGCAGGTGCCCTGACCGGGAATCGGACTGTGACCTCCTGGTTCAACTACTCAGCCACATTGGCTGGGGTAATCTCTTCCTTGCAGGCAGGAATCTTTGGGGAGGTTTCAGGGGAGAGTTTCAGCAGAATAGTCATTGGTTTTCTGGTGTGTTCCAATCTTGTGGTCTCCACTGATTGGTCAGTGTCAGGGCAGGGGGGCATTATTGCAGCTAGTCCCGGTGTTTCCCACCTGGTTTTTTTGCCTTTCTAGGTCTGGAACTGAAATATAACTGAGGCCTGGATGTTATCTCTAGGCCTAGATATATCTGTTTCAGTTTCCCTATTCACTGTCCTGGCTTACTGGTCACCATCATCTCCAAATGACACTAGGAAGCCCAGTTCCACAACAGTATCTCCTGCTGTCAACCATGACCTACAGGGGATAGACACCAACAGCTTCTCAATAACTCAGTGACCACATCACTGTCATAGTCCCAGTGCTTTAGCAAAGAGAGTGTCCTCTGGGCAGCTCCCAGAGAACAGAATCAAATGGCAAATCTTGTTTTCACGGAATAAGCCCATTCTCACATTCTCACTTTCCTAAGCCTTCAGGCCCCTTATTGATTGATTGGTTGATTTTAAAAGAATAGTTTATTGATTTTGAGAGAGAGGGGGAAAGAGAATCATCAATGTGAGAGTATAACATCCATTAGTTGCCTCCTGGAGGGGGAAAGAGAAACATCAATGTGAGAGTATAACATCCATTAGTTGCCTCCTGCATGCCTTCTAGCAGGGATTAAGTCCACAACCAGGCATGTGTCCTGACCAGGAATCCAACCCGCAACATTTCTGTGCACAAGACCATGCCCAAACAACTGAGCCACACCAGCCAGGGCTTTAGGCCCCTTCTTTAAAACTCGGCCAAGGCAGTTCTGGCATCTCCACTTCATTGACTCTGGGATCTCAAGTCTCTTATGTATATTCACCCAAACTTCATCATACCAGGCCACAGGGTCCCATTTCTTCCCTTTAAAATTTAGCCCTGACTTTAGTACAGGAAAACTGTTGAAGATGCATGGTCTCCTTTGTAGTTTTGCTGCCTTTGTGATTAAATCTCCCATAATTTCAGTACATTGTCTCCTGGCTGCAGAAAAGGCTTTTTTTTTTTTTTTTTTGGACATGTTGTGTTAGGACAGCGGTCACCAACCGGTGGTCCGTGAACCACTGGTGGTCCGTGAGGTCCGAAAGGTTGGCGACTGCTGCCTTAGGAGACTTTCTGGCTTGCACAGCATGCTCTGAGTTGAGTGGGATAACTTGAGCCATTCTTTCTTCAAAGTTTCTAAGGCAGTTTTGAAAAGCTAGCCAACTCCATAATCCTTGTAATTATAGCTGCCTCCATATCTTTCAAGTGCCAACGTTACTGCCTAAACAAAGGTTTCCCTTCAACTTCTCATTCCAATCCACCAGATGTTAGAGTCTTGTTCTTCAGGACACTACAGATATCACCACCCCACTCACTCACCATTCGTGGAGAGGTCTTTGTTGCCTCCAAATGGTGGGTGATCTAGTTCTAGGTTCCCATCCCTACAACTTGCCTTCCAGTGCTACTTCCTGTTAACTGCCTTAGCTTGAATCCTCATAAAAGCAGAGCCTCAGGCATGCTCTCCCGGGATTTCACCCATGCTTTCTTCCTCCATAGGCATGCATCTCCTAAGGAATATCCGACCCCCGACCCCCACCCCCAGACTTGGAATCAGAAAAGCAATGGACAGTGTCAGCTTGTCCTGGACTAACCCCCTGAACCTATCTCCAAGGCCCCCTTTCTCTAACTTCACAGTCAGCCAAAGCAGCCTGCCCCACCTAGGCTCTCTCCTGTTGCTTCTATTCTAAGCCCTTCCTTCTTTCACTGTTCCCAGCTTTAATACATGTATTCTCAAATTTATTTTTTAAAAAAAGAAAGAAAAGGAAGCAGAGCCTGAGCCTAGAACTTGGGTGCAGTTTATTTGATAAATGATTCCAGGAAATGAAAAGGAGTGAGGAAATGACAAAGGTAGATGGAAAATCCAACAAAGTGTGTTTTGACTTTGGTCCCTTACTAGTTGAAGGTTGTCCGAGAAGGCACTCCCAGGCTATGCCTGTGGGTTGAGAGCTCTTGAGGGGAAAACCTTGAAGCAGAAAAGCAGAGAAACCACAGCAGACACTTGAAATGAGGCACTGACTGTGTACACAGCCATCTACTATAGCTGCAGCTAAAATCAAAGGTGGGTGATCAGATGTAACCAGAAGTTCCAAAGCCCCTGATACACCTTCCCCACCTCTAGGGGATTAGAAATCTGTGACAATGTCAAATGCCAAACACTTTCTACTCCCTGGGACTCAGGTACCCATCTTTTGTGGACCTTTGTTCATTCCAGAAATATTTGGAGGGCCTAATAAGTGTTGAACACTTTTCTATGTTGAGATACAGGAGACAACATAATAAAAAGCCCCAAGGAGCTTACATTCTAGTGTGTGTGTGGGAGGGTGGGGGGGCAGTAGGCTGATGATAAAGAAAATATATAGCATATCAAATAGTGACAGATGTTAGAAAACAAAGCAGGAAAAAAGGATAATTTGTGCTAGTTTGTTGGGGGTGGAGAGAAGGCATGCTCTTTTATTTATTTAACTTTAAGCATTAATTTGTTGTCCCCCTTATTTATGCATTCATTGGTTAATTCTTTTTTTTAATCTTCACCTGAGGATACATGGTTTGTTTTTTATTGATTTTTAGAGAGGGAGGGAAGGGGAGAGAGAGAGAAACATCAATTGGTTACCTCCTATACTCTAGTATGCACCCTGACTGGGGATCAAACCCACAACCTAGATATGTGCCCTGACCGGGAATCGAACCGGCAATCTTTTGGTGTATAGGGCGACACTCCACCAACTGAGCCACCACCATTGGTTGATTTTTTTTTCAATTTTTAAAAAATATGTTTTTATTGATTTTAGAGAGAGGGAGAGATAGAAACATTAATCAGTTGCTTCCTGCACGTTCCCTATTGGGGACCAAGCCTGCCACTCGGGCATTGCCCAGACCGGGAATTGAACCAGTAACCAGTGACCTCTTGGTGCATGGATCGATACTCAACCACTGAAGCACACCAGCCAGGCCATTGTTGATTCTTGTAGGTGCCCTGACCGGGGCTTGACCTGCAACCTTGGCATATCAGGACGATGCTCTAACCAACTGAGCTACCTAGCCAGAGCCAGGCTCTTTTAAATAAAATTATCAGAGAAAACGTCACTGAAAAGGTGACATTCAAGCAGATAACCTGAAAGAAGTGGGAGTGAGGAAAATCAGCACGACACCGAGAAAGAGCAACTGTGAGGTAGGAGGGAAAATAGAAGAGCGTGGTGTCTTAGAAGCCAAGTGAAGATATATGTTTCAAAGAGGAGGCGAGATCAACTGCTGATGGATAGGCCAAGATGAGGATATAGAATTGGCCAAAGGATTCAACAACATTGGAGGTGTGGACGAAAGGAGCCAAATGCTAACCTGACAAGCTCAGGGGAGGCCTGCGTGGCAGTCTTGCAAACTCAGAGACCTAAAGTCACCACAAAAGATGGTTTGAGAATTAAATATTTAACTACAAACAGGTTATAGTGGGTAGTCATGTCCTAGGCCGATATTTTCCCTGACAAAGATCAACTTAGATCTTCTTTACTGAGCCCATTTGCCTTTTTGCCTCTAAGATAACATATCTGTGAGATGTCTGGGTAACTTGTAACTTCCTTTTTACCCCAGACCCCTCAGGGCACAACAAATGGCACCGGGACATCCACTCATTATTATTGTTATCAAGTTAATTGTCAACTGTTAATTACGTTAAAGTATCCTGTATCCATCTCTGTAAAAGAAGCACATGTCCATCATTTCACTTTTTACCCTATCCCAGAGGTTTCCCCGCTTTGCTTTATCCCGCCTCCCTAATCTATCACCAATGAATTTCATGTAACTCACCTACGTCCCTTTCCTTTGATTGCAATGTATAAATACAAATGTAACTCTCCATTCTCCGGAGCATTATCTCAATTCATTGAGGTTCTGCTTCCCGGCATATGTCCACAGTTTGGCTCAAATAAACTCACAAAATTCTTTACAGGTTTCAATGTTGTTGTTTTTTTCGTTAACAGAGGTAATGGCATCCTTGACAAGAGCAGGCTAGAGAGTGTGTGGTAGTGGTGGGGGTGGGGTGAGAAGTCTGAAATTGAGGGAGGTTAAGAGCAAAGAAGGAGGGGAGGAATTGAAGACAGAGAATATAAGTAGCTTTTTGGAGTTTTGTTATAAAGGGAAGTAGAGAAATGGGGCAGCAGCTGGAAGCTAATGGAGAATCAAGAAAGATATTTTTAGATACACCGACCTGATACACCACCGTTGTTAGTTTGATCCCCTGTCAAGCAACATACAAAAATCAACCAATGAATGCAATAAATAAGTGAAACAACAAATCGATGTTTCTCTCTCTCTAAAATCAATTTTAAAAACTAAAAAAGAAAGTTTTTTCCAAGATGGGAGACCAACCAGGATCTTGACTCCCATTTCTCTTCATCTTTCCTCTTGCTGTAGACAAAAATCTACAGCCTTTTTTTTTACCTCCCTTCTCAAGCCCAAAAATATTTTTGCAAAGCTTATCCTCCAGAGGGTTCTGAGCTGTAGGGCGTGGAAGTCAGAGTCCTTTTCCTCCTTTTTGCTTTTATATCTCTCCCCAATGTGCTTGGCCAACTCAGTGGAATTCCAGAGCAGAAAGGACAAAGATGTCTCACTGGCCCCCACACAGGAAGTGAGCAGAAACACCCAGGTCCCTGTGCCCTGTCTCAAGCCCATGCGGCTCCACAGTAGTGCTGCTTCACCGCTGAGCTGTTTTCGGTGAATAAACTCTCCCTTCACTGGAGAACATGTGAAAATGGCCCTAGGGAAATGGGCCAGAGTCCTACCACTCACATTTCTGGAGGAAGACAAAACAGCCTGTCTCTATTCCAGGAGAGAGGTTGCAGATTGCAAGGACCAGTGTCAACACCTTTGTTGCACAGCGACATCACTCACAAGTACAATTCACTCCATGCAACACCTTATATAATACCGTGTATGTGTGTTGGGGGAGTGGACTCCCCCACATCCTGGGAGAGAACGTGATCTAAAAATGGCTCTAGAGTGAGATCCAAATCAGACAGACTGAAGGAAAAAGGAGTCAAGCTGAGAAAAAGGAGTCAAGCTGATCAGGAGGTGACAGCCACACAGTTCAGCTCAACACAACTGCTGCTGGAATAGAATGAAGGTCCAGGGAGGCCAAGTCCTCTGGATTTTCTGGAGAACACAGAAAATCTGGATTTTTAACGTGAAATAATCCAAATTCTTAAATGTTGGCAACTAACACAAAATTTTAAAATAAGGTGAGTCGGTCAAATCCAAGAAAAGGAGGCCTGCAACGGAGAAGCGATTCGCCAAAACCCCAAAACAGCCAGGTGAGGAGGCGGAGCCCAAAGTTTCCAGAAAGCTTCTTTCGGGGCACAGTTTCCTGGTTGTAAAATACACTTACCCTGGGCTCAGGCTGAAACCCTCCAAGCGCTCGAGGCCGGGAGGGCCAAGTGCAAGGTCCCCGACCCCGCGCGGCTGCGACCGCCTCACCGTGCCCTCCATCCCAGAGCGCCCAAGGTTCCCGGACTTTGGACTTCGCCCGGCGTCCCGCGGGCCGACAATTTCACTATTTGTCCCCCTGCCCCCCACATTACCACATACTCACTGTCTCGCCCCCGCCAACTGTAAGCCTGACTCCCACCCCGCGTCCCCAGCGGGCCACACACCCCGCCCCCTCCCGAGACTGCCTGCGGCTGTCACCTGTCCACACCGGGCTCCAGAGGCCGGTCCGTGGGCGCCCCGGGCCCCTCGCGCGGAGCTCCACAAACGCGCCAGGCAGCTGGGAGGGGAGACGCGCGTGAGTCGCACGGGCTTTATTGAGTCACCAGGACTCGGGCGTGAGGACGCCGCCCGCCCCCTCGCGCCTGCGCCGCGTCCTCGGCCGGGCGCGTGGCGGGCGTATTGGTCTCCTCTGCCAGCTCCAGCAGGTGCATGCGCGCGGTGGTCTCGGTGAGCATGTCCATGAGCACCTCTTGCTGCAGCCTCAGGTAGTTGTTCTCCTCCAGCAGCACCTGGCTGCTGTGCTGCATCTGCGTCTTCCAGCCCGAGGAGGTCGGCGAGGGCAGCGATGGCCTCGACCGCCCTGGTAGGCCCTCGGCTGCCCAGCGGCCGCCGCGGAACACGAACGCCCGGTCGCCGAGTCGCGTGCGCGGCGCGCCGTAGCTGAGCCCCAGCTCTGCGTGGCGCGTGCGGTGGTCCAGCAGGTAGAAGGTGGACATGGAGGAGACGCGGCGCAGCGGCGGGCGCCGAGGCGAGAAGCGCTGCGAGAAGTGGTTGGCCCAGAACTGCCGCAGCCGCTCCCGTAGGCCGCTGGCGAAGTCCATGGCCGGGCACCCGAAGGCCTTCAGGTCGAGGACCAGGTGGGCCCCGGCAGGCGTGTGGGCGCCCAGAGTGGAGAAGCGAGGACGCTGGTGACCCGGGCTGCGCCCTTGCCTTGGGACCCCTGGTGTTCTGAATGATGAAAGCAAGTCAGGGGCACTGCTGGGGGAGGGCGTCAGCACAGCCTGAGATAGGAATTTGTTCTAGGGGAGAGAACAAGAGGAAGCTAATATAGGGTGTCATGGGTCAGATTCCTTAGAAGCAGAGCCTGAGGTGAGAATTGTTGAGCAGCCTGCTTGATGACGGTTGCCCCCTCAAATCGCGTGGTCTGGTGAGCAAGTCTTGACCACTGAGAGCCCATCCCTGCACAGTCCTACTTGCAGCAGCCCCCCGAAACCATCTTCCCAAAGGCCACCCTGGGTTAGGCCCTGAGGACAGAAATGCCAATGAAGAACCAGCCCCCTGCTCTCTGAGCACTGGGTGGCTGCTGGGAAGGGTCACGGGTTGGGGAGGAGGGAATAATACCAGAAACAGGTACTTCAAAGATGTATGGGACTTTGCCAGGTGGATTGGGGGTGGATAAGGGAGAGCCTCTAGGGTGAGTGAAGAGCCAGGCAAGGCTTGCATGTTTCAGAAGGGAGGAAGAACTTGGGGTGGGGTTGGTGTCCAGGACTTAGCTGGGAATAGCAGAAGAGGGAGCTGTACAGGGGGAGGAATGCATAGACTTCCTTCGGAGGGTGAGAGGACACTGCTGAAGGCTTACAACGCCAGGGCTAGGTCTGGATCTGCAAAGTATCTGGTAGAATGTCTAGCACAACCAGCAGCACGATTGCCCTCATCATTCAGCTGTTCTGCAACTTCGAACTAGCACCTGCTCTGTGCCAGGCCCTGGTCGGGCAGGGAGTTCCAGCCTGTGTCTGCCTTCAGGATGCTGCTGGTCCGGCTGGGAAGCCAGATGTGTTTGTAGATAGTTCACAGTCTAGTGTGCTCAGTGTCACCCGGGGGGCATGTGCCATGGGCTATGACCTCTGCTTAGGGCTTGAGGTAACAGGAGTTTTGCAGACTACATCTGACTTTAGTCCCAAGCAGACCACATCCTCAAGGGAGCTAAAGTCCAGAAAGCAGACAGATCCCATTTTCCTTCTTCCCCTTCCCCACCCTTCATCTCCCTGTAAGTGCTGATTCTGTTGTATGTGAGGAGAGGGCTATATGCTCTCTTAAATTCCTCTTCTCCCCATGAAGTGTGAAAAAGGGAAAGAACTCTGGGGCTAGGGTCCCTCTGTCATGCCTTCATTAATTCAACACACACTTATTTCTCACATATAGCTGGGTAGAGGCTGGGTGGTGCTATGTACTAGATGTGGTTCAGGGACACATCTTTGAAAGCCTACAGAGGACCCAAGAGGTAACAACCAGGCTCACACTTGAGGTTGCATCTTTCCAGAGAACCCTTTCCTGAGAATCCTTACTGCTTGTTGTCCCACACCTGGAGGATGTGTTGGAGGTGCTGAGCTGCTGCCCCAGGCTTGGCACCATCTCTGAACCACTCAGCTGATGTCCACCTGTTATGACTCACAATGCCTCCGGGCCAGATCAGCCCACAACAAAAGAGGTGCTGCCTGCCAAGCCATAAAACAGACCCTGGGCTCTCCTGTTTTTATTCAGCACATTCACCGATTGCCTACTGTGTCTGAGGTGCTCCTCTAGGGATGTGTGGAAGCTATCATTCTTGGGGGTAGGGGGTCAGCACAGCCTGAGATAGGAATTTGTTCTAGGGGAGTGAACAAGATGAGGCTAATACAGGGTGTCATGGGTCAGATTCCCTAGAAGCAGAGCCTGAGGTGATAATTGTTTGATTCATTGGAGAAGTGCTCTTGGAAGAAGGGAGTGAGAAAAGCAGGACAGGGTAGGGAAAAGAGCTGAAGGGAAGTTAAAGTGTGGCCTCAAGTGGAGATAAGCTTCAGCCCAATCCTACAGGGAGCTGCAGAAATTGCACCACAGAATTAGGCCTCCTTACCAGGTGTCAGACCCAGCTCCAGGAGAGCTCACACCCTGGGGCAGAGCCAGGTGATTGTGTCACCTCCTGGACAGTTTTTTTCTAGAACACTTGAGTTATAGTTGATAATAAAATACATATATTTATAATGTACAATTTGATATTTTCTGATAATGTATGAAATCAAGATATGGAGGTATCCATTATCCGAAGTTTCCTCTATCCTATCACTATAGATTCATTTGCATTTTCTAGAATTGTATGTAAATGCAATTTAGTATGCACTTTTTTGCACTATCTTCTTACAGCATAATTATTTTGAGATTCATTCATGCTGCATTTATCTACAATTCATTCCCTTTATTGATGAGTAGTATTCCATTGTATGGAAATACCACAATTTGTTTTTCTATCCATCTGTTGATGGAAATTTGGGTTGTTTGCAGTTTGGGGGCTATTACATGTACAGCTGCTACGAACACCTGTGTACAAGCCTTTGGGTGTCCATGTACATTCATTTCTCTTGAATGAGCACTCAGAGTTAGAATGACTGGGTCATATGGTAGGCACATGTTTACTTCTCTGTGAAGTTACTAAACTTCCCAGAATGGTTGTACCACATCCCCACCACCAGTGAAAGAGTTTCTGTTCCTCCACATACTTGACAACACTTTATATAGTAAATCTTTTTAATTGTAGTCATTTTAGTGGGTGTGTCTAAATTGTGGTTTTAATTTAATTTCTCACAGCTAATGATGTTGGGTGTCTTTTCATGTGCTATTTGTTACCCTCCTTGGTGAGGTTGTTCAAGTCTTGTCCACTTAGTTTGTACTAGATTGTTTCTTATTGAGTATAAGGAGTTATTTAATGCTACATATTTGTCAGATATATTTTCTTCCAGACTGTGGCTTGCCTTTCTTTCTTTTTACCTTTTTTTTGAATCTTAAAATAATATTTATTGTTGAGAGCATTACAGATATACCTTCTTTTTCCACCCATTGCCCTCTTCCACCTGGTTCCCACTCTGCCTCAGGCCTTCACCACCTACTGTCTGTGTCCATAGGTAATGCATACTGTATATATGCATATAAGATACTTGGTTATCTCTCCCCCCCTTCCCTCTGAGATTAGTCACTTTGTTCCATGTTTCCATGACTCTGATTCTATTTTATTCATCAGTTTATTTTGTTCATTAGATTTCTTGTTCATTCATTTTGATTTTTAGATTCAATTGTTGATAGATAAGTATTTATTGCCATTTTATCGTTCATGTTTTTGTTGTTGCTGTTATTGTTGTTCTCCTCCTCCTCCTCTGTCTCCTTCTTCTTCTCCTCCTCCTTCTCCTTCTCCTCCTCCTCTTCCTCCTCCTTCCCCCTCCTCCTCCTCCTCCTCCTCCTCCTTCTCCTTCTCCTTCTCCTTTTCTTTCTCCCTCTCTCTTACCCTTCAACATTTCATGTAATACTGGTTTGATGGTGTTGAACTCCTTTAGCTTTTTCTTGTCTTTGAAGCTCTTTATCTAACCTTCAATTCTAAATGATAGCTTTGTTGGGTAGAGTAATCTTGGTTGTAGGTCCTTGATATTCATCATTTTGAATATTTCTTGCCACTCCCTTCTGGCCTGCATAGCGTTTGTTGAGAGATCAGCTGACAGTCATATAGGTGCTCCCTTGTAAGTAACTAACTGCTTTTCTCTTGCTGCTTTTAACACATTGCGACGGATCACGAGAATTCTCGTGTTTTCTGTTCTAAGGCTTGTGGCCAATCATGAGAATTCTTTAAAAATATATTAGCTTGTAAGAACATGTAATAAGCCAAAACCGGTTTGGCTCAGTGGATAGAGCGTCGGCCTGCGGACTGGGGGGTCCCGGGTTCGATTCCGGTCAGGGGCATGTGCCTTGGTTGCGGGCACATCCCCAGTGGGAGTTGTGCAGGAGGCGGCTGATCAATGTTTCTCTCTCATCGGTGTTTCTGGCTCTCTGTCCCTCTCCCTTCCTCTCTGTGAAATATCAATAAAATATATTTAAAAAAAAAAGAACATGTAATAAATAATTTCAAAGTGCAATGGGTATTTAATTTTAAAGCGTGCCTTTAACATTTATGTAAAACGTTTTTTGTACTCGTTCAATAGAAACATATCTGGCCACTGGGTTAAGCTAGCAATAAAACTACTGGTCCACAATGTGTTAAGATTCTCTTTTTGTCTTTATACCTTGGCATTTTAATTATGATGTGTCTTGGTGTGGGCCTCTTTGGGTTCCTCTTGTTTGGGACTCTCTGCACTTCTGAACTTGTAAGTCTATTTCTTTCACCAGGTAGGGGAATTTTTCTATCATTATTTCTTCAAATAGGTTTTCAATATCTTGCTCTCTCTCTTCTCCTTCTGGCACCCCCATAATGTGAATGTTGGTATGCTTGAAGTTATCACAGAGGCTCCTTACACTATCTTCATATTTTTTTATTCTTTTTGCTCTTCTGGTTGGGTGTTTTTTGCTTCCTTACATTCCAAATTGTTGATTTGATTCTCAGAATCCTCTACTCTACTGTTGAATCCCTGTAAATTATTCTTTATTTCAGTTAGTCTATGCTCAGTTTCTCACTGGCTTTTTTCATGTCTTTGACATACTAAGATCCTTGAAAGTCTCAGTATGTCTCTTTTTTTTTTTTTTTTTTTTTTTTAATATATTTTTATTGATATTTTACAGAGAGGAAGAGAGAGGGATAGAGAGCTAGAAACATCGATGAGAGAGAATCATCGATCAGCTGCCTCCTGCACACCTCCCACTGGGGATGTGCCCGCAACCAAGGTACATGCCCTTGACCGGAATCGAACCCGGGACCCTTCAGTCCGCAGGCCGACGCTCTATCCACTGAGCCAAACCGGTTTCGGCAGTATGTCTCTTAAGGCTCTCAAGATCCCTGACTAACCTTATAACCATTGTTTTGAACGCTGTATCCAGTAGTTTGCTTGCTTCCATTTCTTTCATTTGTAACATATTTCTTTGTGCATTTTGGCTGCTTGTTTCTTTGTATTTGATAGAATTGTTATTTCTCCTGGAATTGGTAGAGTGGCCTTGTGTATTAGATATACTGTATGACCCCAGTGGCTCAGCCTCCCCAGTCACCTGCCCTGCGCACTCTAGTTGCACCCCTGTGTGGGCTGTGTGCACAGTCTTGCTGTAGTTGAGTCTTGATTACTGTTGGCATCACTAGGAGGAATTGACCTCCAGGCCAATTGGCTGTGAGGACCATCTGCAACTACAGTGGAAGAACGGCTGTTCAGGAGATACCCTTATGGAACAGGACTTGCTTCAGTGGGGCTTTGGTGCACACTGAGTCTGCCCCTTGAGTGTGTCTTTCATTGAGGTGGTAGGGTTGTAATCCAATGTGGTTGGAAGCTGTCCACCAGGTGCACTGACTCTGGGGCCTCTGGGGAGGTGCAAAGCCAGCATTGCTTGGGGCCAACCAGCATGAGCTAAAGAGAAATCTGCAGATGGCTGCCACATGTATTGAGCTAGGAAGTGCCTAGATGAGGCCCAGCTGTGAATCAAGGCAGGGGTGATGCAAGTGCTGGGTATTGGGCCTTTTATTGACAGGTTTGGGGCATGCTGACTCCAGCTGCTGCTTGTTTAAGAGATTTTAGCAAAGTCTGAAGCCTGAGCCAGGACAGGCCATTCATATGGAGAAGCAACTGCAAACAGCTTGGGTGGGGCTGCAAATTGGACAGGGTGGGGTCTCAGGGAATCACTAGGATGGAACAAACAGTGTGAGCCAGGCTGATGGAAACTCAGATATGGCTACCAGTCAGCTCTGGGATGGAGGAGGTCTCAGCACAGGAGTAGTGACCCCTGCAAGCACCTCTGTCTGGGAGAAAGCCACCTCTGAGTTCTTGCTCTGATGCCAGACAATCCAGTTCCTCCCCATATGTCCGTGGTTCAAGCTGCTACCCCAGTGCTGGAACTCAGAGGGAGTGAGTCTGAGTAATTCTGTGCACAGGCCCAAAAAGAGGAGCTTCCTCAGCCTGCATCATTCTCACTTCAATCCACACTCGTTTTTATAGCCTGAAATTATAAGGACTTCTCTTCTTGGCACTGGAAGCCTGGGCAAAGGAGTCTAGTATGCGGTTGTGACCCCTTGCTTCTCAGGGAAAGCCTCAGCAGCCAAGATATCCCTCCTGAATAAAAAAAAAAAGGCCACACATAGGTGTGAGTCCAGCCTGTTCTGTGCTCTGCCACTCCTACCAGTTTCAATGTGGCTTCTTTAATTTCATTCAGTCAGATTTCAAGTGGTTCTGAATGATGGTTGTTCTAAAGATTAGTAGTATTTTTTTTATATTTGAAGGGTTTTTTTATTATTTTACTAGAGGCCCGGTGCACATAATTCGTGCATGGGGGGGGTGTCCTTCAGCCCAGCCTGCACCCTCTCCAATCTGAGACCCCTGGAGGGATGTCCTCCCCTGCAGGCCTGGTCACCCACAACTGCCCTCCACTGCAGGCCTGGTCCCCCCCAACTGCCTTCCCCTGCAGGCATGGTTGCCTCTAACTGCCATCCTCTGCTGACCCAGTCACCACTAACTGCCCTCCCCTGCAGTCCTGATCGCCCCCAACTGCCCTCCCTTGCAGGCCTGGTCCCTCTCAACTGCCCTCCCCTGCTGGCCTGATCACCCACAACTGCCCTCCCCTGCTGGCCATCTTGTGGCAGCCATCTTGTGTCCACATGGGGGTGGCCATCTTTGACCACATGGGGGCGGCCATCTCGTGTGTTGGAGTGACGGTCAATTTGCATATTACTCTTATTAGATAGGATGTACAAAGAGATAGCATTCTGTCATAAGGTAGATGTCTTGAACTACCCATTCATGAAGTTCACTTAGTCCAACTTAATGAAGCAATGAAGCCTATGTCCTTCACATACTGACAGAAACACTGGTGGCACATGTTGAGGCTGTATTTCCAGATCAGACTGTGGCAGTTTGAGCAGACACAGCAAGAACGAGAACCCTGGCCGAATTTCCTCGGATGACTCCAGTAGAGTTGCTGGTGACCCATCTTGCTCTCTCCATAGCAACAAGGCAAAAGGCAGATTAATTGTATTTTTTATGTGGTTGTGGGAGAATTCAAGTACTGCATTTACCTATGCTGCCATCTTGACTAGAAGCCTCTATCTATTGCACTGATACCATATTTTCTTTCTTTTTATTTTTGTTAATCCTCAACCAAGGATATTTTCCACTGATTTTTTAGAGAGAAAGGAAGAAAGGGAGAGAGACATAGAGAGAGAAATATCGATGTGAGAGGGACACATTGATTGGTTGCCTCCCACAATCCTCCCACGGGGATTGAGCCTGCAAACGAGGTACATGTACTTGACTGGAATCAAACCTGGGACCCTTCAGTCCCTGGGCTGATGCACTAGCAACTGAGAAAAACCAGCTAGAGCCATATTTTCTTATTGTAGCTTATAATAAATCTTCATAGCTGGTAGTGCAAATAATCTATAATAATAAAAGCATAATATGCTAATTAGACCGGATATCCTTCCAGACGAAGCTGGGGCTGCGAGGGAAGCCCGGGTCCTGGGTGCTTGCTGGGTGCTGGAGGGAAGCCTGGGTCTCAGGTGCCAGAGGGAGCCGGTGCCGGCAACTGGGGGAAGGAAGGCCTGCTCTTGCACGAATTTCATGTATCAGGCCTCTAGTCTATACATATAAAAGCCAAGTGACTGGAATGACGGAATGACCGGTCGCTATGACATGCGCTGTAGCAGCCAACTGGCCCAATCAGGGCCCCGATCGGCCCCCCCAACTGCCCACAGCCCCTCCCCGCAGCTGGCCCGGCCCCTGATCAGCCCCCCCCCCCCCCAACCATGATCAGGGCCGGCGCCAGCCAGCCAACCTCCTGCATCCACTCTCCCCTGCTGGCCCGGCTTCAATTGGACCCCTTCAGGGCAGGCTGGCCAGACCCACCTCTGCATGAATTCATGCACTGGGCCTCTAGTTCAACAATATGTTTTTAAAGATTGCTTTGGCTTTCTCAGTCCTTTGAATTTCCATATAATTTTACTTATAATTCCATCCTATTTTAGAATTAGAATGTCAGTTTTCACATATAAACCCTCACACTCACTTTCCAAAGCTTTCTTTTCCTATCATCAGGACACTTGAGACCTCAAATGAGCCCTCAGAAGGTTGTCTGAATGATATGAAATTAGAGTCCAGGACTATTTTATCCAAGCCAGTGATCTAGTGATTCACTGATTCATTCTCATTCTCATTCATATTTCTCTCTCTCTCCAAGTTGTGTCTGTGTCATTAAAGACTAGAGGCCCGGTGCATGAAAATTCATGCACTGGAGGGGGGTCCCTCAGCCTGGCCTGCCCCCTCTCACAGTTTGGGAGCCCTCAGGGGCAGGAGGCGACTCAGCAATCAGGTGAAGGCAACACCCCATCACACCTCTGCTGCTGCCACTGCTGGCAGCACAAGCCTCAGTCAGCCCTGGTTACCTGAGCCTCAGGTGACCCTGGGCAGCTGGCCACCTGCCATCCGAGGCTTGCCTGTGCCTCAGGCTGGCCCTGGGCAACTGGGGGCCTGAGGGGACTGGGGGACTCCAGAGGCAGGCGCCCAGCCTTGCTGTGCACCTGCCACCCTGGCAGGGCAGAGGGGACTGGGTGCCACCATCTTGTCGCTGTGGGCACCGCCATCTTTGAGGGTGGGGCAGTCAATTAGCATATTCCCTCCTTATTGGCTGTGGGTGCCACCATCTTTGAGGGCGGGGCAGTCAATTAGCATATTCCCTCCTTATTGACTGTGGGTGCTGCCATCTTTGAGGGTGGGACAGTCAATTAGCATATTCCCTCCTTATTGGCTGTGGGCACCACCATCTTTGTGATGGTGTGAGGGTCAATTAGCATATTCCCTCTTTATTAGATAGGATAATTTTCATTAGCAATTAGGATTTTTTCAGGCAGGTCATGGGTGACCATGGTATATAGCAACTTTCAAATTTCCTTATTTCCATAGAGTACAGAAAAGGAAAAGCTATAAAACCAAAGAAAGTCTATTTAATGAGGAAATTTAATTAAAATTGCAGAATTTAAAAATACACACAAACACAAACACACCAATAGTCCCTGGCCCCTTTGAGGGACTCCATCTCAGTGTTGTCAGTGAAAAGACTAGATTTGAAACCTGTGAGAAAAGGAGCGCCAAGCCTCAAGAGGTTTGAGTTTAAGGACATGAAGTTCATTCTGATGGCACGGAGGAAAGGACCTAAATAAGTTTTAGTTTCCCCACACCACAGGCAAATGCCATAGTTGCTGTGGATGTCAGTGAATCCCTTCTCTTGGCAACCAAGAGGAATACTTCCAAAACTAGGGAAGCAAAATCATGTGATTTCAGTCCAGTTTCTAAGATACTCAGTGATATTAGCCTTTCTCTGAAACAACAGTAAACCGTTCTCTGTGCTAATGTAACTTTAAGTTTTTTCGGCACCTGTATAAAACTTGATAAAAACAATAAATCAAACAGTACAGAACACAAGAACACAGTTATAAAAAATGCACACACTTTACCCAGCACCTCCATTTTTTAAAATATTTTTTTATTGATTTCAGAGAGGGAGAGAGAGATAGAAACATCAATGATGAGAGAGAGTCATTAATCGGCTGCCTTCTACACACCCCCTGCTAGGGATCGAGCCCACAACCTGGGCATGTGCCCTGACCAGGAATCGAACCGTGACCTCAACCACTGAGCCACGCCAGCTAGGCAGCACCTCCATTTTCTGTAGAGTTGGTTATACACTCCCTTTTCTGCAAAGTGCCTTTATAGGAAGAGCAGATTTAGCAGGAAAGATGCACCCCTCTGGTTCATCTTCCTGTGGGGCTGCTTTTTCTTTAGCTTCACTTTGGCCTGGGTGGTGACCCTCCTTGTTTTCATACTGCTTTCTACCCATTATGCTTTATAATTAGTTCCTTGCAGTTCTTGGGAATCTTCAGTACTCTGAAAAAATATTTAAATACTTTGTTTTAATAAATCTGAAAAAATGCTAATCTGTTCTAGATAGCTACCTACCTTCAGGAAGCACCACAGAACCTGAGACTCTGCACCTGGGTTTGAATGACAGAGATTAAAGAGAGAGGAAGGCAACAGATAGGCGTGGGAGTGCTGAACTCTTCCGTGAATGGAAGATTTCAAATGCATCTGGAGAGCCCACGCTGGTGTGGCTCAGTTGGTTGGGCGTCGTCCCGTGCACTGAAAGGTTGATTCTGGTTCAGGGTACTTGCGTGGATTGCAGGCTCCATCCCCAGTAGGGTGAGTGTAGGAGGCAGTGTGTAGAATGTGATGTTTCTCTCTCTACCTCCCTCTTTATTCTTCTGTCTATAAAAATAAAAATATATATATGTATTTTTAAAAAGCCACTTGAAGAGTGAAAAGAGGACTGAAAATGGACATCATGGCACAGCACGTAGTATGTGCCAGCTGAACTTCAAAACATCTGCCTCAGGGCATTGGGATCAGAACACAAAAGCTAATTTTCATTAGCAATCACAATTTTTCAGGCAGACACAGAGTTGCTAAATCCTTTAGAATTTCCTGGGTGATAGAAATATTTTGTTCTAATGAGGTGGCTCTTGGTGGGCTCCTGAATGGAGATTGCCACCAGAAAGACCAAGCCATGATTAGACGCTTGGAACTTTTAGTCCTCCCTCCCCCTCCAATTCTCTGGAGAAAGGAGAGGGGCTGGAAATGCAGTTAATGATTGATCAAGCCTTCCTAAAAATCATCAAGTAATGGGATCATAAAGCTTCCATGTGTTGGATGTATTGGTGATCCATGTACTGGGAGGATGATGCACCCCAACTCCACAGGGATGGAAGCTCCTGTGCTTGGGACCCTCCCAGACCTGGCCCTGTGTATCTCTGCATCAGGCTATGCATCTGTAAACTTGATCCTATCTTTTACTAAACTGTTACACGTGTTACATAAAGTTTCCCAGGGCCAAGAGATCATAGGAAGAAGCTGGTAACGCCATCATTATATCAAGAGTTTATTAAGAGAACTTATATACTAGGCTCGCCTTGGGTGGCAGCGAGATAACTTCAATATCCTCCATGCCATGTGACAGACGCTAAGGGATTATATAGGATAGGACAGGTGGATAGGGGTACTGGAGTGTGGCCCACCCCAGATAAAGGGAAAACGCTATATCTGCTTGCCTGGGTCAGGCTGCAGAAACTAACAGTGTCCTGCCAGAAAGCACTGGCTTTGGTACAGACCACGATGAGATACCAGTACACGCCCACTAGACTGGCTCTAATAAAAAAGACAAGCCCGGCGTTGAGCATTGACCTATGAACCCGGAGGTATGGTTCGATTCCTGGTGGAGGCACATGTCCAAGTTGCTGGCTCGATCCCCAGTATGGGGTATGCAGGTGGCAGCTGGTCAATGATTCTCATCATTGATGTTTCTATCTCTACTTTTCCCTTCCTTGCTGAAATAAGTAAAAACATTAAAAAAATAAAGACAGTTAATAGCAAGTGTTGGTAAAAAGTTAAACATGCCCTGACTGGTTTGGCTCACTGGATAGAGCATCGGGCTGTGAACTGAAAGGTCCCGGGTTCGATTCCGGTCGAGGGCATGTACCTTGGTTGCAGGCTTGATCCCCAGTGGGGGGCGTGCAGGAGGCAGTTGATCGATGTTTCTCTCTCATCGATGTTTTTCTCTATCCCTCTCCCTTCCTTTCTGTAAGAAGTCAATAAAAATATTTTTTTTTAAAAGTTAAATGTAAACTTACCATATAAGTTAGTAATTCTATGTATTACCCAAGAGAAATGGAAACATGTCCACATACAGACTTCTGTACAGATGTTCACAGCATCATTACCTATTTTGGCTGAAAGCTGAAAATACTCTAAATGCCCACCCACTGTTCAATGGATAAACAGAATGTGGTCTATCCATGCAATGGAATATTAGTCAGCAATAAAAAGGAATGAATTTCTGTTAGGTGCTACACATGGCTGAATCACAAAAACATTATGCCAAGTGAAAGAAATCAAATAAATAGACCACAGTGTATATAATCCTATTTATCTGAAACATCTAGTAAAGGGAAATCAATAGATAAAGAAAGTAGTTCAATGGTTGCCTGGGGTTGGCTGAGAGCTGACTACAAATGGATATACAGGAACTTTTTGGTGGTGGAGATACTCTAAAATTGGATTGTGGTAATGGTTGCACAATATTATCTATACTAATAAAAGCCTAGGTGGCTCTCACGTGATGCCCTCATGTCATCACAAGATGGCCGCCCCACGTCATCACAAAATGGCCACCACAAGATCAAGCCGGCAGAGGAGGGCAGTTGGGGGCAACCAGGCCTGCAGGGGAGGGGAGTTGGGGGCGATTGGGCTGGCAGGGGAGCAGTTAAGCATCAATCAGGCCAGCAGGGGAGCGCTTAGGAGCCAGCAGGCCCAGATTGGAGAGGGTGCAGGCTGGGCTGAGGAACACCCCTCCCATGCACGAATTTCATGCACTGGGCCTCTAGTAAATTTAATAAAAATCATTGAATCTTTTACTTATAGTGGGAAAACTATATGGTATGTAAATTATAGTTCAATAATGTTTTTAAAAATTATGTGAGCCCTAGCTGGTTTGGCTCAGTGGATAGAGAAACTGCCTGTGGACCGAAGGGTCCTGGGTTTGATTCCAGACAAGGGCACATACCTGGGTTGCAGGCTCCTCCCTGGTCCGGGCCCTGTTTCTCTCACATCAATATTTCTCTCTGTCTTTCCCTCTCTCTTCCACTCTCTCTAAAAATCAATGGAAAAATATCCTTGGGTGAGGATTAAAAAAACAAACAAACAAACAAAAAAAAACCCCACCAAAACAATGTGAGGTGTTAAACAAAAAAAAACATTGATGGCTGAAAGCTCTTCTGAAAGAAAGGGTATATTGAGCCAAAATGCTAGCCAGGAGCACGCAGTGTGAACCACCAGCATCTGGGCTAGGTGGAAAAGGCAAGGTGTTGGCAGTTCTGGTGTTGATGGGTTCTTCTATGGAAACAGTTTGGGAGGAAGATGTAAGTTGTTTAGAAAGAATTTACATTGGCTACAGATAAAAAGGGTGGGAGAAGGTGAAGCGGGGCTAGTTCCTGGATAGTTGCATAGTCCTCTATATGGAAAAAGGGCCACATACTAACCCTGACAAACTCAGGGGAGGCCTGCATGGTGGGCCTTTCAAACTCAAAGACTGAAAGTAACCATGTAGAATGGTCTGAACATAAAAATTTCTAACTAGCCCGGCTGGTGTAGCTCACTGGATTGAGCATCGTCCCATGGACCAACAGGTCAGGGCACATGCCTGGGTTGCAGGCTTGATACCCAGTAGGGGGTGTGCAGGAGGCAGTCAATCAATGTATCTCTCTCATTGATGTTTCTATCTCTCTCCCATTCTCCCTTCCTCTCTGAAATCAATAAAAATGTATTTTTTTAAAAAAATTCTAACTAAAAGCAAGTTGTGGCCAGTAGCCACATCCTAGGCCTATAGCTTCCTTGACAAAGGTCAATCTTTATTTTAAGTCCGTGATTTTCAACCAAGTGGCACACCAGTATGCCCTAATAATTTTTTTAAAATATACTTTATTGATTCTTACAGAGAAGAAGGGAGAGGGATAGTTAGAAACATCGATCAGCTGCCTCCTGCACGCCCCCCACTGGGGATGTGCCCGCAACCAAGGCACATGCCCCCAACCGGAATTGAACCCAGGACCCTTCAATCTGCAGGCCGATGCTCCATCCACTGAGACAAACCGGTCAGGGCAACCCTAATAATTTTTATTTATTTTTATTTTTTTTTAATATATTTTATTGATTTTTTACAGAGAGGAAGGGAGATGGATAGAGAGATGGAAACATCGATGAGAGAGAAGCATCGATTAGCTGCCTCCTGCACACCCCCTACTGGGGATGTGCCCACAACCAAGGTACATGCCCTTGACCGGAATCGAACCCGGGACCCTTCAGTCCCCAGGCCGACGCTCCATCCACTGAGCCAAACTGGCCAGGGCCCTAATAATTTTTAAAACATTCAATACTTGACTATTTAGTGAGGGGCATTGACCTCTTTTTCTTTAGATTGTCAAATTTAAAAAATGACAATAGCTGTGAGGTGTGAATGGATCAAAATTATACCTATTTTATTTTTGTCAGATTGGCAAAAAATATATATTTTTGGTGTGCCACACAATTTTACTAAATAATTTTTTTTAATATATTTTATTGATTTTTTTACAGAGAGGAAGAGAGGAAGGGAGAGGGATAGAGAGTTAGAAACATCCATGAGAGAGAAACATCGATCAGCTGCCTCCTGCACGCCCCCTACTGGGGATGTGCCCCCTGACCGGAATCGAACCTGGGACCCCTGAGTCCGCAGGCCGATGCTCTATCCACTGAGCCAAACCGGTTTTGGCTTTACTAAATAATTTATGTGTATGAGATGAAAAGGGTTGAAAAGCTCTGCCTTAAGTGAACCCATCTATTATCTTTTTGTATTTAAGTGTCATCATAAGAAACATTCAAACTTATAGAGAATTTTTGTGAGTTTATTTGAGCCATACTGATGACAATTGCCAGGAAGCAAACTCTCAATGGATTGATAAAATGCTCCAGAGAATAGCAGTTTTGTGCTTTATTTTATACATTACAATCACAAGAGAAGACGTAAGTGGGTTACATGAAATCCATTGGTGATAGATTAGGAAGAAAGAGAAAGCAAATCAGGGAAACTTCTGGGATTGGATAAAAAGTAAAATGATGGGCACACACTTTGACATAGGTGGGACAGGATGGTTACAGTCACCAATTAATAACAATGAGGGGATTTATGGTCTCTGCTCTAGTGCAGTACCTGTGCTCAGATGGGTCCAGAAAAAGGAAATTATTTTGATATTCCATAGGTGTGTTATCATAGATGCAAAAAGCATAGACAGGCTCAGTTAAGGTAAAGATGAACTTTTGTCAAGGAAGATTCTAGCCTAGGACATGACTACCATAAACTGCTTTTAGTTAAAAAGTTTTAATTTCAGACCATCCTTTTTTTTAAATATATTTTATTGATTTTTTTATAGAGAGGAAGGGGGAGGGATAGAGAGTTAGAAACATTGATCAGCTGCCTCCTGCACACTCCCTACTGGATATGTGCCTGCAACCAAGATACATGCCCTGGGCCGGAATCGAACGTGGGACCCTTGAGTCTGCAGGCTGACGCTCTATTCACTGAGCCAAACGGGTTAGAGCTCAGATCATCCTTTGTTGTTATTTTAGGTCTCTGAATTTGTAAGGCTGCCACACATGCCTCCCCTGCGCTTTTCAGGGTTAGTATGTGGCCCCTTTTTGTCCACATAAAATAACATACCTTAGCCCCGCTGGTGTGGCTCAGTGGTTAAGTGTTGACCCATGAACCAGGAGGTCAGAGTTTAATTCCTGGTCAGGGCACATGCCCGGGTTGCAGGCTCCATCCCCATGAGGGGGCGGGCGTGCAGGAGGCAGCTGATCAATGATTCTCTCTCATCATTAATGTTTCTCTCCCTCTCCCTTCCTCTCTCTGAAATCAATAAAAATATATTAAAGCACTAGCTGGTTTGGTTCAGTGGCTAGAGTATCGGCCCACAGACTGAAGGGTCCTGAGTTCAATCCCAGTCAAGGGAATGTGCCTCAGTTGCAGGCTGGTCGGGGCTTGTGTGGGAAGCAACCAATCGATGTGTTTCTCTCAATCGATGTTTCTCTCTCTCTGTATCTTCCCTCCCACTCTCTCTAAAAATTAATGGGAAAATATCCTCAGGTGAGGATTAACAACAACTATCTATCTATATCTATCTATCTATCTATCTATCTATCTATCTATCTATCTATCTATCTATGTATCTATTTATACTAGAGGCCCGGTGCACGAAATTCATGCACAGGGGTGTGTGGTGTGTCTGTGTGTGTGTGTCCCTCAGCCCAGCCTGCACCCTCTCCAATCTGGGACATCCCTCTCACAATCCAGGACTGCTGGCTCCCAACTGCTAGCCTGCCTGCCTGCCTGATTGCCCCTAAATGCTTCTGCCTGCCAGCCTGATCACCCCCTAACCACTCCCCTGCCAACCTGATTGATGCCTAACTGCTCCCCTGCCAGCCTGTTTGCCCCTAACTGCCCTCCCCTGCAGGCCTGGTCACCCCTAACTGCCCTCCCCTGCAGGCCTGGTCCCCCCCAACTGCCCTCCCCTGCAGGCCTGGTCCCCCCCAACTGCCCTCCCCTGCAGGCCTGGTCCCCCCCAACTGCTCTCCCCTGCAGGCCTGGTCCCCCCCAACTGCCCTCCCCTGCAGGCCTGGTCCCCCTGCAACTGTCCTCCCCTGCTGGCCTGGTCACCCCCAACTGCCCTCCTCTGCTGGCCTGGTCGCCCCCAACTGCCCTCCCCTGCCAGCCATCTTGTGGTGGCCATCTTGTGTCCACATTGGGGCAGCCATCTTTGACCACATGGGGGTGGCCATCTTGTGTGTTGGAGTGATGGTCAATTTGCATATTACCTATTAGATAGGATATGTGCACATATATATTTTTTTAATTTTTTAAAAAAATAACAGCCCAGCCGGTGTGGCTCAATGTTTGAGCGTCGACCTATGAACCAGGAGGTCACCATTCAATTCCTGTCAGGGCACATGCCAGGGTTTGGGGCTCAATCCCCACTAAGGGGCCTGCAGGAGGCAGCCTATCAATGATTCTCCCTCATCATTGATGTTTCTATCTCTCTCCCCCTCTCCTTTCCTCTCGGAAATCAATTTTAAAAAATATATTTTTAAGAGGTGGCGGGTTCAGTTCTGGTTGGGGCACATACCCAGGTTGCAGGTTTAATCCCCGGTTGGGGCGCATGCAGGAGGCAACCAATCGATGTTTCTCTCTCATCTCTCTTTCTCTCTCTCTCTCTGTCTCTCTCTCTCTGCCACTCTCTCTTCCTCTCTCTCTCTAAAAAAAAGTAATAATAATAACATACCTTAGAAATGTCAAAGTAATTTTCTTTCCAGACTCCTTAGGGCAAAACCTCCCATGAGAGCAGGAGACCTCAGAATCCCTCCTTGTTATTGTTCCCACATACCATCTCCTTGTGCAATGGTACCTGTACCCACCAATGTAAAAGAGGTATGTGTTTCTTTTTTGCTTTCTATCCAATCCCAAAGATTCCCCCACATTGCTTTCTCCCCTCCCCTTATTGGCCACAAATGGATTTTATGTAACCCTCCTTACGTCTCCTCCTTTAATTCTAATCTAAAAAATAAGCTGTAAAACTGCCATTCTCCAGAGAATTTCATCTAGCAACTAAAAGGCCACTCTAAGGAGTTGTACAAAATGGAAAAATTTGATAGGAAGGAAGATGGAGTGAAGGAGCTATTAGTGAAAAAAAAGAAAGGATTATTTGGGGGCAGGATATCTTTTCTTTGGTGAAGAGAAGGTGATACTATGAAATTAACCTCGTTAATAATAGGAGAGGAGCAAAGGGAAGGCCGAACGTTATAGGCATGTCATTTGGGCAGCTTCACCCGGAAGCTAAAGCTTTACAACAAGCATGTCAAACTCAAAGGCTAACACGGGCCAAATAAACAAGGTTTAAGGTTATGTGGGCCACAAAAAAATAAAAGTTTCAATTTTCATAGAAACATAGGTTAATTTGGTAGAGACATGCTGAATACAAAGGGCTGAAATAAATGAGTAATCGTTAACATAAAATAATAGAGTATTTTAATAAAAATTAATATTTTTCTTGAACATTAACTTACCAGACACTGAATAACTGCACAAATTAATAAGCATAACCCAATAAACCTATTTCACTCCAAAAGTGGAATATTTCCTGTTGTGCACACCAAACAAGTCAGTCCAAAACTAATGACGTGTCAATCAGATGCTAAAATATTCGCTGCTAGGATTTACTGGAGAGAAATGGTGTGCCTGTGTGTAAGGCACGTAAGGGAAATGAATGCAACATGATTATAGTAATCAGTCATTAGTGAACATTGTAGTTCGTTATGAATAACAAGAGGCCTGGTGCACTAATTCATGCAGGGCTGGGATCCCTTAACGTAGCCTGTGGAAATCAGGCCCCAGCTCACAATCCCAGCCTTGTAACCCTGCAGCCCTGCATGGCACCCCACCTTGGCCTGGTACCGCCCCCTCACCTGCTCCACCATCTCACTTGTGGGGCAATCGATTGGGGCCAGGCCCCCCTGCCCGGCTCCCTCAGCTCCTGGGAGCCAGGCGGTGGGCTCATCCCCCACCGCTGCCGCTGGTCGCCATTTGTAGGAAGATTGGATCCCCGCTCACACCTGCCTTGGCCTGGCGCCACCTGCTCACCTGCTCCACCATCCCACCATGGTCCCACTCTCATGGGGGCCATCAGGGCCGGCAGCACCTCCACTGCTGCCCACTGCCAGCACTGTAGCGCCGTCGCCCGCCATGTTCCACACTGCCCCCTAGGGGTCAGCACACCTCATGGTGAGTGGTCAAACTCCTGGTCGAATAACTGCCCGAGGGGACAATTTGCATATTAGGCTTTTATTATATAGGATTATATATAACAGGATATTGTAAAAATTAAGTTATGAAATTTTTATTAAAACATTTCTTACATATTGTTATATTGGCTAGGCCGCAAAAATATTTGTTGTGGGCCGCATGCAGGCTGCAAGTTTGACATGCTTGCTTTACACTGTCCAGGGAGCCATTGTCCAGTCTATTCCCCACAGAGTGCTCGGGGAAGGGCCTGGACAGGGAGAATAGACACATGCCCAGTAAAGTTGGGGTGACATCAGGAAGGTGCTTGGTGTCAGTCACACCTGGGAACAGAGTGGATATGGTCACTGCAGGCGTGGGACGATTTGAGATACTTAATTCCCTGAATGGAGGAGTTTGCTCTCTGGTGCTCTTGACTCCCTTGGGACTCCTGAGCAGGGGGCACGCTCTCTTGGCTCCTCTCATTCGCCCACACACAGTGGACTAATGGAGCCAGCTGCCACATGGAGTGGAAACTCTGGGCACTGGCTCTGAATTCAGCTCTACTGAAGCCCTAACTACACTTCTTCCAGGATGGATTAAGGGAAATGGGACGCTGGAAACCCAGGGTGTCATTTCACACAAATAAAAATCACTCATCCTCCCATGCAAGTCTCAGAAAATTCTTTTTCTCAAGATATCATAAGGACTCCCAGCACTCAGTGAGGAAAGAGATACCCCACTTCCACGGATCATAAGGGGAGGGTTTTATATATGTAGATGGTCTCTTCTTTCTATGGGATGGGGGATAGTGAGGGCCTTTGTGACAGATTACTGGTTCTTGACCAGAAACTTCAATATTAGTTGACTAACATTATGTTTCTGGCCCTGACGAGTGTGGCTCACTTGGTTGGGCATCGTCTCGTGACAGAAGACTTGCTGGTTGGATTCTGCTCAGGGTATATGCCCAGGTTTCGGGCTCAATTTCCGGTGGGGGGCATGCAGGAGGCAGCTGATGCAGGTTTCTCTCTCACATCAATGTTTCTCTCTCACATACTAGTAGATGTTCTCTCTCTCCCTCTCTCTTCCTCTCTTTTTAAAAATCAATTTAAAAATGTTTCTGGGAGAGGTTGAAACTGCAATTAGATCAGGTGTTAAAACTAGGTTTGGTATCATGGGGTTTTAGCATGAGTGATGCCATTTGTGGTTTTTCTCCTTAACTATACTATGTGATTCCATTTACTAGCATATGAAGCACTAGAAAAGACAAATCTTTTCTATAGTAACAGAAAGCAGATGAGGTTTTACCTGAGGCTGTGGTGGGATGGACCATGAAGGGTAGGAGGGAACTGTGCTGTAATAAAAATACATTTATACAGATCCAGAGACAGAGAAGCATCAATCAGATGCTCAAACCTCAGAGGGAAGGCAGGGGAGGGTGGGGGTAAGGAGGAGAGATCAACCAAAGGACTTATATGCATGCATATAAGCATAACCAGTGGACACAGACACCAAGAGGGGTGAGGGCATGAGCAGGGGTGGGCAATGGGGGATAAGGACACATAAGTAATACCTTAACCAATAAAGAAAGGAAAAAAATACATTTATTTGGTCTTTGTCCTGGGTTTCTGGAACAGGACAAATCCTTGAAATTTTCTGAATTATGGGAGTGTCTTTTGTTATAATGAATCCCTATTAATGACACCTGAGTTTATGTAAATGAGGTGATTATTGGTGAGTCCCTGGATGCCAACATGTGGGTAGCCTGCAAACCCCATTTGCAGCTGGCATCTGAAATGGGGGCAGTCTTATGGGACTGAGTGCTTGAGCCTGAGGAATCTGACACTACCTCTGGGTAGTTAGTGTGAAAAATGACAACTAGGGCCATATCAGAATGAAGTTGGAACCGCCATTCCAGTGGAACTGCCATGCACATCTTGCTCCTTGAAAATTTGGACTGTTTGGACTGGGCCAAATCAACATTGCCTTAGACACTGCTGTGTATAAAACCAGCAGGCATCCTGACCACAAGAACGGATGGTTATGGACACTCTTTGTGAAGATAGAATCAGTAACCCATCATGTAGAGCCAACAGCAGCTTAGTTTGTGAGCACCTGTAGGAATTCTTTCTTTTCATGTAATTATTCTTTCCTCTTCTCATGAAATCCCCTTGCCTTCACTCCGTAATTGGGACACTAGTTGGGTTTCTATCTGAATCTGTGTTTTCCAAATTGCAATTCTTTGATCCCAAATAAATGCTTGTTGCCCGGCCAGTGTGGCTCAGTGGTTGAGTGTTTACCCATGAACCAGAAGATCACGGTTCGATTCCCGGTCAGGGCACATGCCTTAGTTTTAGGCTCGATCCCTAGTAGGGGAAGTGCAGGAGGCAGCCAAACAATGATTCTCATCATTTATGTTTTTCTCTCCCTCTTCCTTCCTCTCTCTAAAATCAATTTTTAAAAATGCTTGTTGCCACCCTGGCTGGTTTGGCTCAGTGGGTAGAGCGTCAGCCTGCAGACTGAAAGGTCCTGGGTTTAATTCTGGTCAAGGGCACATGCCCGAGTTGTGGGCTCAATCCCCAGAAAAGGGCGTGCAGGAGGCAACCGATCAATGATTCTCTCTCATCATTGATGTTTCTGTCTCTCTCTCCCTCTCCCTTCCTCTCTGAAATCAACAAAAAAATATTTTTTTAAAAGTTCATTGTAATAAAAGAAACTTTAGTTATAATAATTACATACCTTTTTATTTCCTATGTATTTGATTCAACAAGGCCAGTTAGTGTGGGTACAGAGAAACAACCATTAACTGGCTTAAAAAGACAGGACTGATGGAACTATAAGATTCTCCCTCACTTTCTCCTTCAAGCAAAGGAGGGTGGGGATGAGCAGGCAGGAGGGCAGCTATGTGGGTGGGGTGGAAGCAAGTTAAGTTATAAGAAGCAGCTGGATAAGAAGGAGGAATTGGTAAAAAAAAAATTTTGTTTACAGTGGGTCTTAAATATACAGGAGTGGGTAAGTACGCAAAGCACAGTTAATAAAGCGATTGTAACAATCATAACCTGCATGTCTTTTTCCATATTAACAACTGTAAACCTACTTTTCCCCACCCCTGTGTGTTCTATCTTTTTTTTTTTAAATATATTTTATTGATTTTTTTACAGAGAGGAAGGGAGAGTGATAGAGAGCTAGAAACATCGATGAGAGAGAAACATCGATCAGCTGCCTCCTGCACACCTCCTACTGGGGATGTGCCCGCAACTAAGGTACATGCCCTTGACCGGAATCGAACCCGGGACCCTTCAGTCCGCAGGCTGACGCTCTATCCACTGAGCCAAACCGGTTTCGGCTGTTCTATCTTTTTTTTTTTTTTTTTTTTTTTTTTTTTAGTGAATGAAGACTATTTTAATTGGATCATATTGGTTTCTTTTCTTTTTTTTTTTTAATATATTTTATTGATTTTTTTACAGAGAGGAAGGAAGAGTGATAGATAGTCAGAAACATCGATGAGAGAGAAACATCGATCAGCTGCCTCTTGCACACCTCCTACTGGGGATGTGCCCGCAACCAAGTTACATGCCCTTGACCGGAATCGAACCTGGGACCTTTCAGTCCGCAGGCTGACGCTCTTCCACTGAGCCAAACCGGTTTTGGCTGTTCTATCTTTTTTAAGAAACTAAGCACAAAAGCAGAAAATTAATTATTTCTACTTCCAAAGCCTCAGCTCCCTCTTCAGCATCAACCCTCTTGGTAGTTTCTCATGCATCCTTTCAGGAAGCTTGTTTGTCCAAGTTTCTATTTATGAGGTTATATTTCCCTTTGCAGCATGAAAGGAAACATACTTTTTTTCACATAACACTAAATCTTGGCAAATGTTTTATATCAGCACAGATAGGTGCTCACCACGTGCTTTCCAATGGGGCAGAACTGTTACATGGATGACTTACATTTTAACAGTTCTCTCTGATGGTAATGCAGCACAGGTAGCTGGTACAGAAGGGTTAAGAACTAGGAAAAAGCTTATACAATTACCTAAACATTTGCCAAGCTTGTTCAATTGACTGATTACTAGCAATGCTTGCCCCAGATGTTTTCCTTCAGGGCCAGAAGGTAATGATAAGAAAACTGCTAGAAAACCATGTAGATTATAAGAAATCTCCCACACCTTCAACGTGTAAGACCTATGAAATGACTAGTACTTTTTAAAAATTTTATCTTTATTATTGAAAGTATTACAGATGCTCTTTCCTCCCCTCCCCCATTAATCCCCTCCATCCCTTTCCTGCTCTCCCCACCCTCCCCCTTTGCCTTGGGCCTTGACCACACTGTTGTCCATGGGCTATGCATATAAGTTCCTAGTACTTTTAATGAAATACTGTAATGTCTCACAGTACCTTTTGAATTATCAAGAAAAGATCTCACCCTGGCCAGCGTGGCTCAGTTGGTGGAGCATCGTCCTGTGCACAGAATGGCTGCCAGTTTGATTCCCAGTCAGGGCACATGCCCAGGTTGTGGGTTCAGTCCCTGGTTGGGGTGCATACCAAAGCCAACCAATTAATGTTTCTCTCTCACATCAATATTTCCCTCTCCCTCTCCCTCTCTCTCTAAGAAAAAAATTAAATAAAAACATATTAAAAAAGAAGATCTCATGCCTTTTTCAAACGAACTGTGGAAGGTATAGAAGAAAAAGGCAAACAATTAAGAAAAAGTGGAGGAATTTCACAGAGCTGAAGATCAAGTGCCTGAGAAAAGTTTGCCCAAAACCGTGGTCGGCAAACTGCGGCTTGCGAGCCACATGCGGCTCTTTGGTCCCTTGAGTGTGGCTCTTCCACAAAATACCACGGCCTGGGTGAGTCTATTTTGAAGAAGTGGCATTAGAAGAAGTTTAAGTTTAAAAAATTTGGCTCTCAAAAGAAACTTCAATCGTTGTACTGTTATTTGGCTCTGTTAACTAATGAGTTTGCCAACCACTGGCCCAAAAGATTCTTCGAAAGGCAAGGAGGCAGTGTGTCTATAAGAGAGCGAAGCACTGTCACAGGAATGTAGGCAGATGGACAGAACAGATTTAGATGGTGAGGATGGCAAGAAATGTGGGCATCTTCTATGCAGGACCCAAAAGGGGATTCTTCATCAGGATCACAGGTTTCAATAGTGTGAGCCAAGAAGGTCTGTCTGCAAGGTGTTTCAGCTTCTTTGCCCTCGCTGGATCTTCATTGGCACCTTTGTTAAGCTCAACAAAGCTTCACTTAAAATACTGGGGATTGTGGAACCATATATTACATGGGGGTATCCAAACCTGAAGTCAGAAATGGATGGATCTACAAGTGTGGTTATGGCAAAATCAACAAGAAACAAATTGCCCTGGCAGATAACACTTAGATTGTTGCATCTCGTGGTAACTATGGCATCATCTGCATGGAGGATGTGATTCATGAGATCCATACTATTTGAAAGCCTTCAACTTCTATGGCCTGCAAATTACCGTATTTTTTCGTGTATAAGAGGCCCCCCACTTTTCCAACCCCAAATTAGGAAATCAATATTTTAAACATGAAACAACACATTTTTATTTAGTAACTAGAGGCCTGGTGTATGAAATTCATGCACAGGGAGGTGTGTCCCTCAGCCCAGCCTTCACCCTCTCCAATCTGGGACCCCTTGAGGGCACTCAGACATCCCTCTCACAATCCAGGACTGCTGGCTCCCAACTGCTTGCCTGCCTGCCTTCCTGATTGCCCCTAACTGCTTCTGCCTGCCAGCCTGATCACCCCCTAACCACTCCCATGCCAGCCTGATCGATGCCTAACTGCTCCCCTGCCATCCCGATGGCCTTTAACTGCCCTCCCCTGCCAGCCTGGTTGCCCTTAACTGTCCTCTCCTGCAGTCCTGGTTGCCCCCAACTGCTCCTCCCTGCAGGTCTGGTTCCCCCCAACCGCCCTTCCCTGCAGGCCTGGGTCCCCCCCAACTGTCCTCTCCTGCAGGCCTGGTCGCCCCCAACTGCCCTCCTCTGCTGGCCCAGTCACCCCTCTCTGCCCTCCCCTGCAGGACTGGGTCCCCCCCAACTGCCCTGCCCTGCAGGCCTGATCACCCCCAACTGCCCTCCCTTGCAGGCCTGATCACCCCCAACTGCCCTCCCTTGCAGGCCTGGTCCCTCCCAACTGCCCTCCTCTGCTGGCCTGATCACCCACAACTGCCCTCCCCTGCTGGCCATCTTGTGGTGGCCATCTTGTGTTCACATGGGGGCGGCCATCTTTGACAACATGGGGGTGGCCATCTTGTGTGTTGGAGTGATGGTCAATTTGCATATTACCTCTTTATTATATAGGATTACCACAGGTAATGTTTACATACCAGTATTATGCAGCATATCACTTTATCCAGCCTCTGCTGCATCACTCCTCTCTTCTTATCACTGTTACTTCCAGACATATCACTTTCTCCAAATTCTATTGTACTGCTATCTTCTGAGTCATGTCTATATACGTGAGATCATCCTCATAAACTGGTGGCATTTTCTGAGTTAACTTTGTTCATGTTTTCATGGCCAACCCTTCTCTCCTTATGAAATTGAAGCACCATTTGCCTTTCCTGTAAAATCAACAATGTTCATTTTGCTTGCAAACACTCTGGCCTGACATTGAATAAGCTTGGTTGACACACATAAGCCACTCTGGCACTGCTCCATAATCCAAGTCTTAAGCCTCTGCTCCAAGTTTGCCCATTTTGCTAGTTTTCCTCTTAAGGCCTTGTTCTTTATTGGCATCTTAAGGAGTTGTTCTTCCTATTTTCTCCACTGTCTGATCATACACTCAGTGGGAGGAGGTCCACATTGTCTCTCTGCAGCTCTATTTCCATGCTCTTTTGCATTGCTGATTATATTCAGTTTGAATTTTGCAGAGTAAGACAATCGCTTACCAATATTTATCTTTTTATTTATTGACATCTTTATGGGCTCAGAATGCTCCAGTCCCTGTTACATCTGCACACTCTCCACCTCCACCTCCAATTACAGCATCAGCTGACATCAGTAACAATAAGGCTCATGACTGGAGGAAGCCTGTTTGACAAGGTATGGGCAGCCATGCACCCACACAGCTCCTTCCTCAGTTGACTTCTGTGTATGAGACGCCCCTCAATTTTCAGTCTTAACGATTTTAGAAAAAAATAGCATCTTATACATGGAAAAATACAGTATCTTCTCCAGGAGGGGCCAGATCAACAGGCTTATTAGAAGGACAAGAGGCCCAGTGCACGAGTTTGTGCACCAGTGGAGTCCCTCGACCTGGCCTGGGGGATTGGGCTAAAACTGGCTCTCTGACATCCCCTGAGGGGTCCCAAATTGAGAGAGGGTGCAGTCCAGGCTGAGGGACCCCACCGGTGCATTATTGGGGCTGGGGAAGGACATGGGAGGTTGGCCAGCTGGGGAGGGACCACAGGAGGGCTCCAGGGTGTGTCCATCCTGTCTCGCTCAGTCAGCAAGCTAACCTACCAGTCAGAGCGTCTGCCCCCTGGTGGTCAGTGCATGTCATAGTGACTGGTCAACCAGTTGACAGTCTGCCCCCTGGTGGCCAGTGGACGTCATAGCGAGCGGTTGAGCGGCCTTAGCATATCATTAGCATATTAAGCTTTGATTGAATGGATGGCCAGACACTTAGCATATTAGGCTTTTATTATATAGGATGAACTGAGGTGTCTACCACTATTATTTTTGTAATTTGGTCAGTTAATAAACAGTGGATGTTTCATATTGTTTAAAAGGGGGAAAAAAAACCCAGCCAGCATGGCTCAGTGGTTGAGCATCAACCTATGAACCAGTAGGTCAGTTTGATTCCCAGTCAGGGCACATTCCCAGGTATGGGCTCCATCCCCAGTGTGGGGCATGCAGGAGGCTGCCCATTAATGATTCTCTCTCATCATTGATGTTTCTATATCTCTCTCTCCCTCTCCTTTCTTCTCTGAAATCAATAAAAATAATTTTTTTTTTAAAAAAAAAGAAAGGAAATCTTATTTATTTTTTTTTTTTTAGAAAGAAAATCTTAGTTGTCCTTGGGTTTGTCCTTGGCTTCCTCCTTTGAAGAATATTATGCTTTAGCTGGAAAATCCCTAGCAGGATCTTGAACAGGTTCTGCAGTACTGTTTTGTCTTGGGCTGAGACCCAGGATCCTCAGGATCAGCCAAACTGGAATTCCCTCTTTTGGGGAGCTCTACATTTCACCTCCAGTCACCCAGGCTTACACCACAGTGTTGGCTTTGGTTCCTCTTTCCTTAGTCTGAGTCCAACGACTATTCTTCAGTGTCAACATTTAATGCTTTTGTCTCCATATAACTGGCATTTCCTAATTCTGCCCTTTAATCAACTGCAAAAAGTGGCTTCCTAACACACCTTTAATTGCTAGTCTCCCCTCTTTCAGACCTCTCTGGACTAATATTAAAATAATACTTCATAAACACCTAAATCATGACCCATATCTAAAATCTATACTATCTCCCTACAGGCCCTGGCCAGATAGCTCAGTTAGTTAGAGAGCATCCTCCCAAATGCCAAGGTTATGGGTTCGATCCCTGGTCAGGGCACATACAAGAATCAACCAATGTCTTGCTGGTGGAAATTATGCTCTTTCATGGAGTTGCAAGGAAAGCATTCCAGGACCCACATATGGGAGGTTGTGGCATGGTAATATATATTTGGGTGGAAATAGAAGGCTGCCACCAGGTTCCCAATGTTTCATCTCCATCCATCCTGCCCTGGAAAAAGTCCAGCCTTGTCTTCATCAAGCCCAGAACTAAGACCAGTATTCAGAAAATCTGTGACACATTAAAGATTAGTCCTTTGGAACCTGCATGATCTGCTGCAGATCCCAGACAGCTGCTAGACCTGTATGGCTGCTATGAAATGCGTGATCTTATGGGCAAGCACGTTAGAGAGAAAGGGGGGGGGGCGCAGAGGAAGAGAGGGTGGGGGAGAGCTTCTTTGTTAAACTGGGATTATATGGTTTTGGGTTTGGGAAGGACCAGGCTCTTTTTCAAACCAACCAATCAACTTTCCAATCCTTGATGGGCTTGCATTGAATCCTTCCCCTAACGGTTAACCAATCCATTTCCTAGATTTTCCAGGGTTCTTGAAGTATGGTAGCAACCATACTTGGGTAAAAACTGCTGTTTGAATTTTAACCCTGCTATTCTGGCTTCTGCATGCACTTACTTGCTTAAACAATAGGGTAGTTACCTCAGCTTCCAGACTGAGACCTGGAAACTCACAAAGGTAATTTTCCTGTGCCTGTGGACCAGAACTACAGGAGATTGATTCCCACTGACTCAGTAGCTCCAGGAGTAGATAGAAACTGTAGACAACCTTTAGAGATTACTAACTCTGCTTGATTCTGCTTCTGTAAAAAATTGCTTTCGCAAGATAGGGCCACATTCCAATGTCCAGCAGGATGTGGCTGGGAACCCCCCTGAGGGCTGTTCCCAGCATTTAGAATTTAGAATTTAGAACAAAGGAAAATTTTTGTGGTTTGGACCTTTAAAAAGACTGCCTACACCTGAAATGGCGCAGTCGTGAGGGTGGACTCCACCTGCGTGTGGTGCTCTCGCGGCTGTCCTGGCCAGCTCAATAAACCCTTGCCTGCTTTTTTTAATCAATCATCAGCCTCTGGTGGTCTTATTCTGACTCCAGGGTTCGACCCCACAACATTTGGAGGCCCCAGCGAGATACCTGAGAGAGAGGAGAGAGGGACCCCCCAGAAGGGGCTGGTGGCTCTCTCTCCTTTCGGGGACCTTAGCCGGAGACAGGAGCCACAAGGATTTATTGAAAACGGGGAGACCGGTCTCACAGGAGGTAAGGCGCCTAGGTTGAGATCTCAAGGGTAAGAGTCTGTCGGAGGGCTGGACACAGCATAACCTCCAGACTCTGGCCGGAGGACACGACGGTGTCCTCGGCCCGGTACAGGTGTCCGGACTGTTTGTTTTGTCTTTTTGTCTTGTGTTTGTCATATTTTGGCCCTGTGTGTAATAATTGTTGAGTTTTGATTTGTAAAGGTTTTGTCAGGTTGTTGAAATCCTCTTGGAGGACATTGAGTGGTTCTTCCCTTCCTGTTTAAGCTTTGACTGTGTGACTGGATTACTGATCTTTGTATCAAGGTTCCTTGCAGGGTTTTGCCTCTCCTGAAATAACCCTCTATGTGTAACCTGCCCCTCCCAACTAAGCACTCTTTTTCCCAGGTCAACACCGGAGTGCAGGATGGCTTTCCCCTCACAGTCCCTGGTGGACTCCAGGAGTGGTTTTAACCTTTTTTTTCCTTCACACACACCGGGCCCGCTCACTGGCCAGAGGCGGTGGCAGCGGAGCCAGAAAAAGCGGCGGTGGCGGTGGCGGCGTTTGCACACCCTTCCCTCCCTCAGGGTGTTCGCTTCCTGAGCCCTCAGTCTCCCTGTGCAGCCCCTCCTGGTCCCGCCCTCATTATGTGACAGATGTTTGTTTGATATTTTGTTTGTCTGCCTGGGTATAATTATTTGTTCATGTAAGTGTGGAAGTCTGTGAGAAAAAAAAAGAAAGAAACATTTAATTTATTTAAGGCTGAGTGCTCTGACACATAGCAAACCGCCCCGAGTGGCCACTGGGATTCCTTTTTCCCAGGGGTGCATGCTGTCTGTCAGAGGGTGAATCGGCCCACCTAACTATTTCTGTTTATGTTTATTAATTTGAAGGTATGAAGTTGTAACAATTGTGGTCCGAAGAGGTTTTAAGCAGGGACCAAATTCTAAAGTTAACTATTTATAAGAAGGAAGCCAGAACTGGCAAAGTCACCAAGTCTGCCCAGAAAGCTCAAAAACTAAATGAATCTTATTTCTGACACCTGCCGCCACCCAGTCTTAATCAGTGGCGGAGGAATGGTCTCAGAACTGTTTGTCTCAATTGGCCATTTAAGTTTAATATGGTTAATGATTACAATACATTGTAAAACCTTTAGAAGAAAAGGAAAATATTTTGTGGGCCACTTGGTCCTTTTGTGTGTGGCAACTCTCAAGTTATTGGTTCTAAAATCAGTACTTTTTAATGGAAACACACTCAAGCAGAGGGGCTTTTCAGAGAGGTCAGAAAGTCTGATTGCAGTGTAAGGGTCACCGGTTCCCCACACGCCACCTTCGCGGGCAGGAGGCAAGCACTTTTCCCAGTGGACTGCAGATGAAAATGCCTCGGTGGGAGCACCTCCATTCGCCACCTGGGACCCAAGCCGTGCTCCCTGCCTCGGCCCACCCGGCGCCCATCCCCTGCAGGGGTTGTTTTGAGTAGCTGGAGACGGTGGTGAGGAGGGAAATTCCCTTGTGACCCCCTGCGCCCCAATGAGACCCAAGACCCACCCCTTCCGCGTCGCCTCGGACACTTTTCACCGTGTTCTGTTAGGGGGCTTAAAGAAGGCAGCTAGAAATTCCCCCATTCCCCTTTTCAGGCTTATCAGAAACTGAGATCTTTTATCTTTAGGAAGAATGTGGCAGTTTGAATTGCAAGCAGCTGGAGGCCTGGGAACCGGGTTCTGGGCCTGTTCCCTCCTCCCTCGACCTTTTCTAAATATTTTAAAATAATAGAAGGTTTAAGGCATGGTTATATATTTTTGAAGGACATAGAAAGAAGGTTTTTGTGAAGGCACGTGATGAGAAGGGGAGACTCAGATTCTAAGGATCTTTTAAATTAGAGGAAGAGGACTGACAGGGCTGGGACTCCTTTCCATTAAGCCCCCAGGGTAACCTTACAAGTGGGGGGCAAACCTGTTAGTTTCCTGGTGGACACTGGGGCAGCCTATTCAGTCTTGACAGAGCCGATGGGACCCGTTACCTCTAAGAAGACATCAGTCCAGGGAGCCACCTGACAAACTGCCTGTTTTCCTTGGACATCAAAAAGGACTGGACTGTGGACCTCAGAAGGAACATGGTAACGCATTCATTTCTGGTCATGCCAGAATGCCCATACCCCCTGCGTAGACGTGACCTCCTACAGAAACTACTTGGACATGCCACCATATCCTTTGAGGGGGACGGAGCACACCTCACCGTGGATCCAAGGAACCCAACTCCGGTTGCATCCTCCCCTGCCTGTATTCTTTTTTTTTTTTTTTTTTTTTAATATATTTTATTGATATTTCACAGAGAGGAAGGGAGAGGGACAGAGAGTTAGAAACATCGATGAGAGAGAAACATCGATCAGCTGCCTCCTGCACACCTCCCACTGGGGATGTGCCCGCAACCAAGGTATGTGCCCTTGACCGGAATCAAACCCGGGACCTTTCAGTCCGCAGGCCGACGCTCTATCCACTGAGCCAAACCGGTTTCGGCCCTGCCTGTATTCTTTTAAACCTGTCCTCTCAGAGGAATATCTCTTACAGGAAATGGAAAAAGCGGTGCCAGGGGAAGAGCATAAGCCCTCCACCTACTTGGAGGAGTTACAGCGTCTCTATCCCATGGTCTGGGCAAAAAACAAACCCCCGGGGTTGGTAAGTCATCAAGCTCCTGTAGTAGTCCAATTGCAAGCCACCGCCACTCCAGCTCCGCCGCTGAACTGGACCAAAGTGGAACAAAGGGCCTTTGAGGAGCTAAAGAAGGTTCTCGTCTCAGCACCTGCCCTAGCCTTGCCAGACGTCACGAAGCCCTTTCACCTCTTCATGAGTGAGGTAAGGGGCATTGCCAAAGGGGTTCTCACTCAGACTCTAGGTCACTGGAAGAGATCTGTTGCCTATCTGTCTAAGAGACTAGACCCCGTGGTAGCGGGGTGGCCAGCGTGCCTCCGGGCAGTGGCCGCCACAGCATTGCTGGTAAAGGAGGCAGATAAGCTGACTCTGGGCCAGGAACTAGCCCTGACGACACCCCATGCTGTGGAAGCCCTCCTTTGAGGTGCTCCGGAGAGATAGATGTCAAACACCAGGATCACCCAATACCAAGCTCTTCTCCTGGACCAGCCCCGTATCCGATTCCATAAGACACTGGCCATCAACCCTGCCAACCTGCTCCCAGATGATGACCCGGAGGAACCCATCCATGACGGCATAGAGGTAACAGACACAGTACAAACGGCTCGCCCAGACCTGACAGATGTCCCGCTATCATCACCAGACGAGGTACTGTTCACGGATGGGAGCAGTTATGTTCAGGATGGCATCCGATATGCAGGGGCAGCAGTAGTCACCCTGGCCCACACCATTTGGGCAGTCCCTGAACAGGGGGACATCAGTACAAAGAGCTAAACTTTTGGCCTTAATCCAGGCCCTCCGATGGGGACACAGCGCCATCCACCAGGAAAGAGGGTTACCAACTTCAGCCGGAAATGACATTAAAAATAAGGAAGAGGCCTTATTAGAGGCCATCTGGCTCCCAAGGGTAGTTGCTATAGTGCACTGCAAAGGCCATCAGAAAGGGGAGACAATTGAAGCCAGAGGAAATAGAGCCACAGACCAAACTGCCAAGGAAGCCGCCCTAAAACCAGTGGGGCCTTTACAAGTCTTATTAACTCTGCCGGACCCCGACCTACGACAGACCCTCTCCTACACCAAACAAGAGGAGGAATTGGCAGAACAGAAGCAAGCTATCAGAGGACCACATGGTTGGTGGACCCTACCAGATGACAGACTGTTGGTTTCAGAGGCTCTAGGTCGGACGTTAGTTGCCCAGTTACACCAGGCTACCCACCTAGGCGTTGCCAAGACTTCTGAACTTCTGGGAGGCAGGTACTACATACCAAGCTTAGATAAGATAATTAAAAGCATAGTCACTAGGAGAAACCAAGATGGCGGCATAGGTAAGCACCTAAACTGCTGCCTCGCACAACAATTTCAAAACTACAACTAAAAGACAGAACGGACACCATCCAGAACCACAGGGAAGCTGGCTGAGTGGAAATTCTACAACTAGAAGGAAAGAGAAAAGCTCACAGAGAATTGGAGGTACGGCAAAGGGTCTTTGTGCGCGCAAAGAGGAAGGGTGGCTGAGAGCCTGGCTGACTTTCTCTGGCGGAAGGGGGAAGGAAGCCCCCGACCGCACTGAACCCCAGTTCTGACTGCACTGAACCCCAGTTCCGGGCGAGCCCCTGGGGACCCACGCTCTTACGGGGGGAGTCTGGACTCTTGGGCGGAGACTCGGGAGCTGGGGAAGGCGGAGGAATAAAGGCGCGCGTGCCAGTGCGCACAAAGGCTGCGGAGGTTGCCACAGGCTTTCCCTAGTGGAAGGGAGTCAGAGGCTCCTGACTGCACTGAGCCCCAGTTCTGACTGCACTGGACCCCAGTTCCAGGCGAGCCCCTGGGGACCCACGCTCTTGTGGGGGGAATCTGGACTTTCGGGCGGAGACTCGGGAGCCGGGGAAGACGGAGGACTGAAGGCGCGCACGTGAGCGCAAGGGCAAGGCTGACAGGAAGCCAAGACTGAGACTCCACCCCATCCAAGCTGAGCACAGAGGCTATTGCAATTTGGCAAGTCTAATCCTATAAGGCTGTCTCCAGCACCAAACTTCTCCCAGCATAGACACAGCTGATCCTACAGCCAGCTGGCCTGGAGGTCAATTCTTCCCAGTGATACCAACAACAATCAAGACTTAATTACAACAAGGCTGTACACACAGTCCACAAAGGGGTGTACCAAGAGTGTCCACCTCAGGTTAACTGGGGAGGCCGACCCACTGGGCCATATTGGAAACCTAGCACACAAATCTATCTTACCAACTCAGGGAAGCAGTGAAAATGCGGCGTCAAAGAATCAGATCACAAACGAAAGAAATGGAGGAAAACAAAAGACTGGATATAGAATTCAAAACCACGGTTATAAGGCTTTTCAAGAATATCCTAGAAAAGGCCGATAAATATAACGAGACCCTCGAAGATATGAAAAAGGACCAACTAGAAATTTAACATACACTGACTGAAATAAAAAATATACAGAGACCCAAAAACAGACTAGAGGAACACAAAAATCAAGTCAAAGAATTGAAATACAAAGAAGCAAAAAACACTCAACCGAAAAAGCAAAAAGCAAAAAAATAAAATCCAAAAAGTTGAAGATAGTGTAAGAAGACTCTGGGACAACTTCAAGCGTACCAACATCAGAATTATGGGGGTGCCAGAAGAAGAGAGAGAGCAAGATACTGAAAACCTATTTGAAGAAATAATGACAGAAAACTTCCCCCACCTGGTGAAAGAAATAGACTTACAAGTCCAGGAAGCGCACAGAACCCCAAACAAAAGGAATCCAAAGAGGACCACACCAAGACACATCATAATTAAAATGCCAAGAGCAAAAGACAAAGAGAGAATATTAAAAGCAGCAAGAGAAAAACAGTTAGTTACCTACAAGGGAGCACCCATACGACTGTCAGCTGATTTCTTAACAGAAACTATGCAGGCCAGGCGGGAGTGGCTAGAAATATTCAAAGTGATGAATAGCAAGAACCTACAACCAAGATTACTCTACCCAGCAAAGCTATCATTCAGACTTGAAGGGCAGATAAAGAGCTTCACAGATAAGAAAAAGCTAAAGGAGTTCATCACCACCAAACCAGTATTATATGAAATGCTGAAAGGTATTCTTAAAGAAGAGGAAGAAGAAAAAAGTAAAGATAAAAATTATGAACAACAAATACATATCTATCAACAAGTGAACCTAAAAATCAAGTGAATTAAAAACCTGAGGAACAGAATAATCAGGTGAATATAATAGAATCAGGGGCATAGAAAGGGAGTGGACTGATAATTCTCAGGGGGAAAGTGGTATGGGGGGTTCATGAAGAGACTGGACAAAAATCATACACCCATGGATGAGGACAGTGGGGGGAAGGTAAGGGCAGAAGATGCGGTGGGAACTGGGTGGAGGGGAGCTATGGGGGGAAAAAGGAGAAACAATTGTAATAATCTGAATAAAGATTTATTAAAATAAATAAAAAAAATAATAAATAAAAGCATAGTCACTAGAAGTACTGTCTGTGCACAGGTAAATGCTAAGCAAGGTAAGAGGGGCCCCTGGGAATTCAGGCCCTGGGGAAATTCCCTAGGAGAGCATTGGGAGGTGGATTTCACAGAGATTAAGCCACCAGCGTCAGGGTACAAGTACCTGCTAGTTCTCACAGACACCTCCTCGGGTTGGGTTGAAGCATACCCCACTAGGACAGAAACTGCCTCTATAGTAGTCAATAAATTACTCCAGGAGATTATACCTAGATTCGGGCTGCCAGTAGTCATAGGATCAGATAACGGCCCGCCTTTGTAGATCTCAAAGTATAGCTCAAGCCTTAGGCATAAATTAGAAACTCCATTGTGCATACCGGCCACAAAGTTCAGGATAAGCATGAGCAGGACTCTAAAAAAGGACTTTAAATTTGTCCTAGGAACCGGTGAAAACTGGACCAACCTCCTGCCCTTCACCCTCTTATGGGCCAGGTGTACCCTCTACCGGGAGGGGTCCCCCCCCTTTTTTTTTTGAGATCATGTATAGTAGACCTCCCCCCATCCTTCCCAGGGTCAGGGAGAAACTGAAAGCGGGAATTCATAACCATTCCTTGCTCAAGTCCTTACAGGCTCTGCAGTATACCCAGAGCACCACCCATAAGCTTGTTTGAAACGCACTGCCAGTGCCCACCGCAGACCCTGTACATCCCTTCCAGCCCGGGGACTCGGTGTGGGTAAAGAAGTTCACTGCCCAAGGACTCACCCCAACCTGAAAGGGACCCTACACTGTTATCCTGAGCACGCTCACGGCTGTTAAAGTAGACGGCGTCCAGACCTGGCTACACCACTCCCAGCTCCTGCATCAGGAAACGGCCTGGATCCTGGCAACCAGCGGCCTCACCAGTGAAATCCCTAGCCTGGGCTCCAGGCAGGCCAGAAGGAGACTCAACGTCTGCAGGAGGGGAACTGAACTTCAGTGATGACAGTACTGATGGGGACCGTGGTACTAGGGGCCTTGGTAACTATAAGAACATTTTTGCTAGCCAGTGAGAAAGTCCAGGGCTAAGTAAGGCTAGATGTGGTAAGGGATGGGAGAGCAGGAACAGAACAGAGAATGCCCTTAAAGGAAGTGGGATGAGTAAATAGAAAACTAATTGTGCCAAGCAGGTAGTTTAGAAAAATTAATGCAGTCAAACTACTTAAAGTTAGGGGGCAGTACAATCCCCTAACTAATAAGGATGAGTCCATGATTTGACTCATGCACATAAAACCAGTGGGGAATGAAGTATGGTAGCAACCATACTTGGGTAAAAACTGCTGTTTGAATTTTAACCCTGCTATTCTGGCTTCTGCATGCACTTACTTGCTTAAACAATAGGGTAGTTACCTCAGCTTCCAGACTGAGACCTGGAAACTCACAAAGGTAATTTTCCTGTGCCTGTGGACCAGAACTACAGGAGATTGATTCCCACTGACTCAGTAGCTCCAGGAGTAGATAGAAACTGTAGACAACCTTTAGAGATTACTAACTCTGCTTGATTCTGCTTCTGTAAAAAATTGCTTTCGCAAGATAGGGCCACATTCCAATGTCCAGCAGGATGTGGCTGGGAACCCCCCTGAGGGCTGTTCCAAGCATTTAGAATTTAGAATTTAGAACAAAGGAAAATTTTTGTGGTTTGGACCTTTAAAAGGACTGCCTACACCTGAAATGGCGCAGTCGTGAGGGTGGACTCCACCTGCGTGTGGTGCTCTCGCGGCTGTCCTGGCCAGCTCAATAAACCCTTGCCTGCTTTTTTAAATCAATCATCAGCCTCTGGTGGCCTTATTCTGACTCCAGGGTTCGACCCCACAACAGTTCTGTGACCTTATCCAACCCAATCCTTTTCCCAGGCTAGACACTCCCCCTTATCGTGCCATCTTAGTTCCTACTGCACATGCCTCAAAGTGGAAGTACCTCCCTCTGTGCCATCTTATCTTCTACTGGGTATATGCCCAGCAGAGGAATTCCCCCTTTATTGTTCATTCATTCCCTTCACAGTCTGGAGCAGGATGGACCAGTTGTAAATTGTATCCGGGGGGATTGAGAAGCCGGTCCTTCCTCTCTTTAGGGGGAAGGGAGGGGCGATAATCCCCTTGGCAGGATAATGCTTTGGTCCCCTGAGAAGCCCATGAATGCAACAAAGCAGGCCCAGTGTCTGATTCAACTCCCCAGCTCATCACATTCCTTCCTTTATTAATACTTAGCTACTGACACTAATAAATGAATGCATACATAAGTGGAACAACAAATTGATGTTTTCTCTCTCCCTCTAAATCAATTTAAAAAATAAACTATCTCCTTACAAAGTCCTTCACTAAGCTTTCAAGGCCTGCTCCTAACCCAGCTCTGGAGCTGACTTCCCATCACTGTCCCAAACACCTTTCTCCAGCCCAAACACTCCCATACATTGTGTCCCTAAACACACTGATACCCATGTTCCTGTTTTTGCATAGACTATTCCCTTATCTAAAGAAGCCTCCAACTCTCCATCTATAGAAATACTGCATGTCCTTCCAGGTCCAGCTCAAGTTTTGCCTCTTTCTCTGTCATTCTAGATGAAAGCAGTTCCTCCCAATTTAAACTCCATTAAATTCCATTGAGTACTACCATATTTTAGCTTATATCTTTTGCTCATATACACAGTTCCCATAACTACATTTTAAGCTCATTATTTGTCACATGTGGCATCCAGAATATTAGTGTGCCTTGAATATCCACTTCCATAGGAAACAGGAAAGCAAAGCTCCCTTACACAAATTGTGGGGCTGAGAGTTGTAAAATACTGAACTCACGAAAACCACAAACTCTCTTTTTTTCCTCCACCCAGGTGGCAGGAGGAAATAAAGCTGGTCTTGGAATAGGCGATCCACCTATTGGAAAAAACCTTGGATTATAGTATTTTTAAAATTGAATTTATTTGGGGGTGATATTGGTTAATAAAACTATATAGGTTTCAGGGGTACAGTTCTATAATATATCATCTGTATACTGCATTGTGTTCAGATTATAGCATTTTGGACTCTAGTTTTCTGGCAGCTGCAGGCTGCTAGGCCCAGCAGGAAGGTGATGCATGACATGGGGTCACACCGCACTGTGCAGGCGATTCCAGGCCTGGCGGCGGGAGCCCTTGCCAGTTCCACCAGCACCCCGTGGGGGCGTTGCACACGCTGCAAGGGGAACCGGCCCTTCCCAATGGCACGCCAGACCTCCCACCCCTCCTACCGCCTGCTATTTGCCCTCTCAGCGAAGAAAGCAGGATGCAGGCCCTGGGGCCGGGGTCCCAAAACCAAGGGGTCGAAACCAGAGGGGTTGGGAAGAAACGCCAGACAGCCCGCCCATTCGAGTACTAGGGTATCGGGGCGCGGCGTCGCCGGCGAGCCGGCCCCGCCCCTGGGCGCGCGCCCGCGTACCTATCAGCTCTGGCCCTCCCCCTCCCCTCCCATCCAACCAACAGCTACTTCCTGCCGCACTCCCAGCCAATCGTCACACTCCACGAAGAATAGCCCTAGGGGGCGTCTGGGAAGGTGATTAGAACGATGGCCAGGTTGACCAACCGCGTTTCAGAGCTGGCGCGGGGGGACGGGACTTTGCTCTGGCCCTAGCTACTCAGGAGCGAGGGGCGGGCGCTGGGCTGGACTTCGTGCGGCCGTGCTCGCTCGCTCGCGCGATCGCAGCGGTAGCCTAGGCCTTTTGGTTCTGTGGCACGTGACGGTCGGGCCTCCTCTGCTGCTGTCTCCACTGCAGCATTGGGGCCTGGTGTGCGGGCGGGAGGAGCGCGGGCGCCGCCGGCGGTCCCTGGGAGGCTCGAGGTGAGACTGGAGGCCTGCGTGTGACTTCGGGCCTGTGAGGACCCCAGGGGTCTGGGCGCGTAGCGTTTCGGCCGAGGTGCCGGGCGGGGCCGGGGGGTCGGGCTGGGTTTCGAGGGCTCAGGCCCCGGCCCGCGAGCGGGTCATGAGGGTTAAGGCCGGAATCTCGGCCGCCTCGGTTGGAGAGCCAAGCCCAGGTCGCGCCGTTGGGGTCGGGAGGCGTGGCAGGTGCTCTAGATCCTCCCTTGACCTCAGCTCATTTCTGCCTGTGGCTTTGCTTCTAGAGCTTTCTTAGGCCTTTTGCTTGCTGCTTGGGAAGCCAAGAGGTGGGCTGGAGTAACCGGGTAAAGGTCTGGAGTGGAATCGGGCCTAGTCGCTACCTCTGGTAGTGGGGATAGGCGATATCAGGCCCAGGAATGTTTAGGATTGGTGTTACAGGTTCAGTATTTGAATACAGAACCGCAAAGCGAAGACTGAAACCTATCACCCTGAAGAGTATGGAGAATGTGCTAGAATGCAGTAATTGAAAAACTTCAGTCTTAATATTTTCACCTATTCGGAGGTGGGGAGTAATCCAGTCGGGAATTTCACCAGACATTAAAAGTAGAAAAGCACTCAAGCTTACTGTGGGCAGGTCGTTTTACAGTGGAGGAACAGGAACTGGCCCAGAGCTATGAAATGACTAGTCCAAGGTCATGTGGTTTATTTTATGATCACGTTCGGATTGTAGTTGAGGGCTAGGCAGTTTTGGTATTAAGGTTAAGTTTTGGTTAAGGTTAAGGCCCTGGTTCAAGTCCTTCATCGGCCATTTGTTGCTGTGTGAACTTGGGCAATTTACTTTTTTACCCCAATTCTCCCCAAATAATGGATATAATAATAACTGATGGAGCTGTTAGAATTAAATTGTGTATAAAATAAGAGAGTGAAGTCTGATACATATTGATTGCAATAAATTATAGTCTGCTGTTGGTCCACTACACTGACTGACATCCTACTCTTTTAAGGGTTAAGTCCTGTTTCCCAGGACTGCTGGGCATGACACCAGTGTATGCTGGTTGAGGGAAGTTAAACTGAGCTGAATATTAAAAGGTTGGGAGGACAAAGGTGAACCATAGCTAAGTCCCTCTACGTCTGATTTAGGAAGTGGAACATTTTGCTTGAGTTTTTTGTTTTTTCTTAAAAGGAAGATTGTATTGATCTTTAAAATCATTCTGTATCTTAGTCTTTTTTTCCAGCAGTTTGAGGATCATGAATAGAATCACTGCCATGTTGTACATTTGCTATAATTTCTTAGAGCAGAGGTAAAGCACTGTGTGGGAGTTCTCTTCTCCTGTGCACTAGCCAGGGTACAGAAGAAAACAAGCCAGGTAACTGGATCATGCGCAGTCCAGGGTGAACTGTGTATTGGAGTGAATGGGGCCTACAACAAACAGATTTTATGAGCTATCTGAAAGTGGGTGTCAGCATCTCTCCACACCATGCTATCTTAATTCAGCAGTTTCAACTAGCACATTATCTTGCAAGGACCATTAGGGGTAAACTTTCACAGAAGTAACGTTTTCACAGAAGTCGTTGCTGCAGTTTTGGCAATCAGGCTATTGCATCCTTTTAGTTACACAGTTCACTTTGCTCTGCAAAGAGCTTAAGGTGATGAAGTGACAGTTGGTATGCATCAATACAGGCTCAAAAGACTTGAGTTTCAGCTGAGCATGGGTAACTAGCTTATGAACCACGTTGGTTTCCACATCTTTAAGATGGAAATGAGAAGTCTCCTGTATACTTTACCTAGGGGGCTATTGGAAGGGACGAATAGGATGGTGAGCTACTTTGAATAGTGTGATTAACTGTACAAATAGAATTGGCAGCTCATACAACAACTAGGAAATAAAAGTGCGTTAACATTGTTGTAACCTATATAGTTTACTTTAGAATTTTGTCAGATAAGTGCTGGTTGAATGCTTTGTTAACTGCAACGTTGTGTTTCTTTTTTTAATCCTCACGCAAGGGTATGTTTATTGATTTTAGAGAAGGGAAGGAAGAGAGAAGAGAAATATGGTTGCCTCTCGTACACAGCCCATCTGGGAATCCAACCCACAATCTAGGTATGTGCCCTGACTGTGAATCAACCTTTCGATGTATGGAACACACTCCAATCAACTGAGCCCACACTGGCCAGGGCGCAACATATGTACTTTAAAATTAAGCTTAACTGAGCTGTGAAATTATTTGGAGATTTTTTTTTTAAGAATTTAGATAATTCCCAGCAATATATTTTGAGTATTCATAATATAAGCCTAGGTTTATAGCAAAAAAGTGTGCTGTGAAAAAATCGATTCTAAGGTTTCAGTCAATGAAAAACAAAATTCAGAACTGTAAAGACAATATGGATCTGCTTTTATTTTATTTTTATTTTTTAAAATATATTCTTATTGATTTCAGAGAGGAAGGGAGAGGGAGAGAGAAACATCAATGATGAGAGAGAATCATGGATCAGCTGCCTCCTGCACACCCACCACTGGGGATGGAGCCCACAACCCTGGCATGTGCCCTTGACTGGAATCGAATCCAGAACCCCTCAGTCCACAGGCCAACGCTCTATCCATTGAGCAAAACCAGCCAGGGCTGGATCTACTTCTAAATGAATGAGCATTTACAATAAAGTCCATTTTGAATTTTATATACTTTTTCCACCTTTAAATGCTTTTTTTTTTTTTTTAATATATTTTATTTGTTTTTTACAGAGAGGAAGGGAGAGGGATAAAGAGTTAGAAACATCGATGAGAGAGAAACATCAATCAGCTGCCTCCTGCACATCCCCAACTGGGGATGTGCCTGCAACCAAGGTACATGCCCTTGACAGGAATCGAACCTGGGACCTTTCAGTCCATAGGCTGACACTCTATCCACTGAGCCAAACCAGTTAGGGCTGCTTTTGTTTTTTTGCTAGATATACATGTAGTAAAATCAGAAAGTACAAAAAGTAATAGTAAAAGAAAAATGGTTTATGTGCGACTGCTTCCTTTCCAATCTGAGACTTCTTATTTGCTTTAAAACTTAGGAATTTTAGAACCACTAAAGCTTGAATGGCAGCAATGGGCAACAACTAGTAACAGAATTTCCTGCTGATGTTGAGCACATACTCTAAGCTAGATACTGTCATAAAGTACTTTACATGCGTTTTGTTTATACAACAATCCTAAGTAGATCATGTGGTTATTCTCAATGTAGAGATGAAATTGAGGCCCTGAGTTGAGTAATTTCACCCAATATTTCAAGTTATTAGATCACTAATGAATGAGTATGACTTCTGTGTTCCTGCTCATAAACAATACTATACACTGAGTGGCCAGATTATTATGATCTGTGAACGCATAATAATCTGGCCACTCAGTGTGAATATATATATATTAGAGGCCCGGTGCATGAATTCGTGCATGGGTGGGGTCTGGCCAGCCTGGCCCGGGGGAGGGGACATGGGCGGATGGCCGGCCTGCCTGCTGGTCGAACTCCTGGTCGAGGGGACAATTTGCATATTAGCCTTTTATTATATAGGACTAGAGGCCCGGTGCACGAAATTCGTGCACAGTGGAGGGGTGGTTATCCCTCAGCCCAGCCTGCACCCTCTCCAATCTGGGACATCCCTCTCACAATCCAGGACTGCTGGCTCCCAACTGCTCGCCTGCCTGCCTTCTTGATTGCCCCTAACCGCGTCTGCCTGCCAGCCTGTTCACACCTAACCACTCCCCTGCTAGCCTGATCACCCCCTAACCATTCCCCTGCCAGCCTGATTGATGCCTAACTGCTCCGCTGCCAGCCTGTTTGCCCCTAACTGCCATCCCCTGCAGCCCTGGTCACCCCTAACTGCCCTCCCCTGCAGGCCTGGTTCCCCCCAACTGCTCTCCCCTGCAGGCCTAGGTCCCCCCCAACTGCTCTCCCCTGCAGGCCTGGGTCCCCCCCAACTGCCCTTCCCTGCAGGCCCAGTTGCCCCCAACTTCCCTCCTCTGCTGGCCTGGTCACCGCTAACTGCCCTCTCCTGCAGGCTTGATCACCCCCAACTGCCCTCCCTTGCAGGTCTAGTCCCTCCCAACTGCCCTCCCCTGCTGGCCATCTTGTGGAGGCCATCTTGTGGCGGCCACCTTGTGTCCATATGGGGGCAGCCATCTTGTGTGTTGGAGTGATGGTCAATTTGCATATTACTCTTTTATTAGATAGGATAGAGGCCTGGTGCATGGGTGGGGGCCAGCTGGTTTGCCCTGAAGGGTGTCCCGGATCAGGGTGGGGGTTCCCTTGGGGCATGGGGCGGCCTGGGCGAGGGGCCTGTGGTGGTTTGCAGGCTGGCCACGCCCCCCCCGGCAACCCAAGTGGAGGCCCTGATATCTGGGATTTATTTATCTTCTATAATTGAAACTTTGTAGCCTTAAGTGGAGGCCTAGGCCGGCCAGGGTGTGCGAAAAGCTTGGCTTCCTCCATTGCCAGGGAAACCCAAGCCTCCTGCTCCCTCCGTGGCTGCAGCCATCTTGGTTAGGTTAATTTGCATACTCGCTCCTGATTGGCTGGTGGGTGTTGCTTGTGGGTGTAGTGGAGTGATGGTTAATTAGCATATTACTCTTTTATTAGGATATACACTGAGTGGCCAGATTATTATGCATTCAGAGATCATAATAATCTGGCCACTCAGTGTATATGTCTAACTGTAACCTAGGACAAGTTTAACTTCTCTTAGACTTAAATTCCTTCTGTGTCAAATGGGAATAATAGAACATCTTGGGGTTCTTGTGATGAATAAGTTCAACAACCCAACATAACTTCACCCAATAAGATTTAAAATTTAAACAGATAAATGGATAGCCAACATGAAAGACTGCCTCATCTTTTATTGCACAGTACCTTTTTAAAAATCACCTTTTTTAAAACATCCAAGAACATTAGGTAGGTAATTTCTTCTGCTCCTCTTATTAATTTCTCATGGATTAAAGAAATTAGAGTTGGAGTTTGCTATCTACTTTTAAGAGATTAGGTCCCACAAAGAAAAGCCTGGAACCAAATGGCTTCACTGGTGAATTCTACTAAATACTTACAGAAGAATTAAACACCAATCCTTCAAAAGCTCTTCCAAACAAATAGAAGAGGAGAGAACACTTCCCAGTTCATTCTATGAAGCCCTGATACCAAAGCCAGAAAAAGACTATACAAGAAAAGAAAACCATAGACCAATATCTTTTATGCAGAAATACTTAATGCTAGCAAACAGAAAATAGCAACATATAAAAAGGATTTATTCACCATGACCAACTGGGATTTTTCCCATGAATGCAAAGTTGGTTCAACATACAATAATTAATGTGATATCCCACTTTAATGAAGGATAAAAACCACATGATCATCTCAATAGACACAGAATTTAACAAATTGCAAAACCCTTTCATTATAGAAACACTCAATCAGGAATAGAAAGGAACTTTCTCAATCTGATTAAGAGACAAATAATCCTTTCCCTGGGATTTCTGATCCTCTTTTGTAATTTCTCATGGATTAAAGGAATGAAAGTTGAAATTTCCTAATTTATTTTGAGAAACAAAGTTCCACCAAGCAAATGGCTTTACTTGTGATTCTACCAAATACTTAGAGAAGGAAATACCAATCCTTCACAAATTCTTTCAAAAAAAAAAGAGGGGAGAATACTTCCCCATTCTATGAGGCAAAGTATTACCTTGATGCCAAAGGCAGACAAAGACTTTACAAGAAAAGAAAATCATAGACCAACATCTCTTATGAAAATAGATATGAAAGGCCCTAACTGGTTTGGCTCAGTGGATAGAGTGTCGGCCTGCAGACTGAAGGGTCCCAGGTTCAATTCCAGTCAATGGTATGTACCTTGGTTGCGGGCACATCCCCCGTAGGGGGTGTGCAAGAGGCAGCTGATTGATGGTTCTCTCTCATCGATGTTTCTTTTTTTTTAAATTTTTTAATATATTTTTATTGAGTGGAAGAGAGAGGGAGAGAGATAGAAACATCAATGGTGAAAGATAATCATTGATTGGCTGCCTCCTGCACGCCCCCCACTGGGGATTGAGCCTGCAACCCCAGGCATGTGCTCTTGACCGGAATCGAACCTGGGACCCTTCAGTCCGCAGGCCGACGCTCTATCCACTGAGCCAAACCGGCTAGGGCTCTCATCGATGTTTCTAACTCTGTCCCTCTCCCTCTCTGTAAAAAAATCAATAAAATATATTTTTTTTATTTTATTTTTTAAATATATATATTTTTAAAAAGAATAGATATGAAAGTAGACTTCACTTGAAAAGATAAACTAAAAATTTAATAAATTTAAACATAATTTGAGTCTCCATTTGTCTTAAAGATCTTTCTTTAATATAATTCTTTTATTTTTAATAGGTCCCTTCAATAAGGGACCTATTGAGGATAAAGTTTCTGCATTTGGAAGGTGGCAAATTCAATATTTCTTTGGTGTTTTCCCATTGCTAAAATTGATCTAAGTTGCCTGAATTTGCTAAAATTTGATGCAGGATGTGTTTGTTTCTGTTAAATAGAATATTTTGTGTTCAAAGTCTTATGTATGCCATTAAATGTGTATAGTAAAATAATAGGGACTTTTTAGAATGTATGCTGAGAATGGAATTATCATTAACCAAAAATAAATTAAATTTCAGAGAATTCATAAGGAAAAGTAATTGGTGATAGCAGAGAAAAAATATAGATAAACATGGAGATTTCCATATCCAAATGCTAAAATTGTATAGGCATCATTGCAAGGTAGAGTTAAAGAAGAAATATACTAGGAGGGAACTTTTTCTTGTTATGTAAAATCATTCAGCTTTGTTGAAATACTTTGGAGGAGTAGGTCGGCATATTAGACCTTTTGGTCCAGTGTAAGAATAGAAAATGTATTCACTGTAGTTGTACATTGTATATCAAAGGACAAACCATTTGGGTATACCTATAAAGTATTGGACTCTGATGAACTTTGCATTATCTTTTTTATATTTTCACAGCAATCCTTTGAGTTAGGCAGTTATAATGTAGGGACAGAAGACTCCTAGAAGTTCAGTGAGCTGAGCAAGGCTAGAAAGGAGCGAGAGAGTCTAAAATCCAGGTTTCTCTGATGACAGCTTATACCACATACACTGTACTGCCATGTATATGAAGAATTAATTTTCTGAATCATTTTTAAAATAGGAAACTTCCATCTCTTGAATTTAAGGTAAAGTCACTCTTTTAAGAGTTAAGAGCGGATTGAAATAATAAACGTGAGTAGAGTAGATGCTCTTGAAGAATCTTCCTAACCCTGAGATTTTGAAAGGTGGGCTTTTTGCTTGGTCCTTGGGAAACTGGGAAGCAAGTCAGAAAGCATCCATTACTAATAAAAGGGTAATATGCAAATTGGTAGGGACACCCTCACAGTAACAACCTAACAGCAGGCTGCATGGGGCGACAAGGCCAGCAGGGGGGTTAGTGAGGGACAACCAAACAACTGAACAGCAGGCTGCGTGGGGTGAACAGGCCAACGGGGGGTGGGGACAGTGAGGGGCGACCGGGGAGGGGGCAGTTGGGGGCGACCACAGGCAGGCATTTAGGGGCGATCAGGCAGGCAGGCGAGTAGTTAGGAGCCAGCGGTCCTGGATTGGAGAGGGTGCAGGCTGGGCTGAGGGGAACCCCCACATGCACAAATTTTGTGCACCGGGCCTCTAGTCCTATATAATAAAAGGATAATATGCAAATCGACTGAACAGTGGAATGACTGGTCGCTATGACATGCATTGACCACCAGGGGGCAGACGCTCAATGCAGGAGCTGTCCCCTGGTGGTCAGTGCACTCCCACAGGGGCAGCGCGGTGGTGGGAGCCTCTCCCACCTCCGTGGCAGCACTAAGGGTTGTCTGACTGACGGCTTAGGCCCACTCCTCGCCTCACTGGGAGTGGGCCTAAACCGTCAGTCAGACATCCCCTGAGGGCTCCTCCACTCCTCGCCTCACTGGGAGTGGGCCTAAACCATCAGTCAGACATCCCCTGAGGGCTCCTGGACTGCGAGGGGGCGTAGGCCTGGCTGAGGCCTCCCCCCTCCCCCCGCGAGTGCAGGAATTTTGTGCACCGGGCCTCTAGTTTATATAATAAATGTATATTATAAATGTGTTTATATTTGGCTCCTGTTTTCTTAGTTTTGTGTATATTTGTCCATGTGATCCCAGAGGGCAGGGAGTCTCTGATTTGGATATAGGTAGATAATTATATTTGATTACTAAAAACAAAGCTGTAAGTAACTGAAAGAAAAGGAGAAAGTTTTTACCTCATCAAGTTCAAATTTATAATCTAATTTACATTTCTGAGTCCTCCTTTGTGGTTTTGTGTTTTAGAGGACCAGGTCAACTTAAAGCTGGTTGTTGGACAATTTTGATCAAGTTTAAAGAACCATCTTCAATGATCCAATAATCCTTTTTTTTAAGCTGTTAATTTGGAAATAATTATAGACCTGCAAGAAGTTGGAAAAATAGTATATAGAGAAGTCCCTGTAACCATCACCCAGCTTCCCCCCAAGGTAGCATCATAAACCAGGGGTCCTCCAACTACGGCCTGCAGGCCACATGCGGCCCGCCGAGGACATTTATCCGGCCTGCCGGGTGCCGCTGCCTGTCCTGCTTAGCAGCCCACTCGTCCCGGGCCCGCAGTGCGCATAGGAATTTGTTCATAGTTTTTTTTTTTAAACTATAGTCCGGCCCTCCAACGGTCTGAGGGACAGTGAACTGGCCCCCTGTTTAAAAAGTTTGAGGACCCCTATATAAACTATGGTACAGTAGCAAAAGTAGGAACTTGACATTGGTACAATCTACAGAAATTACTTAGATTTTACCGGATATTGCTTGCCCTTGTTTTGTACATAGTTTTGTGCAGTTTTATCTATATCAGTTATTTGTTTTGAAATTTTTACTTTTTTGGCGTTTTTTAATAGAAGGAAATGACTAGCAAGAATCTTACATAGTACTGCCAAAACTGCATTTTTTTTTTGCAGGTTAGATTGATAAAAGATAGGTTATAATGTTGGTTTATTTTTATATTAACCAACAAAAACCACCTTGATTTATAGAACTAATAATACAGTATATTCATAAAGTCTGAAAACATTGGCAAATATACAGTGCCATCACAGTCACCTTTTATACAAAAAAGTTTTTTTAAAAAGTATATTTTTAGCCCTAGCCAGTTTGGCTCAGTGGATAGAGCATCGGCCTGTGGACTGAAGGGTTCCCGGTTCGATTCCAGTCAAGAGCACATGCCTGGGTTCTGGGCTTGATTCCCAGTGCGGGGCGTGCAGGAGGCAGCCAATCAATGATTCTCTCTCATCACTGATGTTTCTATCTCTCTCCCTCTCCCTACATCAGTGATGAGAGAGAATCACTGATTGGCTGCCTCCTGCATGCCCCCATTGGGGATCGAGCCTACAACCGGGCATGTGCCCTTGACTAGAATCCAACCTGACCCTTCAGTCCGCAGGCCAATGCTCTATTCACTGAGCCAAACTGGCTAGGGCTATATAAAAAAGTTTTGTTTCCAGACTTTATTTATACACTATGTAGATTGAGTTCCTGAAAGTTAGAGACCAAATTTTAAGAAAATGATTGATACCTAGTTGGCACTCATGACATTGAACTGTCAACAAACATTAATTTAGTGTCTGAAGCATTCCAGGCTCTCTGATGAGGCATCAGATGCATTTTCTTGTTTACTCCTTTGTGTTTTTTTAAAAATACCTTATTGATTTTAGAGAGAGGAAAGGAGAGGGGGAGAAAAATAAAAACATTAATCACCTGCCTTCTGCATGCACCCTTTTGGAGATTCATCCTGAAACATGGTCGTGTGCCCTTACCAGGAATTGAACCTGGGACCTCTTTGTGCATGGGATGATGCTCAACCAACTGAGCCACACTAGCTGGGTTCTCCTTTTACTCTTTTGTAACAAAGAATTCTCACAGTTCAAACTTGTGACTAACAGAAAATAGTCTTGAACTCTGCCATCCAGTTTTTATCAAAAGCCCAGTTGAGCCCGGTATATTTCCTATTAAAGGTATACACTGAGTGGCCAGATTATTATGATCCCTGAACGCATAATAATCTGGTCACTCAGTGTATATCCTATATAATAAAAGGCTAATATGCAAATTGTCCCCTTGACCAGGAGTTCGACCAGTAGGCAGGCCAGACAACTGCCCATGTCCCCTCCCCCGGGCCAGGCTAGCCAGACCCCACCCATGCACAAATTCATGCACCAGGCCTCATATATATATATACACACACACACACACACACACACACACACACACACGCGCGCGTATATATGTATATATGTATACTGAGTGGCCAGTTTATTATGCGTTCAGAGAAGGATGCTCTCTGCTTATGATTCTGTAAATGTAAAGATAAATGAAGACTTAAAAAGGGACAAACTTATGAAATCCTCTTGCCAAAACCGGTTTGGCTCAGTGGATAGAGCGTCGGCCTGCGGACTGAAAGGTCCCAGGTTCGATTCCGGTCAAGGGCATGTGGCTTGGTTGCGGGCACATCCCCAGTGGGAGGTGTGCAAGAGGCGGCTGATCGGTGTTTCTCTCTCATCGATGTTTCTAACTCTCTATCCCTCTTCCTTCCTCTCTGTAAAAAATCAATAAAAAATATATTAAAAAAAAAAAAAAGAAATCCTCTTAAACAAACTAATTTTTAGAACTACTTAAAATGTATAGAAAGATTATCAAGATAGTACAGAGGATTCCCATATAATCCAGACTCAGTTTCCCCTATTATTAACAACTTAGTATAGTACATTTATTACAATTAATGAACCAATATTGATACATAATTATTAACTAAAGTCCATATTTAATTCAGGTCCCTCCCCCCCTTAATATTTCTCCCACTGTCCTTTTTCTGTCCAAGGATCCAAATTATATTTAGTCATCATGTCTCCTTAGGCTCCTCTTGGCTGCAACAGTTTTTAGGCTTTCTTTGTTTTTGATGACTGACTTTTTTGAGGGCTGGTCAGGTTATTTTGTAGAATGTCCCTCTACTACTGGGACTTGCTTGATGTTTTTCTCATGATTAGACTGGGGATATGGATTTTTAGGAGGAAGATCATAGAGGTTAAAGGTACTGTTTTCAGCACATTGTATCAAGGGGACATACTATCAACATGATTTATCACTGGATGTTGACCTTGATCACCTGGCTGAGGTATGTTTGCCAGGTTTCTCCACTGTCAAGTTTATCTGTTTTTTCCCCCTTCCTCCTTTTTTTATACTGTCTGGCTTGTTTGTAAGGAGGTCACTATGTGCGGCCCACACACTTCAAGGATAGGATAGTGATGCTTCTCCTTGAGGATAGAGGATCTACATAAATTACTTGGGATATTTCTGCATGGGAAGTTTGTCTCCCATTTATTTATTCTGTCATCTATTTGTATCAGTATAGATTCATGGGCATTTTTTTAATACTTTGGGACATAATCTAATGCCACTTATTTTGTTGCTTCTACTGTTCCAGCTTTGGCCTTTGGGAGATCTTTCTTGTATTCCTTTCACACAACTCCCATCATTGTGGGGTTTTTTGTTTTACCTTTTTTGAACACTTCTTTCCTTTCTGGCATTACAAAATGCTCCAGGCTCGTCTTGTGTATTTTTTGCTCTAATACTAGAATTAATCATTTCTTCAAGGAGCCATTTCCTTTCATTGGAGATGATGCTAGAAATCAAGATTTGGTACTAGGTGTATTTATTCTGCTGGGGTGTAGTTTCTTCTAGTCCCTCTTAGCTGACAGAACAAGAATATATATGTGTATAGATTAAGTGGTGTATGTGCACATATTTAAATGTTTCTATATGTAACCACTGTGTATTAATCTAAACATAAGATCATGCTGATGGCTCCAACTCCTGCCCATTACCACGTAGATTATTCTGGCCTCTTTTCCCTTGCTTATCTGTAAATTCCCATAACCAACATTATAGTGCCTCCCACCATCCACCATTCCTTTACTTCATTGTTCAATTCCAATATACATGTGTAGTAGCATCCGGATTGTTCATCTGCACACCTGTGAGAAACAATTTACCAACTAAGAAAAGTGCTTTTGTACAGTCTAGTTTTACAGACTGCACTCACTTCCAAAGTGGCTTTACTCAATGTCTTTTTCTTTCACCTTCTTAAATGAAGTTTTTTCGTTTATCTATAATACATTAGATTGTATTACATCCTGCATGCTATCCTTGGGTCATTTGACCTAGATTATTTGTAAAATTTTTCATATGTTAAGATTTGCTCTTTGTGCTGTAAAGTTTTAATGGGTTTTGACAAATGCATAGTGCCATGCATCCATAATTATATATAGCATACAGAATAGTTTCACTATGCTTACCTATTCAACCTAATGGAATTATACAGCAGGTTGCCTTTTTAGACTAGCTTCTTTCACTTAGCAATATGCATTTAAGATTCATCTAAGTTTTTTTATGACTTGATAGTTCATTTCTTTTAATTGCTGAGCAATATTCTATTAGGTGGGTGTTCTAGTTTATTGACCTATTGAAGAACATTTGGGTTTCTAAAGTTTTGGGTATGAATAAAGATGCTAAGAACATTTGCATGCAGGTTTTTGTGCAGTTGTAAGCTTTCAGAACAGTTGGTTAAGTGCCTAGGAGCACAGTTGCCAAATCATATGATAAAAATTATAAACATAAATTACCAAACTATCTTCCAAAGTGTCTGTACTATTTTGCATTTTCATCAGCAATGAAATGAGAGTTTGTCTTGCTTCACATCCTTGCCAGGTTTTTGTTTTTTGTTTGTTTGTTTTTGTTTTTTAGCCATTCTAACAGGTGCATGGTGGTATATTGTTTTAATTTGTAATTATGTAATGGCAAGTGATATTGAGCATCTTTTTTCCATGCTCATTTGCCATTTGAATATCTTCTTTAATGAGGTATCTGTTTACATCTTTTGCCTGTTTTTTATATATTTACTAGAGGCCTGGTGTACAAATTCGTGCACCAGTGGGGTCCCTCAGCCTGGCCTGCGGGATTGGGCCAAAACCAGCTCTCCAACATCCCCTGAGGGGTCCAGATTGTGAGAAGGTGCAGGCCAGGCCGAGGGACCCCGCCTGGGAGGGAGGCCGGAGGGCTCCGGGCGTGTCCAGCCCATCTTGCCCAGTCCTGATCAGCTGGACACCAGCAGCAAGCTAACCTACCCATCGGAGGGTCTGCTCCCTGGTGGTCAGTGCACGTCATAGTGAGCGGTTGAGCGGCCTTAGCATATCATTAGCATATTATACTTTGATTGGTTGAATTGACGACTGGACACTTAGCATATTAGGCTTTAATTATATAGGATTTTTTATTTTTAAACCTAATGAGTTATTTATTTTTTAATAAGTTCTTTTATATGTTTTTATTGATTTTTAGAGACAGAGGAAGGGAGAGGGATAGAGATAAAAACAGAGATCAGAAAAGAACATCATCAATCAGATGCCTCCTGCACACCCCCTACTGGGGATCAAGCCCATAACCGTGCATGTGTCCTGACCATGGCCTCCTGGTTCATGGGTCAGAGCTCAACCACTGAACCACACCATCCAGGCTTACCCATTTTTTAATTGAGTGGTTTGTTTCTTACTGTTGAATTTGAGTTCTTTGTGTATTTTGAAACCAGTCTGTTGTCAGATATGTATTTTGCAAATGTTTTCTTGGTCTGATTTGTGTTTCAGTTTTATGTGCCTTTCACAGAGTTGAGGTTTTTAATTTTAATAGTCAAACTTTTTTCTTTCATGTATCTTCCTTTTGATGTTGTATTAAAAGCTCATTGTCAAGCCCAAGATCAACTAAATTTTGTGTTTTCTTCTAATAAGCATAATAATGAAGTATCCTTTTTACATACCTGCTCTATACGTGCTATCTTTTAAAAGGACTCTACACTGAGTGGCCAGATTATTATGATTTCTGAATGCATAATAATCTGGCCACTCAGTGTATATCCTATATAAGAAAAGGCTAATATGCAAATTGTCCCCTCTACCAGGAGTTCGACCAGCAGGCAGGCCGGCCATCCTCCCATGTCCCCTCCCCCAGGCCAGGCTGACCGGACCCCACCCATGCACGAATTCATGCACCGGGCCTTTAATACACACACACACACACACACACACACACACACACACACTCTTTGAGTGGCCAGATTATTATGCGCTCATAAATCATAATAATCTGGCCACTCAGTGTATTTGATGTAGGAGGACTAAAATGAGGGGATATTTTGTTTCTTGGTAATGTTGAATTTTCAGTAACAAAGCAGAGAATTAGATCATCTTTTTAAAAAACATATATTTTTTATTGATTTCAGAGAGAAAGGTAGAGAGATAGAAACATCAATGATGAGAGAGAATTATTGATCACCTGCCTCCTGCACGGCCCCACTGCGGATCAAGCTCGCAACCTGGGCATGTGACCTCATGGTTCATAGGTCAACGCTCAACCACTGAGCCACACCGACCAGGCTAGTTAATGTTAAAATACAGTCTTCAATTGTAAATGTGAACAGGTTTCTAATAACACTTGGAGCATGTAAGATGGCTTAATAGTAACTCTTGGAACTAGACCTATTTACTGCACTATTTTCTCGGGAGTATTGGAAAATTCCAATTGTTAAAACGGCATGTATAGCCCAGCTGTTGTTGCTCAGTGGTTGAACATTGACCCATGAACCAACAGGTCATGGTTTGATTTCTGGTCAGGGCACATGCCTGAGTTTCGGGTCCGATCCCCAGTAGGAGGCTTGCAGGAGGCGGCCGATCAATATTTCTCTGGTCCATGTTTCTGTCTCTCAATCCCTCTCCCTTCTCTCTCTAAAGTCAATGAAAATGTATTTTAAAAGCCAAAGAACCAGCATATGTAAAGCCTGTAGTGGCTAAGGCTTACAAGTGCACATCTATGAGAACCAATTTGTCTTGGTTTGGCAATGGTTCCTCAAAGTTTAAATAACCCTCTGAATAATATGAAAGTAACAGATGCATACTTGCACACTGAGAAGTGCCTTTCCTGAAGTTTGCTGGAGACTTACTATGTTGTTCCGAATGACAGGTCTGGTAGCCTCCGCCACCTGAAAACTGTTTTCCTTTCAAATGAGGCCATTCTGACTCCTCCCCAACGTGGATGTCTTTCCCCCAGGTTCCTTGGTCCATCCACCTGGGCTAGGTTTTGTGGAGTTGCATCCTCCCTCACTAAACCCTACCTAAGTTCCTAGTATGTAAAGTAAAATGAGAGTAATACCTCATGAGAGGCTTACATATGTGAAAGTGTTTATAAACTGGAAAGCAAATCACAAATGGGTTATTCATGAATCCTAAGCAGTAGTTCTCAAAGTGTGGCTCCTGAGCCAGCAGCCTTAGCATTCATGCCTGGTACTTGTTAGGAAGGTGAAAGTCAGGCCTGGGGCCCAGCCCAAATCTACCTAGGGTGAGGCCCAATAGACTGTTTCCCATTTGTGAAGCATACCTTACAACATTATACTGAAAAACCTAAGGACAATTGTGTTAGTCTGCTCATTCTGCCATAACGTAACAATAGAGATTTAAACACCAGAGATTGCACAGCCAGTGTGGCTCAGTGGTTGAGTGTCTATCTATGAACCAAGAGGTCACAGTTCGATCCCCGGTCAGGGCACATGCCCCATTTGTGGGCTCGATCTCCTGTGGGGCATGCAGGAGGCAGCCTATCAATGATTTTTTCTCCCGTTCTCTCTGAAATCAACTATATATATATATTTTAAACTAGAGATTTATTTTCTTACAGTTTTGGAGGCTGGAAGTCCAAGATCAAGGTGTCGGCAGGGTCATTTTCTCGTGAGGACTTTGTCCTTGATTAGCAGAGAGCTACCATCTCACTGTGTCCTCACGTGGACTTGTCTTTGTTCATAAGCACTCCTCTTATGTGGACACCAGTCCTCCTGGATTAGGGTCCCACCTTTATGATCTCTTTTAATTACTTTCTTGAAGGTCCTGCCTCCAAATATAGTCACATTGGGAGTTAGGGCTTCAATATATTAATTTTAGGAAAATATAATTCAGTCCATAGTAACAATATATCAACAAATTAAGAATTATTGTGAGAAAAATCAGTCCTCCCTTTATTAAAGGTAAATAATTAGCCTACTAGACCATCTCCCTGACTAGCTTTTTCTTTAAGTAACAGTGTTCCAGCTTCATTACATAGTCCTAATTAATCCATTAGTTTTGTGTTTTATTTAGTTACTACTGTTATTACCACATTCGTTTTACTTTTTAAAAGTTGTAACTATATATTATTTTAGCTAATTTAGTTTGTTTTGTTTTTTAATCCTCCCACAAGGATATTTTTTCCATTGATTTTTTTTTTTTTTTAGAGAGGGAGTGGAAGGGAGAAAGGAGGGAGGGAGAGAAAAATTGACATTAGAAAGACACATCGACATGAGAAAGACATGTGCCCTTGACTGGGAATCAAACCCTAGACCCTTCTGTCTGGGGGCCGACGCTAACCACTGTGCAAACGGGCCAGGGCTGGGCTAATTTTGTTTTGTAGTTTATCCCTGGGAATCCAACCACTGTATTTTTTAAAAATATATTTTTATTTATTTCAGAGAGGAAGGGAGAGGGAGAGATAGAAACATCAATGATGAGAGAGAATAATTGATCGCTGCCTCTTGCATGATCTGTCCTTCAATGGGGATCGAGTCTGCAACCTGGACATGTGCCGTGACCAGGAATCAAACCATGACCTCCTGGTTTATAGGTTGATGCTCAACCCAGAACCATTGCCAGTCAGGCCCAACCACTGTTTTTTGAAAACTACTACTTTTTTTTTAAGCCTCACCGAACATATGTTTTATTGATTTTTTTTGAGAGAGACATAGATGTGAGAAAGCAGCATCAGTCAGTTTGCCTCCCATATGTGCTCTGACCAGGGATAGAACCTGCAGCCTTTTGATGTATGGGTCAATGCTCAACCTACTGAGACACCCGGCCAGGGCTCTAATCACCATTTATAGCATTGTTTCCAGGAGAGTGAACCTGGGAGTTGTATAGAGTTAATTTAGATAAAAGTGTTGAATCCATCTGTGTGGTTTTAGAGAACCCTTGTAGTTGTAAATAAACAAAGCCATATTGCTATGCCATGTGTACTATTTTGACAGCAGAGATTACAGGTCTTTCCAGTGAATAAGAGATTATTAGTATTTTTTTAAGTATATAAGAAACCATAGCAGAATGTTGACATTGAAAGTTTCTTCTAAAAACTGTTACCAGTCCTAGGAAAGGTTATGGATGACTTTACTGAGCACTTTTATTTTCTGTACTGCCTAAATGCTAAGTGTTTAGGAATCCAGTGAACTTTACCTTTTTCATTTTGTGAACACAGTCCCAAGATCCATTAAATAAAAAAAATGCCACCAAATGATATATGAAAGTCTAGTCCAGTTTACTCACTTCGAAGGGTTACTTTATAGGAATTTGGCATTAAATTCAGCACTAGAATAATTTGATTTACATTTTTTTTCTAGATGGTTAAACGACAGTCATGGTTGTGAATTGGGGTCATTGAAGTTTATGAAGGAGCCCTTTACTTCAGTTCTTTCTTTGTTTTTGTTTGTTTTGGATTTTACCTGAAAAATAAAGGTCTCCATTGTAAACAGGAGACCAAAAAAAATTCAGCTCAGTTTTCTTTCTTTTTTAAAAAAGAATTGATTGATTGAATGATTGATTGATTTGAGAGAGAGAGAGAGATTTGTTCATGCATTTATTGGTTGATTCTTTTTTTTTTTTTTTTAAATATATTTTATTGATTTTTTACAGAGAGGAAGGGAGAGGGATAGAGAGTTAGAAACATCGATGAGAGAGAAACATCGATCAGCTGCTTCCTGCACACCCCCTACTGGGGATGTGCCCACAACCAAGGTATATGCCCTTGACCAGAATCGAACCTGGGACCTTTCAGTCCGCAGACCAACGCTCTATCCACTGAGCCAAACCGGTTAGGGCTATTGGTTGATTCTTGATTGTGCCCTGACCAGGGGTCAAACCAACTGTACAATTCAGTGACATTAAGTACAGTCACATTGTGCACCTATTACCTTCATCTATTTATAGAACTCTTTATCTTGCAGAATTGAAACTACTACATACTACCAAATCATTCTGTGCATCCATGTGGCTCAGTTTTTATGTCTTTGGATCTGTGGTCCTTGGAAAGAGGACCCACTGACAGTATAATACAATACACAAGGCAATTAAGTGTTTAGAAAATAATAGATAAGATAAAAGTAACTGGAATTTGGTTTAATTTGTTTTCTTGAGTCTTCTTACACTAATTTATAACTATTTCTACACTTGATCTTTGAACAACAGCAGAAGTATCTATATTAAGTATTTAATGTGAAGCTAGTTGGTTCCTCTGTTACCATTTCATTGTAATGTTTTAATCAGTACTGGTAAATTAATATACAAAAGGTGCTTTTGTCATTTGTCAAGCTTTTTACAAATGAAAGAGGTTAATTTGAAATTGTATTTTAATATTCTAGCTCTGAGGAGCCAATATGATATGACAATTGATTTTTTTGTGTTTTTTTTTTTGTTGTTGTTTTTTAGGACAGTTGTTTATTTTTGAGTTTTATTTTGAAATATTCATGAAATTGAATCTTTTCTTTCTGTTTTCTATCTTTTTTAAAAAATTTTATTGTTTAAGGTATTACAAATAGTAGTACATAAACTACTAAATTGAATCTTTTGAACTAGTTAGGAAAACCCCTGACTCTATGGGCTTGTTTTCTTTGTCTGTAAATGAGATATTCACTATAAAGTTCCTTTTAGTTATGATTTGAAAGCCTTAATTTTAAATGAGAGGGGTTATTGGTCTTGACAAAATTTATTTTTAAATAAATCTTTATTGTTCAGATTATTACAGGTGTTCCTCTTTTTTTTTCCCCCATAGCTCTCCTCCACCTGATTCCCCACCCCACCCATGCCACTGTCTTCATCCATAGGTGTAAGATTTTTGTCCAATCTCTTCCTGCACCCCTCACACCCCCTCCCCCCTGAGAATTGTCAGTCCACTCCCTTTCTATGTCCTTGATTCTATTATATTCACCAGTCCATTCTGTTCTTCAGGTTTTTATTCACTTGATTTTTAGATTCACTTGTTGGTAGGTATGTGATGTCATTTTGTTGTTCATAATTTTTATCTTTACCTTTTTCTTCTTCTTCCTCTTCTTAAAGAATACCCTTCAGCATTTCATGTAATCCTGGTTTGGTGGTGATGAACTCCTTTAGCTTTTTCTTGTCTGTGAAGCTCTTTATCTGACCTTCAACTCTGAATGATAGCTTTGCTGGGTAGAGTAATCTTGGTTATAGGTTCTTGCTGTTCATCACTTTGAATATTTCTTGCCACTCCCTTCTGGCCTGCATAGTTTCTGCTGAGAAATCAGCTGACAGTCGTATGGGTGCTCCCTTGTAGGTAACTAACCGTTTTTCTCTTGCTGCTATCAAGATTCTCTCTTTGTCTTTTGCCCTTGGCATTTTAATTATGATGTGTCTTGGTGTGGTCCTCTTTGGATTCCTCTTGTATGGGGTTCTGTGCACTTCCTGAACTTGTAAGTCTATTTCTTTCACCAGTAAGGGAAAGTTTTCTGTCATTATTTCTTCTAATAGATTTTCAATATTTTGCTCTCTCTTGTCTTCTGGCACCCCAAAAATTCAGATGTTGGTACGCTTAAAGTTGTCCCAGAGGCTCCTTACACTATCTTCATATTTTTGGATTCTTTTTTTCTTTTTGTTTTTCTGGTTGGGTGTTTTTTGTTTCCTCATATTTCAGATCTTTGGTTTGATTCTTGGGGTACGTTGATCTACAGTTGAGTTTCTGTATATTCTTTATTTCAGACAGTGTATGCTTAATTTCTGACTGGTCCTTTTCCATTTTTTTGGCACTCTCATTAAGGTCCTTGAAGGTCTCACTAAGCTCCTCGGAGGTCTCATCAAGTTTCTCAGCAGTTTTTAGAAGATTCTTGAGTAACCTTATAAATGTGGTTCTGAACTCTATGTCGTCCAGTAGTTTGCTTTCCTCCATTTCTTTCATTCGTGACATGTTTCTTTGTCTCTGCATTTTGCTGCTTCCCTGTGTTGATGGAGAGGCTTTGTGTGGTAGGTGACCTATAGGGGCCAGTAGCTCAGCCTCCCCAATCACCTGAGGTGGATATTCTTGGTACACCCCTTTGTGGGCTGAGTGCAAAGTCTTGGTGTAGTTAAGCCTTGATTGCTGTTGGTACACTGGGAGGAATTGACCTCCAGGCCAATTGGCTGTGAGGACCCGCTGTGTCTATAATGGAAGAACTGCTGTGCTGGAGACACGCTTATGGTGCAGGACTTGTTTCAGTGGAGCTTTGGTGCTCACTGAGTCTGCCTCTTGAATGTGTCACTTATGGATGTGAGGAGTTGAAATCTGGTGTCTCACACTGACCACTAGGTACACTGGCTCCTGGATCTCCAATGGGGTGCAGGTCGGTTACTGTCTGAGGCCACCCAGCAGGAGCTACAGTGAGAACTACAGTTTTTCTCCTTTTTGCTTGGGTTTGGAAGTTTTGGAGCTGTCTGTCTCGGGCTGCAAGTTTGCTATGTTAAGCTGTGATAGGGCAGGCCATTCATATGCTAAAGCCGCTGCTTGGAGCTTGGGTGGATTTGCAGGTTGTGCAGGGCGGGGTCTCAGGGCGTCACTAGGCTAGGGTGTGGCAAACAGCGATGGCTGCCAGTAAGCCGGCTCTGCGTCTCCGACCGTGTCCCCCCCGTCCCGTGCCCCAGCAAGCAAGCCACCCTCACTTTCCGACCTGATGGCAGACAGGCCAGTTCTTTTTAAACAATTATTCCTGTGCGCAGCCCTGCAAGCAAGCCACCCTCACTTTCCGACCTGATGGCAGACAGTGCAGCTTCTCCCCGTAGGAGTTTGGGTCCCCCGTGTCTCCCCAGAAACTGGAGTTTGGAGTAATCGGGAGCTTGTCCCCCTTCGGGTTGAAAAAAGCAGCGCTCTTAGTCGCCCGCTGCCAGCCCGATACGCGCGCCTCCGTACCTCAGCTTTTCAGCGCTTGTACACGTCTCAATGTTCTTTTCTCTTTCCTTCTAGTTGTAGAACTTGCACTCAGCCAGCTTTCCCGTGGTTCTGGTTGATAGACGTTTTGTCTTTTAGTTGTAGTTTTGAAGTTGTTGTGCGAGGCAGCAGTTTAGGTGTTTACCTACGCCGCCATATTCGGTCTTCACAAAATTTTTAAACAGAGGCGATACATTTAACTTACTTTACTCTTGTTGTATGTAGATCATGGAAGAGAAGTGGTTGCTGTGTGTGTTGCTAGTCCTTGGAACTGCTGTCATTCAGGCTCATGAGGGTCATGATGATGACGTGATTGATATTGAGGATGACCTGGATGATGTCATTGAAGAGGTAGAAGACTCAAAATCGAAACCAGAGATCAGCACTCCTCCATCTCCAAAGGTTTGAAGTGGTCTTTGAATCTTTGTTTTACCTCTTGAGATAATCAAAGGGTGAAGGTAAATTTGGATATTTTTCAAAGGAAAAGCTAATCTGCTAAAGTACTTACTGATCTCTCTGGTAGCCTTTGCTATATCTTGCCAAAGATAAATTGTATAGATTGAATTCAAGGGCCAGCTGGGATAGGAGAATTTTGTGGTAATTGAAAGCAAATCAAGAGAATAAATTCTACTAAGAAAGGAATGTTGTTGAAAATGTTAATTCTTAACTTATTTTTATATTTGACACTTATTTTATATTTGTAGGTTACCTACAAAGCTCCAGTTCCAACAGGGGAAGTGTATTTTGCTGATTCCTTTGACAGAGGAACTCTGTCTGGGTAAGTGTTTCTTAGGGGGTGAAATCAGGTAAACATGTAGGTGGGGGAATAGTGAATTCCTTATTTATTTATTTATTTATTTATTTATTTATTTATTTATTTAATTTTCCTCAACCGAGGATATGCTTTTTATTGACTTCAGATAAAGAGCAACAGAGAGAGCGAAGTGAGAGAAAAACATCAATCGGTTGCCTCACATATTCCCCCTGACCCAGGATCACATCTGCAACCCATTTATGTGCCCTGACTGGGAAACAAACACACCACCTTTCGGTGTATGGGACGATGCTCCAACCACCTGAGCCACACAGGTCAGGGCTAGTGGATTCCTTTTAGAATAGCATCTTATATAGTGAAATTGTGATAATTATTTTATAACTCTAGTGTTCATGCCCATTTAGGAAAATAGTCTTTTAAAACATGCAGTAATCGCTTCCATTTCTCTCTCCTCCACCACCATATGCATATATACACTGAGTGGCCAGATTATTATGATCTTTGAATGCATAATAATCTGGCCACTCAGTGTATATCCTATATAATAAAAGGCTAATATGCAGATTGTCCCCTTGACCAGGTGTTCGACCAGCAGGCAGGCCGGCCAAATGCCCATGTCCCCTCCCCCTGGCCAGGCTGGCCAGACCCCACCCATGCATGAATTCATGCACCGGGCCTCTAATATATATATACTGAGTGGCCAGATTATTATACGTTCACAGATCATAATAATCTGGCCACTCAGTGTATATATATATATATATAGTTTAAAATATGTTTTTATTGATTTCAGAGAAGAAGAGAGAGAGGGAGAAAGATCAATGATGAGAGAAAATCATTGATCAGCTGCCTCCTGCACGCCCCATACTGGGGATCGAGCCCGCATCCTGGGCATGTGCCCTGACTGGGAATTGAACCATGACCTCCTGGTTCATAGGTCAATACTCAACCACTGAACCATGCCGGCCAGGTTCCACTCTATATTTTGTTCTTTGATTGAGAAAATTTTTTTTCTCTTGAGTCTTAAAAAAAGTGGAATTAGATTACAGGTTTGGTACCTTTTCTCACAGGTTTGTGAATTGAGTACAATATATTATCACTACTTATGTGACATTTAAAAGTAGAGTGGTCAGATATCAAGTTATACTATAAAGCCATCGTAATCAAAACAGTCCAGTACTGACACAAGAACAGGCACATAGATCGATGGAATAGAACAGAGACCCCAGAAATCAATCCAAGCCATTACGCTCAATTAATATTTGACAAAGGAGGCAAGAGCATACAATGGAGTCAAGACAGTATCTATATATATAAAAAAGCCTAAGTGACCATTCGACCATTTGACCATGCAATCGGTAGCTATGATGCGCACTGACCACCAGGGGGCAGATGCTCAACACACAGGCATGGAAACATGGAACAGACTGATGAATTTCAGAGGGAAGTGGGGAGGGGGGAGAACCGGAAGAGATTAACCAAAGATCTTATATGTGTACTAGAAGCCGGGTGCACAGATTCGTACACTGTTGGGGTCCATTGGCCTGGCCTGCGGGGATCAGGCCAAAACCATCAGTCCGACATCCCCCAAGGGGTCCCGGATTGGGAAAGGGCGCATGCCAGGCCGAGGGATCCCACAAGTGCATGAATCCGTGCACCAGCCTCTAGTCTTCAATAAATGGTGTTGGGAAAATTGGACAGATACATACAAAAAAAATGAAACTAGACCACGAACTTAAGAGTGGTTAAGTAGGCTAGAAAGAGCTGGGTAGATCCTGCTTTTGCTAGTATTTACATTGCTTCTTTTCACAAGTCAGCTATCATTTGGACCTTCATTTGGGGGTTTGTCTTAATTACAGGTGGATTTTATCCAAAGCCAAGAAAGATGACACTGATGATGAAATTGCCAAATATGATGGTGAGAGTTCATTTGACTTAAATATAATAGTAGATTGAGGTTTGAAGCATTTCCATGATTCTCTTAAGACTAGTTTAAGCTGGGGGGTGGGAATGGCTGGGGAGAGGTCAATGAGCAAAAGAGGAGACATATGTAATACTTTAAACAATAAAGAATTTAAATTTTAAAAAAAAAGGCTAGTTTAAAAGGAATATGTACACATTTTAAGATTTTTTTCCTTAACAAGTTTTACTATCTTCATGTGTTCCGTTATATTTAAAGGGTTAGACCTATTTGTTTTACACCATAAAATGGAAAGGTAATTTAGCACCTATGGTGTTGTGTGTTGGAAATGGCAGGTCTTTTTTAAGCACTGGTAAAATGAATATGCTACAGGTTTTTAAAAAACATACCCTAATATGTGTGTGTAATATTAATAGGCCAGTTTTCATAGGTAAATGGAATATGTTAAAATATGTCAGTATGATAGACTTACACAACTACCATTTAAAGGACCTTCAAAGGTACAGTTAAGGAGTGGAACCTTTTTGTGTGTTTTGTAGGAAAATGGGAGGTAGAAGAAATGAAGGAAACAAAACTTCCAGGGGACAAAGGACTTGTATTAATGTCTCGGGCCAAGCATCATGCCATCTCTGCTAAACTGAACAAGCCCTTCCTGTTTGATACCAAGCCTCTCATTGTTCAGTAAGTGAGACACTTCTTTGATAGAAGATTTCTAGGAAGGGTGATATCAGAAGACATGATTTTATAAAACTGTTACTCTACATAAAAAAATTATGAGAATTACTATATGTTATAATAGGGATAATAGGGATTTTTTTAGTGCATTTAGGCATCTTGTAATGTAATGTTATTTTCCTGCCCAATAAATTATTTTGAAAGAAACTGGCTATTCTTTCTCCTAATAGCAAATGAACTTCTGGAATTTGCAAAAAGTATTTACTGGGAATCTGCATTAAGCTTGGGGGGATTGGGAAGCCATTCAAAGCCATAGAAGATGGAATCTTTCCTAAAGACAAACATATGACCTATGATTAAACATGAGACCAAGATGAGGAAAAGGGTAATGAAGAAATTTGATATTTCAAAATGCCGTATGATTTTCTGCTTTTCTCTCTGAAATTAGGTATGAGGTTAATTTTCAAAATGGAATAGAATGTGGTGGTGCCTATGTGAAGCTGCTTTCCAAAACCCCGGAACTAAACTTGGTAAGTATTTCCTATTTCTGTATATAGCCACCCATAATTATCTTTCAAGATTTGAAATGTGAATTTCAAAATTGTTCTGTCTTATCCCTGATTTCTATTCTGTGTAATTCTTGTTTTAACAAACATATTTCTTTGTTTTATGAAAGAAGCAGTAACTATCTAGATATATGCATTGCTTTGTTTTTTTAAGCACTTTCATAATAGTCTCATGTAAAATTTCCTAATAATTTCTGTTATCCCTTTTCACTGGTATCTATATGAACCTCATAAACCAATCAGCTTTTCTTTTTCTTTTTTTTTCTCTTTTAAAAATATTTTTAATACAGTTGATATTCAATATCATTTTATTAGTTTCTGGTGTACATTATAGTAGTTAGACATTTATGATTTATGAGGTGAATTCCCCACACCCCCAATACTAGGTGTACCAATTAATAATGCGGATTTTTTTCAATAGATGGAGTTACACATATGTTGATATATATGCGATTTGATATGTATGCTATTTTGTTGTATTGACAGCAAGCTTCAAAACTTCATATGTAAAATTTTCTGAAGGTGTTAACATCATAGATATTTTTACACTTAAAAATGTCAAATTTTGTGCCAAAAAAAGAGCATTTGCGGGAAGTTTTAATTCATTACTATATTTTGAAGAAAAAGTTACTGTATACTTCAGGAAGCTTTTGGTGAATAAGCTCCATCTCAAGATACTTGTGAATGCTGTTTTAAATGCTTTAAAAGTGATGATTTCCATGTGAAAGACAAAGAACATCCAGGTCAAGCAAAAAAGTTTGAAGACCAACAATTACAAGCATTATTGAATGAAGATGCGTGTCAAACTCAAAAACAACTTGCAGAAAGATTCAACGTTGCTCAGCAAACAATTTCCGATCGTTTACAAGCAATGGGAAAGATTTTAAAGAAAGGAAAATGGGTGCCACATCAACTGAACGAAAGACAAATGGAAAACCAAAACGTCATCAGTAAAATGTTGCTTCAATGACACGAAAGAAAGTCTTTTTTGCATCGAAATGTGATTGGTGATGAAAAGTGGATTTATTTTGAGAATCCCAAACTGCACAAAATCATGGGTTGATCCAGGTCAACCATCAACATCGACTGCAAGGCCATATCGCTTCGGAAAGAGGACAATGCTCTGCATTTGGTGGGATCAGGAAGGTGTGGTGTATTATGAGCTTCTAAAACCAGGTGAAATGGTTAATACTGATCGCTACTGACAACAAATAATCAATTTGAACCACACTTTGATCATGAACAGACCAGAATGTGCCAGAAGACACTGCAAAGTAATTTTGCTTCATGATGACGCACCATCACACACTTCAAAACCAGTTAAAGTCAAGTCAAAAGATCTTGCCTGGGAAGTATTAACCCACCCGCTGTATTCACCAGACCTTGCTCCTTCAGATTACCACTTGTTCTGATCAATGGCACACGCACTTTCTGAGCAGCACTTCAAAACATACGAATAAGTGGAACATTGGGTCTCTGAATGGTTTGCCTCAAAACAAAAGTTCTATTGGGACGGTATCCACAAATTACCTGAAAGATGGGGAAATGTGTGGCTAGCGATGAACATTACTTTGAATAAAACACTTTTGATATTTCTCTTGAAATTATCGTGTTTTCTCTGATTACAAAATCCGCATTATTAACCGGTACACCTAGTAGTAAGTCTAGTACCCACCTGACACCATATGTAGTTATTACAATCTTATTGCCTATATTCCCCATGCTGTACTTTACATGCCTGTGGCTATTTTTGTAACTACCAATTTCTACTTAATCCCTTTACCTTTTTCACCCAGCTCTCCAATCCCCTCCCATCTGGCAACCATCCGTTTGTTTCTGTATCAATGATTCGGTTTCTGTATTGTTCGTTTTTATTCTTTAGGTTCCACCTGTAAGTGACATCATGATATCATCATCTTTATCTGACTTAATTTCACTTGGCATAATGCCCTCTAGGCCTATCCATGCTGTCACAGAATCAGCTTTTCTTTAATGTGAAACTAAATTATTTCGGATTTTATAAGAAGAAATAATCATACTTTTGAAAAGTTGCTTTGAATACTTTGATTTACTTAAAATCCATTTTTTGTTTCTAAAGGACCAGTTCCATGACAAGACCCCTTATACAATCATGTTTGGTCCAGATAAATGTGGAGAGGACTATAAATTGCACTTCATCTTCCGCCACAAAAACCCCAAAACGGGCGAATATGAAGAAAAGCATGCTAAGAGACCAGATGCAGATCTGAAGACCTATTTTACTGATAAGAAAACACATCTTTATACATTAAGTAAGAAAAACCAATAATTTGGGGTTTTATGGCACTACAGATTTATTATTCATCCTATATAATGAGAGGAATATGCTAATTATCCATTATGCCATAACGTCACGACCAATCTACAAGTGGTGGGAGAGCAACAGGAGGGCGGGGCAGCGAGCTAAGAGCAGTGGAGAGCTACCAGCGGTGGTGGGCGGGTGGCCAGCTGAGGCAAGTGGCAGTGAGCTACTCGAGCACAGATTTGTGTGCAGGGCTACTAGTTTAATATAAAGATAGTACATCTATAGACGACCTAAGCCTGCAAATAAGAATCTCTACTGACCTAATACCTTAGTAATGAAATGAACTTAGTGTCTCGGGACAAAAAGGAGCTTCTCGCCCAGCTGGCATGGCTCAGTAGTTGAGCGTCAGCCTTTGAATCAGGAGGTTATGCCCAAGTTTCGGGCTCGATCCACAGTAAAGGGCGTACAGGAGGCAGTCGATCAGTGATTCATCATTGATGTTTCTATCTTTCTCTCCCTCTCCCTTCCTCTCGGAAATCAATAAAAAAAATATTAAAAACAAACAAACAAAAAGGAAGGGAAAAAAAAGAAGCTTCTCTTCCATAGTTTGAATTGAGATTTAGGGTTTAAGGCATTTTTGAGAATAAGCTTTTATGTCCCATAAGAAGCTTCTTTGCTGATACCCTCATTTCCACCCTTTGTATATTTTCTTTTTTTTTTTTCCTTTGTATATTTTCTTGTTGATAAAATGTTAAGCAATAAAACATAATAGAAATATATGCATGATGTTTTCAAATTATCTTTTAGCTGAAGTTTGCTTGGGTACTCCAACACCTGGACAATTGAATTTAATCATTTGGACATTAGAATGGGATTTTTATTTTCATGAAGCTTTTCCCCTAGTTGAAATTACATATACACATGCCTCTTTTCTTAAAGAATACAATAACCTTTTTTCTTCATAACAATAGTAATACATGTTCAGTATGGAAATTCAGAAGATAGAAATAAACATAAAGATCTTTAGAATTATCTGAAATAACAACATTGTGATATGTATTAACCATTTGTGAATAAACACATGTATGTGTATAATAAGTATAGATGTAATTTTTTATTGAAAGTTAAATATCCTATATTGTATTTGGTCTCCTCACAAAAGTGCAAATATCTTTCCAGGAGACTACATATCATTGTTAACAGTGCTAACTTAATTATCCTTGAGAAAAGCGGTCTAGTACACCATTGTCTTCCATAGTATTCTGGATGTGCTGTGACCCAGTCAGTTGCCAATTAGACTTGTGTGAGATCTAGGCTTTAGCATAATCACACTTGATACTTTTATGGATTTAAAATTGTGGGGTTTTTTTCCTCCATTGGACCCCAAAAATACAACTATGAATAGACATATGATTTAATAGATAAAAGGTTTTTGTAATTTGAAATTTTGTTAGCATAGATGGTGGTAATACCAACTCAAAAAATGAGAAAATGGACCTTTACTAGGGGTGGTTATAATAAGTAAACTCATTTGCCTATTGAATGGTGTGTAACCATTTATGTGTCAGACCAATATTGCATTAGTTTATGTACCTTTGGTTTTTTTGTTGGGTTTTGTTTTGTTTTTTTTCCTCTTTCTTTTTTGATGTTTTTAATGTCCATAAATGAAGCCTTTGGTGTTTAAAATTTTATCTATGATCTGTTTTAATTACTAAAAATCTGAGGAACTAGCTTTTATGATTTACAGGAGGATTAACTTGCTCAGGGGCCCCAAGATCATGTTCTAACTTTGTTGCCTGAGGTCTTCATGTTTCTGCTTTCTGTTATAAATATGATCTTTTGTGGTATGGTAAAGAGAGCTTGAGAATGAGTGGTTAATTAACTTTTTAAAATTGCATTTAATTTTTTTTTAGTCTTGAATCCAGATAATAGTTTTGAAATATTAGTGGACCAATCTCTTGTGAACAGTGGAAATCTACTGAATGACATGACTCCTCCTGTAAATCCTTCACGGGAAATTGAGGACCCAGAAGACCGGAAACCTGAGGATTGGGATGAAAGACCAAAAATACCAGATCCTGATGCTGTCAAACCAGATGACTGGTGAGTCTTTGAGTGCAATGGAGTGTTTTGTGGCTTTAACAAATGAATGTTTAGATCTGATAATTTTAATAGTCTATGATGCAATTCAAATGTTAGGAAAAACATAGGCAAAAGGGGGCTGAAAGGGGGCCATAAAGATCATCTGGATTTCCTGTCACCATTTTATAAACCACAAAATACTGAAATTCATGTGTTTGCCTATGCTGAGACATGGTTGCTTTATGGCAAAACCTCAGTTCTCTTGGCCTGGCCTTTCACATGCCTTTGTGAATTCACACTGAAAGCTTGAGTCCTGAGATTTTAAATTTTAATTTGAAAAATAATATTTTTCCTATTTAAATAAAACTCAAGAGATCCGTGCTTTGTGTTGGGCAGTGGATACAAAGCCACAGGACATGAGCTCTCACACAGCTCCATTTCAGCTTTTATGTCCCATAAGGAGCTTCTTTGCTGATGCCCTCATTTCCACCCTTTGTATATTTTCTTGTTGATAAAATGTTAAGCAATAAAACATATAATAGAAATATGTGCATGGTGTTTTCAAATTATCTCTGGATAATTTGAAGTTGGCATGCATATGGTGAGTGGTCTAATAGTAGGTGTTACTTGGGCACTCCAACACCTGGACAATTGAATTTTAATCATTTGGACATTAGAATGGGATTTTTATTTTCATGAAACTTTTCCCCTAGTTTGAAATTACATATACTCATGTCTCTTTTCTTAAAGAATACAATAACCTTTTTCTTCATAACAAAAGTAATACATATTTAGTATAGTAATGACCAGAGCATCAGGTATAAATCAGGGTGGTTTCTTGGAGCAGTGCCAATCAAATTAAGACTTGAAAGTGGGGTGACAGTTATTAACTAAGTGGTAAAGATGGAACATGGTATTAAAGAAGCACATCGTGTGTAGAAGTAGAGAAGCAGGAGTGAGCTCAATGTGTATGAGGGAAGTTGAGTATGCATGGTCTTTTTTTGTAGCGTACAAACTGGAGAGTGATGAAAAATGAAAACTGGCTCTTTTGGAAATGTCAGAAAGTGCATAAAGAGAAATAATAAAACTGTTCTCCCATTTGTAAAACTATCTTCTTAAGCTTAGCAGGGAAATTGTAGTTGATGTTTTTCCTCCCTTAAATTAAGGTACGGGTTCCTGAACTTCTATGCTGCACTAGTGTAAACGCCAAGTTTACTTGTGTATTTGTTGAACATTAGATATGGACTCAGCCTTGTTGTTCAGTAATATTCCTTAACTAGCTGTTTTATTTTGGGACAGAGGGTGTGAATGTTCTGCTTCTAAGGGTCAGCTGAATGTTGTACAAATTCAGGTTCTCACACAATTTAAAACTAGCATAGTTCAAAAATAAGCGCATAGCCAAGGATAAATGATATCTTTGCTTACCAACTAAAGTCGCACCATTTTTTATTAACTGCACTAAAGTTGGTACTTCTTTTTTAAAAATATTTTTATATGGTTTTATTGATTTCAGAGAGGAAGGGAGAGGGAAGGAGAAAAAACAATCAATGATGAGAGAGAATCATCAATTGGCTTCCTGCAACCCCCACCCTCCCACCAGGGATTGAGCCCGAAACCTAGGCAGTGCCCTGACCAGGAATGGAACCCGGGACCCTTCAGTCTGCAGGCTGACGCTCTATCCACTGAGCCAAACTGGCTAGGGCTGGGTTGTCTTTTTATTACTGAGTTGTAAGAGTTCTTGATATGTTTTGGAGACTAGGCCCTTATCAGATATATGATTTGCATATAATTTTAGGAAGAATTTTGAGTTTTGAGATTAAGTAAGATTTAAATATTTTTAGATTGCCCTGCTTCAGATTCACAAAGGGGACCACATTGTGATTCTCTGGCCATTGTTGTCATAATTGGCTTTTTCTTATTTATTTAAGGGATGAAGATGCCCCTGCTAAAATTCCTGATGAAGAAGCCACAAAGCCTGAAGGCTGGTTAGATGATGAGCCCGAATATGTAGCTGATCCAGATGCGGAAAAGCCAGAGGATTGGTAAGAGCTTTAGTTAACTTTTTAATTAACCTGCTTTGTAGGAAAATATATTTTTATTGATTTCAAAGAGGAAGAGAGAGAGACATCAATGATGAGAGAGAATAATTGATCGTCTGCCTCCTACGTGCCCCCTATTGGGGAT